>NC_044327.1:107154928-107458522 GCF_007399415.2 Gopherus evgoodei
AGCTGAAGGCATGAAGGTAGGCATAGCGGTCGGTAGGTTTTCGATATAGGGTGGTGTTAATGTGACCATCACTTATTTGCACCGTGGTGTCAAGAAAGTGGACCTCCCATGTAGATTGGTCCAGGCTGAGGCTGATGGTGGGCTGGAAGCTGTTGAAATCGTGGTGGAATTTTTCCAGAGTCTCCTTCCCATAGATCCAGATGATGAAGATGTCATCAATGTAGTGTAGGTAGAGAAGGGGCGTGAGTGGACGAGAGCTGAGGAAGCGTTGTTCCAGGTCGGCCATAAAGATATTGGCATATTGTGGGGCCATGCGAGTGCCCATAGCAGTGCCACTGATCTGGAGATATATATTGTCATCAGATTTGAAATAATTGTGTCTAAGTATAAAGGCACAGAGCTCAGCAGCCAGTTGTGCTGTGGCATCATCAGGGATAGTGTTCCTGACAGCTTGTATTCCATCTGTGTGTGGGATGTTTGTGTAGAGAGCCTCTACATCCATGGTGGCTAGGATGGTGTTTTCTGGGAGGTGACCAATGCCTTGTAGTTTCCTCAGGAAATCGGTGGTGTCATGGAGATATCTGGGAGTGCTGGTGGCATAGGGTCTGAGTAGAGAGTCCATATATCCAGACAGTCCTTCAGTCAGAGTGCCAATGCCCGAGATGATGGGGCGTCCAGGATTTCCGGGTTTGTGGATTTTGGGTAGTAGATAGAATAACCCTGGTCGGGGCTCTAGGGGTATGTTGATTTCTTCTGGTGTAGTGATTGTTTTTAAGTGATTAAAAAAAGGTTGGACTAGATCATTGCATTAACACAAGAGGTATAGTAGTGCTGCCCCAGAAGCAGACCCGGGATCAAATTGTGACCAGATATTTACATTTTTGTAGCCACAAACCAATGATGGGTGTAATTTTATACCATCAATTATTTGGGAGTCCAGAAATGTCACATGCACATCTATGGACACAATGCTGTCTGCAAATTGGGTACTTAAATGTATGTGACCTAAAATGAGAGCACAAATAATTGCAGGCAAACATTCAGACTGTAGAGTCTAAAGGTTCTGTACATCATCAAAATGTACAAAAGTTGCCCCTTACTATGCTAGACAACTTTAAAACTGATGGGGCAGTGTGAAGTTTTCTAACTGCAACACCTAGCAAAACAAAATCTGATTTCAGTAACTCAGATGTAAGTTTCTTCCGCTGAGCTACTTGGGGTGAAAATATAATTCCTTGAAAGAAGAAGTTCAAAAAGTCGATCTAATACGAGGGACAATTAGGAACAACCTGATCTTATTCATTTGATCAGTTTCCTTTTTCCCTCAAGCATTCCCTTAATACCCAGCCTAAGTAACTCAATCAGGTTGTCAACCAAGAAAAGGAGCAAGAGTGAAGTCACTGTGTAGCCATTACTCTCTCACACAGTGAAGGAAATTTTAATTAAAATAATCAAACAAACAGTTTAGAATAATCTGCATAATTCTTGCCCCTGTCTCTAGGGGAGGTGAAAGAACTGAGGATCTTGGGAGCAGGACCGGCGCCAGGGTTTCTCGCGCCCTAGGCACACGGCCATTTTGCCACCCCCCACGCTGATCCCGCGGCTCCGGTGGAGATGCTGCTGGCATTCCTGCGGAGGATCCGTTGGTCTGGGGCTCTGGTGGAGCTGCCGCAGGCATGCCTGTGGGAGGTCCACCAGAGCCGCGGGAGCAGCCGACCGTCTGCAGGCATGACTGCGGCAGCTCCACCAGAGTCGCCTGCCGCCCTCCTGGCAAAATGCTGTCTCCTCAATAATCCTGGCGCCCTAGGCGATTGCCTAGGCTGCCTAAATGGTAGCTCTGGCCCTGCTTGGGAGCTTGGAGGTAGTGGCAAGTCACCACAAATAGGATCTGAGTTCAGTGGGAATGCATTCATTTTAAAATCCAAATCTAATATATCCAGACAAATCTGTTCACTATTCCCCAGCTTCTCTAAAGAGAAGGTTGCTTGTTATCTGTGGAATTGTCATCTCCAGAAAACAGTCTTTTAGGAAATGCTTTACAGAAAACCTGAGCATCATGTGAGGTGTAAGATGTTTTCCTGGCTAAGGCCAGACATTTTCCCTTTCCTCATGTGACAGAATAATTTAAAGTTCATTCTCTCAACATTAATTTCATACGAACATAGAAACTGCCAAACTGGGTCACACCAATGATATAGCTAGCCCATTATCCTGCATCTGACAGTGGCCAGTACCAAAGTTTCAGGGGAACATACAGAACAGGGCGGTTGGAATGATCCACTTCTGTAGTCCTCTCCTGGTTTCTGGCAATCAGTAGTTTAGGGTCACCCTGAACATGGCATCCCTGACCATCTTGACTAACAGCTGTTGATGGACCTATCCTCCCTGAACTTATATAGTCCTTTTCTGAAGTCACTTATGCTTTTGGCCATCATGACATCCCATGACCCCTCATATTATTTTCATTAAGATTTGACTTCCAAATTGTAAGGGATGTCTTTTTGCCTCAGACAGCCTCTGCTATTCTGCTGTTTAGCCATGGTGGCATTCTTTTGGCCCTCTTATTGTCTTTACTGATTTGGGGCATACATTTAATCTGAGCCTCTATTATGATATTTTAAAACATCATGCTTTATAAGGTCATCATACTGCTTGCAGGCAGTTAATCCTTATGACAGCACCTTTAAATTTCCTTCTAATAAGCTTCCTCATTCTTATGTGGTTCCCCTTGTTAAAAGTGAAAGGTTACTGTTATTGGCTTTTATTTTTTGTATTCCCCTTCCCTGCCCTAGGCTGTAAAACGGAAAGGAGGCGGTGGCTAGAAAAAATGGTTTCAAATTCACCCAAAAATGCCCAAACTGTCCCTGCCAAAAAATTTACCTTTTCAGATGAAACTTTCTGTACTTGATTTGAATCCATAGCTGATTACTTTTTTCTTTTCCTTTCTTTTCTTAAGATTGTTAAAACCTCTTCAAGGTTCATTTTTCTCCATTTTCTCCATTGATGAACATTCAAGCCACCTATTGGGGTTATAACAGCTGAAGTTTAGAAGATGAAGCTTGGCGACTGAATTTTCATCAGGAAGGAGTGTAGTGGCTTTGTTCAGTATGGGAAAAAGATGCTTTTGGTTAAGTACAATTATTCTCATTTGTATACTGAGGATGTGGCGTGGAAATGTTAAGAGCCGAATTCTGAGCTCAATTACACATATGCAACTCCAACACAATGTGCCTGTATAACCGGTGACAGAGCTGGGCCCCTAGTCTAAAAAAGTCCATTGGTTGGACTGCTTTGTCTCTGTATTTGTGTTTGCTCAGCACCTAGTACACTGGGACTCCAAACATGAGATGGGCCTTTGAGCACTAATGTAATGTAAATGATTAATAATAATAAATTAATAATTGCACATTGGGGCAAATTTTCAGTGCACATGAAAAATGTGTTTCAGCTACTTATTATGGGCTAGATCTTCGGCTGCTATAACTTGGTTTAGCGTATTCAAGTCAACAAAGCAATATTTATTTACATCAACAGAGCATCTGGTCCTTGACGTTTAGCTACAGCACTGTATGCTAGGTGCAATGCTATTTGGATAGCATTTTTAAAGTTAACATCATTTTGCTAATCTGCTAAATCTAACTGAAAGGCATTCCAGGTAAAATTAAAAGATGTTGATTTATCTGTCGTCTGTGATATAACCTGGGAGAGCTGGGTTTTACTAAACAGCTGGCAGCAACTGTAGCCAATTGATTAGAAAGTGGAAACAACTCACACGGGTAACAAGAGGTCACAGCGTTCCTGCCCATTGTTAACTAAAGATAAGGCATAATAAATAATAATATATTACACTGATATAGCAACTTTTATCCAGACAGATCCCCACACAAGATTATTCAACCACCATTTGGAAGATCTTAATGGTTTCTAAAAGGGAGAGAAAAATGTTCGGAGATGCAAACTAAAACCCTGCTCAGAACTTTCCCACATTTAGGGGCCTCCGAAATCAGGATCTGAATATTGCAGTTTCAGCCCATTTCTTAAAACCAGGGCCGGTGCAAGGATATTTTGCGCCCTACGCGAAACTTCCACCTTGCGCCCTCTGCCCCACCCCTTCCCCCAGAGCATTGCTTATTATAAACTTTCAAAAATGAATACTACATAATGTGGCATTGTTCATTAGAATTAATACATATTCGGCTTGAAAATTTATTAATTTCATTATTTAGCCTACATATTTAATGAAAATAATTGAATAACCTGACAGGGTGTGGGGCTGGCTGGCTCTGGGCAGGGCAGGGGATGCGAAGCTGGTTGGAGATGGGGTGTGGGGTTGGCTGGAGACAGGGGGTGCAGGACTGGCTGCGTGCAGGGCAGGGGGTGTGGGGCTGGCTGCAGGCAGGGCAGGGGCTGCAGCAGGGGCTGGATGGAGACAGGTGGTGTGGGGCTGGCTATGGACAGGGCAAGGAGTGCAGCAGGGGCTGGCTGCATGCAGGGCAGGGAGTGAGGGGCTGGCTGTGGGCAGGACAGGAGGTGTGGGGCTGGCTGCAGGCAGAGCTGGGGGTGCAGCAGGGGCTGGCTGCAGGCAGGGCTGGGGGTGCAGCAGGGGCTGGCTGCAGGCAGGGGGTGCAGGGCTGGCTGCAGGCAGAGGGTGAGGGGCTGGCTGGATACAGGGGTGTGGAGCTGGCTAGAGACCGGGCAGGGGGTGTGAGGCTGGCTGTGGGCAGGGCAAGGGGTGTGGGGCTGACTGGAGGCAGGGCAGGGGATGAGGGGTTGGCTGCAGTCAGGACAGGGGGTTCAGCTGCCATGGATGGAGCTGAAGCACAAAGAGCAGCTGCAGAAGGAAGAGCTGTTGGACAGAACCTTCTGTGAGGAACCGGCTCTGTCCCGTGGAGAGGTACCGCTGCGGGATCTGCATTTTAAATAGCAGTGGGGACGCCCCTGCAGCCCCTTGCCCTCTCAGCCTCCTGGGCACTGGCTCTCTGCGGCTCACTCCCTAGGGGCTCAGCCCTGCTCCTCTTGCCCCCAGTCCCTCATTAGGCCTGGGTGCATGGAAAGCATGCAGCATATCTTTGTACTGTGTTAATGACTCCTGAACTGGTGGGGGCTATGCCTAATTGCTGCCACTGTCTCTTTCTTTGCTGGGCAATTAGATGGCAATTAACTTGGAATAGCCCAGAGGGGTCAGAGTAGAGAAGGAGGGAGGAGAGACCTTTAGGTTTCAGTTCTGTGCAAAGCCAGTTAACTTTTCTTTTCAGCTGCCTATAAACAAACCTAGTAGAGAAAAGAGTTTCTTCCCCACATCCCCTCCCCCAAAAAATCGGTTATGATTTTAATGGATCCAGAAGCAAAATAATTCTGTAATCAAAAAGACAAGTTTCCTGCTTTCCCTTCCACAAAGATCTATTTCCAACCCAGGTAACTTATTATTTATTATCTGTAGTAACTATGTTCTCACGTTTGAATGATACACTGTAGTGGTGTCGGAGTTCTTTGGAAATCCCTCAGCTCTTTTGCGGTGTTGGGACTGAATGCTAGACCCTCAGTTAACTACTTTTACCTTACTTCACGTGCCTATCTTTTGGTCATTAATTTTTGAAGTTAAATTAGATTTTCAAAACCCAACTTTAAAATGATGTTCATGCCGACAATTGCAATTTAATTGTCTAAACGGGGAAATCGATGCCTTGAAATTATGGGATCTAATTTTAAAATTATATTAAAAATGTGGCATTATAAAGGGGAAATATTTTAAAAGGTTTATCCAGCATCCCCATTACTGTTACCCAGGATTCTGCTTCAAGCAGTAACACAGGAGGGAGGGGGCAATGGACAGATTAGTGTTCAGTGGTACTTCAAACAAAAAGACATTTACTCTTAAATTATCTCGTTGATGCCTAATTGACGATCTAATAGCATGCATCAAGTACATCAAAACTTCGCTGAATAAGCTTGTTAGCATTTCTAAGGGGGACACTGAACATTCCAAACAGTGATAAGTGCTGCCTGGGGGCGGTCGTGCAGGCATGACTGCGGCAGCTCAGACTCCCTCTCTGTCCCAGCAGCAACGGCTGCTCAACTATTTAAAAAAAATTTGAGGGTGCTTTTTGGCACCCTCAAATCTCGGCGCCCTAGGCAACTGCCTAGTCTGCCTAAATGGTTGCACCAGCCCTGCTTAAAACGATATGTTTCTGAAGAATATACAATAGTTGCTCTGAGTCATCTGACAGGAAACTTGAAAAGGTGACATTCCTTGAACCTTCTCCCATAATTTTTAGCTTTTGTGGTTTGGAGTAATAGCTGCAAAATAGGAGAGAGTGTGCTTTGATGAGATAACATGGTGGCATCCACTTCTGCAGTGACAAAGCAATCACCAGATTTCATACTTGTCAGATGGCTGCAGTGTTGTTATTTTGAAATTATTTGAACATAGTACTAGAATGGATGAGTGCTAAAAAACAGTATTCACAAATATTTATTGAAATAAAAACATTTGTTTGTTTTTGTCATAGGAAAATAGGAATTGCCAGATTGGCTTAGTTCCATGGTCCATCTAGTCCTGTCTCTAACAGTGGCCAGTGCCAGGTGCTTCTGGGGGGAGTCACAAGATTCTTTAATCTTGTCTACATACACCTCTACTCTGATATAATGCAACCTGATATAACACAGGCCCTTAAAATCACCGCTGGAGCCCTGCCGCTGCTACCCCAATATAATAGGGTTTCACCTATAACTCGGTAGGGATTTTTGGCTCCTGAGGACTGCGTTATATCAGGATAGAGGTGTACAAATTTAACTAAATGTGTTTTTAAACAGTTTTATTTAAAGGTTCAGCACCCCATGTGGGCACTCATTTTAAAATGGCCTATTCCAACTTAATAGAGTCACAGATTTCAATGCCAGAAGAGACCATTATGGTCATCTAGGCTGACCTCCTGCAGAATAAAGACCATAGAATTTCCTTCAGTGACTCCTGCATCAGGTCCATAACTTCTTATTGGTAAAGAATCAATTTAAGCTAAATCAATTTGACACCTTTAAATCAATTTAAGTTTGCTTAAAACAAAATTGGTTACTAAAATGATTTTATTTAAATCTGTGCAATTTTGCATGGGGATAATTCTAGAATAACCTGTTCTAGGGAGAAAATTACTTTCTAATTCCTTCAGTTCATTTTTGATATCTAAGCTGAAGCATGAGGTTTTATATACCTTTCTAAAAATTATCCTGTCTAACAAATGGACTAAAGATTTTCATTGAGCTGCCCATATAGATGATCAGGGCTTTTTTTCTGAATGGTTATGTGCATGAGTACTTTAAATTATGTTTTCCAATGTGCGTTATCTTGCATATGTCAACAGTCAATTTTATCTGCCCCCCCCTCCAGTTGTCTATTCGCCTATCTTTGTAACAACCTCTGGTATTCCTCCCAGCCTTCTCCAATCTAGAGTACATTAACGATTTTGTGTTATCTGCAAATTTTGCCACCTCCCTATTCACTCTTTCTCTGGATCTTTCATAACCATATTAAACACTTGTTCTAAAGAGCTTTAGGACACCTTTCTGTTTTATCATACCATTTACCATTCTCTCTTGCTCCTTATTTTCTCTTAGCTAGTTTCTAAATTCTGGTGGTTATTTAGCTCAAATAGAGTCTGAGGGAATTTTTTGAAAGTGCAAATAAATTATCGCAACCCTGTTCCCCCTTTTCCGTGGTTTTGTTCACATGCTCAAAGAATTCTAATAGATCAGAGAGGCATGGTTTTCATTTACTGAAGTCTTGATCATATCAGATGAATCTAATTTTGCAATTCTTTAGTTATTATTTGAATCGATTTACCTAGTACTAAAGTAAGGCTTACTTGGCTGTAATTTGCAATACCATCTGCTACTAGTGACTCACTATTCTTTAATGTATCTCATAGACTCATAGACTCTAGGACTGGAAGGGACCTTGAGAGGTCATCGAGTCCAGTCCCCTGCCCTCATGGCAGGACCAAATACTGTCTAGACCATCCCTAATAGACATTTATCTAACCTACTCTTAAATATCTCCAGAGATGGAGATTCCACAACTTCCCTAGGCAATCTATTCCAGTGTTTAACTACCCTGACAGTTAGGAACTTTTTCCTAATGTCCAACCTAATCTCCCTTGCTGCAGTTTAAGCCCATTGCTTCTTGTTCTATCATTGGAGGCTAAGGTGAACAAGTTTTCTCCCTCCTCCTGATGACACCCTTTTAGATACCTGAAAACTGCTATCATGTCCCCTCTCAGTCTTCTCTTCTCCAAACTAAACAAACCCAATTCCTTCAACCTTCCTTCATAGGTCATGTTCTCAAGACCTTTAATCATTCTTGTTGCTCTTCTCTGGACCCTCTCCAATTTCTCCACATCTTTCTTGAAATGCGGTGCCCAGAACTGGACACAATACTCCAGTGGAGGCCTAACCAGCGCAGAGTAAAGCGGAAGAATGACTTCTCGTGTCTTGTTTACAACACACCTGTTAATGCATCCCAGAATCACATTTGCTTTTTTTGCAACAGTATCACACTGTTGACTCATATTAAGCTTGTGGTCTACTATGACCCCTAGATCTCTTTCTGCCATACTTCTTCCTAGACAGTCTCTTCCCATTCTGTATGTGTGAAACTGATTGTTCCTTCCTAGGTGGAGCACTTTGCATTTATCTTTATTGAACTTCATCCTGTTTACCTCAGACCATTTCTCCAATTTGTCCAGATCATTTTGAATTTTGACCCTGTCCTCCAAAGCAGTTGCAATCCCTCCCAGTTTGGTATCGTCCGCGAACTTAATAAGTGTACTTTCTATGCCAACATCTAAATCATTGATGAAGATATTGAACAGAACCGGTCCCAAAACAGACCCCTGCAGAACCCTACTTGTTATACCTTTCCAGCAGGATTGGGAACCATTAACAACTACTCTCTGAGTACGGTTATCCAACCAGTTATGCACCCACCTTATAGTAGCCCCATCTAAATTGTACTTTCCTAGTTTATCTATAAGAATATCATGCGAGACTATATCAAATGCCTTACTAAAGTCTAGGTATATCACATCCACCACTTCTCCCTTATCCACAAGGCTCGTTATCCTATCAAAGAACGCTATCAGATTAGTTTGACACGATTTGTTCTTTACAAATCCATGCTGGCTATTCCCCATCACCTTACCACCTTCCAAGTGTTTGCAGATGATTTCTTTAATTACCTGCTCCATTATCTTCCCTGGCACAGAAGTTAAACTAACTGGTCTGTAGTTTCCTGGGTTGTTTTTATTTCCCTTTTTATAGATGGGCACTATATTTGCCCCCTTCCAGTCTTCTGGAATCTCCCCCGTCTCCCATGATTTCCCAAAGATAATAGCTAGAGGCTCAGATACCTCTTCTATTAACTCCTTGAGTATTCTAGGATGCATTTCATCAGGCCCTGGTGACTTGCAGGCATCTAACTTTTTGATTGTTCCAGCTTTTTCCTCATTAGCTGACAGTACCTCAACTTTGGAGTAATAGTCTGATGCAAAAAAAGTCATTGAAGCATCTATGCAATGTCCCTATCTTCCTCAATTGTGCTCTTTAAAAGGGCCAATAGTTTTGGCTATCTACTATTCAAATCCCCCAAAAATGTCCATTTTACAGCTTACCCACTTCTTTCTAGTGGTTTCGCTAGGGTTGGATTTCCATTTTCTGAAAGATACCTATTTGATTTGAACGATTCCCCTTTTTTTCTTTGCTAGGTTTAGATAGAAGAGGATTGCATTGCTCTGTTCATTCAGAGCTAGTGGGACTGGTATTTCTCATCAAATTTCTGGGACACAAGGTTCCAAATCTAGATACAATAATTAAAAGAATTGAGAGAAGCAGCCGACAGCAGGACTAGTACTTGGGCAAGACTTTTATGGATTATTGCATGTTGTTGAAAGTTTGTTTTGTCCTTTTTTTAAGAAAAATGTGTCAAGGCTTCTCCTACTAACCATGCAACTCTGTAAGCGGAATTCAGAAAGTGCTTTGGGGAATGTAAATCTCTTACGAGTACAGCTACTGCAACCACAATATGGGAAGAAACATTTATCTGTTAAAAGGGACAAAAAACGTAGAACTTCAATTATAGGCTGGGCTTTAAAAGTACTTTAATGTCTGCCTTTTTGGAGGGTGGGGGTCTAGGCAACAAAAGCTAAAACTATAAGAATGAACACTTAGAACTGTATTAACACAGAGAATGTGCTTTTATTGAGCATCCTTTAATTTCTAACGAATTCATTAAAATGTTATGCACATTTTTAATGGGGTTAGGTTTTTTAGCTTGTGATCTATGCAACTAAACAACCAAAGCACCTGCATTTTCAATGGTGATAATCCTTAGAAATAAAAGAGAGAGGTGGTTGCTATGGGAATTGCACTAAATAATGTAGGTGAGCTTCTGAACTTCAAATGCAATGTAATTGCCAGAGAACTAATGGCTTTGGAAGTTCAGAAAATAATAAATGGTTTTGTTTTCATTCCAAATATGGACTGAAAACAAATTTCAAAGGTTGCATCAAAACAGAATTGTTGTGCTCAGATCACCCCTGCTGAACTCCATCCACGGGGAGAAACAAAGCCAATGTATTAGGGAAATCCATATATTTAATTACTTTTCTTTGACAGTCATGACATTGAGACTTCACCCACATAACTGTCAGGGCGTTAGCTCAAACTTATGAACCAGTAACTGTAATTCTGTAAATGGACAGTCACCTATCCATGGATGTTCATTAGGTGTGGTGAGAAAAAGATCAGAGGTATCAAGTCAGAAACCCTTTTGGGTCTTCTCAGTGATATTCAGGCTATAACATCAGTGTAGGTGTGTACCAGGCAGTTTTAAAATTGTAGATAGTAACTTTGCCTAGGCGTATGCACTGAAGGTCTTGGCAAGATGGTTGCACAGATCCAAGAGAGACATAAGGGCCCTGGCACAGCTTCCAAGATTTCCAAGCAGCCCTGTTTAGGGATGGCCTGCTTGCTTTATCTGAGGGTGGCCCTAGAAAAGGTGCCCTTCCTCATTGTTTACATCCTGGCTCAACTGTTTTTATAAACAGAATTGCTTTCTGGAATATTTGGACCCCTGGATATGACTTTGACCTGAATTCGGATTTAAGGAAAACGACGGTGTGGAGTAACAAACTTGCATGTTTCAGAATTGATATTGCAGCTCTTTCAGAAATTCGGCTCTCAGATACAGACTTCGGAAGGGAGAAGGACTACATCATTTATTGGCATGGCAAACCTGAAGGAGTAAGGAGAGAAATGAACTTATGTCATCATGTGAAGTTCTGATTGCAGTGTTCTTACGTATCATGACACTTCGAGTTCGTTTACAGAAGGGATTCATCAATCTCACCAGTGTCTATGCTTCAACTCTGCAGGCTAGTGGTGAGGAAAAGGATAGCTTTTACCAACAGTTAGAAGAATTGATTGGCACTCATCCTAGTACTTGGAGACTTCAATGCAAGAGTTGGGTCCAATGTTGAGATCTGCATAGGCATGGCATTGGATGTATGAATGACAATGGTTGGAGAGCTCTTGAGATCTGTGCCAGTCAAGGCTTATCGGTGACCAACATCTTCTTTGCTGGTAACGTCAGACAAAAAGAGCACCGTGGAGATACCTGGGGTCTAAGCACTGGCACTAGCTGGACTTGGTTCTGACAAGACGTTCATATATGAAAGATATCTTACATATACGATTCTTCCAAACTACAGTCTGTGACATAGGCCACTCTTGTCTGCTGCAAAGTGAAATTTCAAGCTAAGAAGATCCACTGTAATAAAATTGCCGTACAACCTTATATTGGCCATGTCTACATCTAAAATTTTGCAGCGCTGGTTGTTACAGCTGTATTAGTACAGCTGTATAGGGCCAGCGCTGCAGAGTGGCCACACTTACAGCAACCAGCGCTGCAAGTGGTGTTAGATGTGGCCACACTGCAGCGCTGTTGGGCGGCTTCAAGGGGGGTTCCGGGAACGCGAGAGCAAACCGGGAAAGGAGACCAGCTTCGCCGCGGTTTGCTCTCGCGTTCCCCGAACCCCCCTGCAAACCGCAGGGAAGGAGAACCGCTTGCTCGGCGGTTCGGGGAACGAGACAGCAAACCGGGAAAGGAGACCAGCTTCGCCACGGTTTGCTCTCGCGTTCCCGGAGCCACCCTGCAAACCGCAGGGAAGGAGACCTGCTTGCTCGGGGTTCCGGGAACGAGAGAGCAAACCGGGAAAGGAGACCAGCTTGATTACCAGAGGCTTCCTCCTTCCACGGAGGTCAAGAAAAGCGCTGGTAAGTGTCTACATTGGATTACCAGCGCTGGATCACCAGCGCTGGATCCTCTACACCCGAGACAAAACGGGAGTACGGCCAGCGCTGCAAACAGGGAGTTGCAGCGCTGGTGATGCCCTGCAGATGTGTACACCTTCAAAGTTGCAGCGCTGTAACTCCCTCACCAGCGCTGCAACTTTCTGATGTAGACAAGCCCATTGACTTGTGCTGAATCAATGATTTGGTCAAGAAATGGCTTTTTTAATGAAGAAGTAGCAAAGACAGCTGGAAGAAATGAAACTGCTTCAGATGCATGGGAAGTCCTGAAGACAAGTATGTGCAATGTGGCAATCAAGAGTTTTGGAAAGAGTACTCAAAAAATATTGACTGGTTCACAGACCATTCGGAGATATTGCTGCCACTCATTGAGAGGAAAAAGATCTCCTCATACCACCTACAAGTCTACTCCTACTGATTCATTCAACAACATAGAGAAGCTTGTAATGTTGTTCAAATAGCTTCCAGGAGGTATGCTCAAGAATTTTGACTGGGTCTCTGTGATAACATCTAACAGGTGACTAATGCAGGTGACAGTAAATGGTTGAATGAGGGTATTAGAAAGGCCATTGGGATGATAAAGAACAAGACAGCTTCACTGAAAGCTCTGGATGGCATTATTATAACCGATAAGGGAAATAACTGGAGAGGTGGATTCAGCATTATGGAATGATATATTCAAGGACGTCTGCAGTAGACCAATGTGTGTTAGACAAATTGCCTGGGTTTGAAGTTATGATTTTGCTGGATGCCAAACCTACACTAGAGGAACTTAAAAAGCATAAAAAAGATTCCCAACAACAAAGCTTCAGGATCTGACTGTTCACCTGCTGAAACCTACAAATGTGCGAATGAAGACTTGCTGCAAAGATTGCGTGAGGTATTGCTACTCTGTTCGAAGGGAGAAACTGTTCTGCAAGATTTTAAAGATGCTTATTTCATCCAACTCTAAAAAACCAAAGGAGACAGAAGTGATTGTAATAACCAAAGAGGTATATCTCTTCTTAAGATTGTGGGAAAAATCTTAACCTGTATTCTTTTGCAGATGATGCAGCCCTTGTAGCTCACAGAGTTGATGCCCTACAATATCTTCTTATCAAGTTTTCTGATTCATGCAAAATCTTTAGGCTAGCAATAAGCTTGAAGAAGACAGTTATCATGCACCAGGACTGTTCAGAACCAGTTCCAAGATATCACCTTAGATAGTATTCATCTAGATGCTGTTGACCAATTTTGCTACCTTAGCTCTACTGTTACCAACAGTGTAGATCTTGATGCTAAGTTTACTGGTAGAATTGGCAAAGCAGCCAGGAACTTTGATCTTTTGCAAGACAGAGTGTGAAACAACAGCAAATTGTCATCTAAAGTGAAAATCCGTATTAATGAGACGTGTTTTATCCACTGTTCTAAATGGCTCAGAAACATGGATGACTTACACCACACGTACCAAATAACTAAAAACAGTTTTCATCTCAGATGCTTGCATAAAATTCTTCAACTAAGATGGCAAGACAGATTTACAAATGTGGAAGTGTTAAATCATGCTGGTACATCATTCCTGGGAATGTTGATTAGTAAGAAAAGACTCAGGTGGCTTGGACATGTCAAGCGAATGCTGGATTACAGGATCTTGAAGAGTGTGTTCTACTCTGAAGTTCAAAAAGGGTCTGGAAAGAGTGGCAGACTACTACTGTTCAGATTTCAGGATGCTTGCAAAGCTGATTTAGAATCCTTTGGAATCTCTGTGAATGATTGGGAAAGGAGTGCACAGCTCTGGTTGGTGGTGTCAGCGTGTAAATGGAGTGAGGCATTGCGAGGCAGACTGGATCAAGCTTTGTGATCACTGGAGTCAGGAGAGAAAAGAATCTGCTGCTCAGCTTCAGAGCATTGCTAGAGCATGGGTGTGCCCTACCTTTGGATGGGACCATCACTTATGCATTGGTCTCAGCAGCCATCAAAGAATTCATTGGTGCATACACCATGCTCTGTAAAGAGTGTCGGTGCCACTGATAGTAAATTTACTCCAAAAGGCAATGCTAGACAAATTGGAATATGATCAGTCACATTAGACTGAATACACATAATGAGAACATGCTCATTTGGTACAATACAGCTGAGCTAATATGGTTATTACAGCCCTCAAGGAACTGAGAAGTAAGTTCACTAGGGTAATAGGTGCAACACATGCCTATTGGAATGGTCTACTTTGAAATGAATCTCTTCTTTCCAGAGCTTTTCATGTGAGATAAAGAAATTAGCAAAAAAGAAGTAAAGATGCTGCAGTGCCCAAATCCAGTGGCACCCAGCAGCCCGCTGTTCAGTTTGCTACTCTGTGATTAGGTCTAACCCCAAAGAACTGAGTTGTTTGGGAAACAGGGTTTTAGTTTAGCCAGTACAAAGATAGCATCCAGCCATGAATTTCAGATCCAGAGTCCAAGTCTCTCAAAGTTCAGGGTGAGGTCTGATTAGGGTCTGTTTCTATCTGTATTGCAGCAAAATAGTGGAGACAGTTTTGCACCTGACACCACAACACAGGCAGGGAGGGGTCCGGTGGTAACAGCTCCTGATATCCATTAAGCACCTGGCATCAAATCCCTAACCAGCAGCTGCTGTAAGAAAGTAATGCCATTCACTACTACAGTTCTCAATCTGCAATTTCCATTGACGTTGCTTTCAGCTCAGCATCTGTGATCACCAAATCAGTTGAAGAGAAGCTATAAAGCTTTGATCTAACCATTAGTTACACAAAAGTTCTGTTACCAAGGCCAGGGAATATCATATAGCAACTGCAAAGGGAGGTGGTATAACTGGGCTGGAGAAACCTGGAGCCCAGCCAAACCATTGATCCATCTTCACTCTTAGGTCCTGATTCAGCAAGGTATTTAAGTGTGTGTGTAGGAATATTCATGTGCTTAAAGTTCCACACATACTTAAGTAGTCTGCTGAATCAGGGCCTTAACTAATAGGGCACCCATTCAGATATCAGTGTGGTTGAGTCAGCAGCTTTATCTTGGTAAAGAGCCAAAAGTTTATGGCTTTAAGTTTCAAACTTAAGGTTCTAAATTTCTCCCACATTTGTCTTAGATCAAATGCCATTTGGCAAAATTGGACCCCTGGACTTTAGTTTGTAGCATTTCAGGTTATCGTGTTCTAAGTATTTCACTGTAGTGCCAGCCAATGGACATCAGCCTAATGTATGTCCTTTGGATAAGACATTAAAATATGCTCTCTTTTCTGTCTGTGGTAACTACATAGATGTGAGTTAGATTCCATGGCACTCTTTGAAAAGAGTTAGGGAACAACTAGCATGTCCTGATCAATATTATTTTATGTCTCTGTGGGTTGTTTTGCTGAACACACAGGGTTAAATTTACAAAAAGACACATCTGAGTACTTAGCACAAGATAAGACCTTGTGGACACAATCTTGAGTGCACTGGAATGTTTTCATTAGGTAGTGCATAATAATACTTATATAACACTATTCATCAACAGATCTCAAGGTACACCTCAAAACTATTGTGCACCTACATATAAATGTCAGAGAAAACTGAGATAGAACAGAAAGATACATTTTCAACATGGCTAGTTAGTAGTACAAACTGCCTACTGTAGGCAGCGAATTTTCATGTTGGAGAAATTAGGAATTACCTGTAATGAAAAATCCTTTATTTCAAATGCTTTGTTTTCTCTTCTCTGCAAGTCAAATGACTGGGAGATATATTTGATTGAGAACATGTTATGCTGGCAAACCTAGCCTTTTTTAGCAAGATGCCAAAAGCAGTGTTAAAATGTAAACATGGAGGTAAACTTTCCAGTATGTAGCCAAGCAGAAAGTGCAAAATATTTAGGTTAGAGAAACCAACAATTATTAGGTTTGAAAAACTCTTGGGTCTCATATGATCCTTAGGTTTCTTTTTACCTCCTGCATCTCTTCTTCCCTCACCTGAAAATAAAATTTTTCATGAATTGATCTCTTACTTCCAGCAAATTGATCCCCTTCCTACAGACAACTACCAAGACAAGCCTTTTCTCATGCAACTAATTTACCCATTGTCCCGTTGGCCAATTCCTCACATGACCCTGGGATGGTCTATCTAGCTCCTAGATGGACTGATGACCACATCATCAAAATATGGGCCTTCATATTCTTTAATGTTATGTGAATGTCTTCCTGTGATCAGCTTGAAAGGACATGGTCAACTTGAAAAAAAAATCACATTTTCCTCTGAGAACTTTGTATCTAAAGTTTACAGATAACGTCTGTGGTTACTAGAACTGAAAGAGACAGGAAACAAACACATATTTCTCTCTGTTTTGCCAATTTAAGTTGTCCATTGGAAAGCTGCTGGTGTTTAGTCAGTTAAACTGTTTCATTAATGGCCATTTGCATTTCTCACTCTGAGGGAGCTCTCAGGCCTGCGCATCCTCAGGCACTGCAAGAAGGTGTTTACAACACCCAGCAAAGCTGAACCTACAGAGGCAGGTCTGAACCAAAAGAAAAAGTGGCATGGGAGGGGATAAAAGGGATGGCATTGCAGACCTTTGGCCTTCCCAAAAGTCCCATATAAATACGGCAGAGGGACAGAAAAAAACTCAATTTTTTTTAGGGTTTTAAAACCCAAAATTCAGGCTGTACTATTTGAAGAGTGTTGTATCAGATATTTTTCAAAAAATTAAAACTTGGCAGGGCAGTAAAATTGTCCTTGGCTCTCTAAGAGAGCAGAGATGCCTATCAACTGCGCTAAGTTTTGCTTTTATGCTTCGATTAAATCCCTTTGTTAAAATAGATGCATGCACTGTACACTTACCACACAGTGTGAGGCACTGCTGGAAATATTGTTTTGCTGGAGGAATGAATGTCATTAATGTCTAAAAGGAAAGAGAATGGTTGACTGTCTTTCATAGTCTGTTTTAAAACTTCTAAATAACATGTGTTCCAGACTAATCTGCCATTTCACAAATGAAAACCAAGTTTTTGATCATTCATTTATCACTTAAACTGGATGCTTTTGTGGATTGTTTGCTTTTCACATGAACTGAGCCTGAGGAATGTGGAGCATTTGTTTTCTTAGAGGTATATTTGAACATTTCTGTTGCCATCATCAAAATTGCATTAATTTGTTTTAGCTCTATTAAGATGAATAGTTTTATGATTGAAGAAAATGTGTATTCCTCCATTCCTTTAAATATGTGATTTATTGGATTTACAGTATGTATAAAACATTTTATTATCTGTATTACCATAGTGGCTAGGAGCCCCAGTCATGGCCTAGACTTCCATTGTACTAAGTTGTCACTCCCTCCTGGCCACTCACTAGGACTGCTGTGAGGGGAATCTAATCCTCTATTGCTCTAGATCCATGGGGTGTTGCAAGCTCCTGGCGCCACTGTTACAAGCTGTATGTCCCTAGGCACATTCTCGGGGTGCACACTTTCTATTTGGTATCCCCCTTTTGAGGGCTGGAACCAGCTGTTCAGTCACCTCACCACTCTAGGTGCAGGATTGGCCCTTCTGACTCCCTGGTGCTTAAACACACCCCCTCTCCCAGAACTCCAACCCAAAGGTGTGAAGTGTGATAGTTGGAAATGCTTAACATATACAGGTAGATCTAAAGGTCCCAGCTCTGTAGATGACCCAAGTGGGGGGCCAATTTCTGTTTTTTCTGTTAAGTTTTTAGACAGTTAAAGATATCACATAAAAAAAACAGTGTTAAGCAAAAGTTTAGGTGATGAAGTCAAGCAGTCAAAAGTTAGGAAATGCCAGAACATATGCCAGATGCCCCAGAGAACAGAACAGGTAATCATCAAGTGATCCATTCCCAGCTTCTGGCAATTGAGGTTGCCTGTGCAAGGGGGCTGAATTAAAAATGCAAAGACAACTTTAATTCTGGCATTTCCCAGCTTTTGAGTGCTTGACTTTGAAGGCTTAATGTTCTTTGAATGTTGATCTTTTGTTTGTAGTAGAATCATATAAATGTAGGGCTGGAAAGGACTTCAGTATGGTAGCTAGTCCACAAAGCAGACATAGAGCAGCTAAATTACACATTAAAGCAGTTCTCAGTGCTAACCCATTCACAGCTCTTTGAAGTGTTACACAAGCTATGAGGGCTTTTCACTATCTGACTTTGGCCTCTGTTTGAAGTAGGATACTGGACTACTGGGACTGCTAGTCTATTCTGGTATGGCTGTTCTTGCCTCCTTAATTGTTACAACATAGGAAGACAAAAAGGAAAGGCGGAGTGGATCGCTCCAAAATTGTTCTGTTCCGTGCACTCCCCCTGAAGCTTCACTGTCAGAGACAGGATACTGGGCTGCATAGATCACTGATCTGACCCATAGGGCCGTTCTTATTTTCTCGTACTTGGATTTAAATGAGCTCATTGTTCCATTAGTACTTGGTTGAAGGTAGGGACAGATTTAATTAGAACAGATAATGTCATAGGAACAGAATTTTGACATAAGATAATGTCTCTTGGCAGTATATAAATGCCAAAACATTCATAGAAAGTAAGCATTCAAGTGACACAAATGATATTTTCATTATACCAAATGATTGGTGTAGGTGCAAATGTTACCATCTATGTAAAGAGTTCTTGTGCAGGTGAGTGGACATTGCTCTCTAGCAATATTCTGAGTGAGCTCTTATTTATGTGTACCACTGCTCTCTACTGAACAGAATCAAACCTCTCAACTCAGTGTCATAGGCCTTATAAAGGTAAAGAGTCAGCTTTTGGGGGCAGTGGCTCTCTCTTGATCCTATGTTTGTACTGCACCAATGTGATGAATTGGGAGTATGCCTGTACGAGTTATGGATTCTATGTGAGATGTGTCTGCCTGTAACAGGCTGAAAACTACAATGTGAACCTGTAGCCTTTTGCCTTCTCTGTAGTCTGATTGCTTCCTGTTGGGTTGAAAATTCCAAAGCCTGGTGGCAAAAGAATAACAAGAGAGGGTAGTTGACTCATAAGTGCACAATCATTGACATTCTGTTCACTCTAGACAAAAGACTGGTCCCTGCCAAGAAGAACTGATTTAGCAGGGGAAATATTGCCTTTGCAACCCAAGTCACCTGGCAGAGGTTTGTCCTCCTCTAGGGAAGCTGGCAAAGGTGTCACCTGACATGGGGCTGAAGGTTTTAAAAGGGCAGAAGATGGTCAGCTCAGAGGCCCATTTTCTCTGGTTCATGAGGGAGAGACGACTCAGTGTGTGCCTGCCTGCCTTAAGACCCAGATGGTTCCCCACAGATTCACACAGGAAGGCTGAGCTAGAAAAATAAGGATATTTGCAGTTTCAGATGTCTGTTGTTTTGTATGATCTGTATTCCCCTGTGCTCTCTCTCTGCTCAGTAAGAAGTAGTGGTGCTAGGAATCAGTGTCTCATCACCCCAACAAACTTCTACTGTGCGATCTGTGATGTATCAGAAGCTTATAATTTGGCCAAATTGGAGCATTCTTTCATGGGAAGAGCAAACAGAACATTCCTGATACACTGGTCTACAATTTTTGAGAAGTCGTCTGCTTCAGAGATAAAATGTGATATTTATTATGTATTTTGATGTGCTGAATTCAAATATGGCAATTAAAACAACTGATTAGCTACTGTTGCTAAGATATTTAAGTTTTTACATTTTATGTCTATGTATATTGTGTAGATAGTAGAGTTTTAATCATAAATTGTAAACCTAGGTCTTTTCATGTGTTTATGGTTGCTTTACATGATAATATTTCACCTGTCCTGTTTATATAACACTTTAAAAATCAGCAAAAGGGTTATATAAATAAAATTTATTATGAAACAAAAGGCAAAAAACTATTATGTACATAGTTTAGTCCTATTCGGCACTTCTTGGCTTGTCTCTTGTATTCATTAAATGGAGCATCTCTTGTCACTGTCTAGCAATAGTCTGCAAGCATTGATGGGCTCCATTTGCCCTGATAGCCTGCCAGGAGATTCCACTGCTGTAGTCTGGAGCCCAACAGCTCTGCCTTACTCTTGTGTAGTTCCAAATCCCTGACAAGGTCATTCAGTTCACCTTGTGTTATGAGGTATGCTTCAGAGGAGGGGGATGGGAGAAAATGTGGGTCCTGTGACATTGATGGTTCAGGACCAGAAGTTTCATCCTCTTCCTCATCTGACTCAAGTCAGAATGATTCTGGTGCATCAGGAACCGGCAGTCCTTCTCCGTGGGGTACTGGGAGTATAGCTGATGGAATGTTTGGATAATGCACAGTCCACTTTTTCTTCTTTGACACACCTTTCCCAACTGGAGGCACCATGTAGAAGTAACAATTGCTGGTATGATCTGTTGGCTCTCTCCAAATCATTGGCACTGCAAAAGGCATAGATTTCCTTTTCCTGTTCACCCACTGGTGAAGATTTGTTGCACAAGTGTTGCAGCATATGTGTGGGGCCCACCTCTTGTCCTGATCTCCAATTTTGCAGCCAAAATAAAAGTGATAGGCTTTCTTAACCATAGTGCTTATACTGCGCTTTTGTGATGCAAAAGTCACTTCACCACAAACATAGCAGAAGTTATCGGCACTGTTCACACAAATACGAGGCATCTCTGCTCACTTTGGCTAAACAGAAATGTGTCCTTTTACAAAATCAAACACTGACAAATAAGAGAGCACGACACTATGATTTCTAGAGCTGATATAGGGCAATTTGTTCAGCAGAGTGATGTAAGCTTCGTTATGATTGCATCATCCATGACTTCTAGGAATAACATGATGCAATTCATAACATGTATGACGCAATACCAGCTTCAGATTGCAGCATTTATTGTTTTGCCTAAAAAGCAAGTACTGTCCAAACCCAGTCATAGACTTATTCATAGATCCAGTAAAAGATGTATTTTAGTCATTTCCAGTTTAAATTGAGATCCCTTCTCTTTATAAGTCACTTATCCTCTGCCATTCCCAAGTCAAGGGTCGTATATACTGACCCAATAGCATATCTTGAAAACTAGAGCCAATCAACAATTTTAAGTATCATTTTCGTTCTCAGTGATCCAGAATTAGTAAAGTTGGACTACATTTATTTCAGAAGCATTTTGGCTGTAGAGCAGTGATATCAGAAAAACCCTGTCAAACGTCAAATACTTATGCCAAAACATATAGGCTTCTCAATGAAACTGTTGTTAAAACAATGGGCAAAACAATGTATTTTTATACAACCTTAAAAATGGAAATTTGCCCTCAAAAATTTAAGCCTGAAGCAGATATCCAGCATGGAAAATTTCAGCCCCAACAGTTACAGTTTGACAAGTTATAAGCAACTGCAAACAGGGCTTCATATAGTATGTAGGAAAATAGTAGATATGATAATACATTACATAGTTCTCCTTCAAATGTCCCAGAGGGGGAGGGCAGAAGATAGGTAGGAAAGACCCCAGGAAAACAGCAACTACAACAGAGTTTGAGCAGATCAGGGTTGCTGACCATAGAGTCCATTGGCTGGAACCTGGAGTAGTGGGCAGCCCAGGATTCTCCTACCAGCCACTGGCAAAGTGGCACAGTCTGGGCAGTGGAGCAGAAGATTGCTTGAGATGGTCTGTCCAGGAGGATTTTGTTACTGCCTTGGAAAGGGAAAACCATATTAACCTAGCTGGAGGGCCAGGCCATCAAGCAGGAGTAACCTGACTCCAGAGAAAGTGCAAGACCCTGGGGTGCAACCTGAAGGAGGGGGTGTCAGACTGGTTGTGCACAATCCCGAGATGGGCCCTCAGAAGGCACCACAGCGGTGAGCAGGGAACCCTGTGACATGCTGCTTATTACTCTGATCATAATCATCTCACTGGTACCTTGAAGGAATTACAGGGTGAAATTCTATGGCCTCCCTCCTGTAGGAGGTCAGAGCAGTTGACCACAGTAGTCTCTTCTGCCCTTAAAACTATTAGTTTTGCACTCCTCGCATCTGCTTGTTGTCTCTGGTCAGACATTTAGAGCATAAGCTCTGTAGAGCAGAGGTTATCTTTTCATTATATGTGAGTACAGTGCCTAACACAATGGGGCCTCTGTGTGCTACCATAATACAAATAATAGCTAATAATAACAACTTATTTCTCAGTTGAAGCCTCAGATCTTTATTTCTGAATGCTTTGTTTAGCTTAGTAGGGAGCTACCTTTATGCTTCCCCTTTGTGAGTGTTGATAGTAAATATTTGCACTAAAGGGATACTCCCTAAATGTCTGCATTAAATCTGGTTTCCCAGTTGCTTTCCCTGAAAACTGTGGAGTTCTATACTAAGGTGCTGTGATACCTGCATGTCTAAAGACTAATCCCAGTGCAACGGTGTTAAGAGGCCAAAAAATCCTTCCCTTTTGCTAGTGGCATTGTAGGCAGTGAAACAACAAAGGCATTTAATGATGAAGTTGCTCAAAGAAATAAGTGATCTGTCATTCGTTTCTATCATTTGAAATCTTAAACACACATTGAAGAAAATGGCTAGGTCATCAGAAGTATTGTATGAGCTACTTCCCACAGGAAAACTGCTGCAAAGAAGAAAGAGGTTAGGTTCACAAATATGGCATATTGATATTTTCAGGCTGAAGATTTATACTTGTAAAAGTGACAGAAGTGAAAAAGTGCCTCATCAGTGCTAAACAGTACAGTATACATCATGGATTAACTGTGTTTCTCCTATGGTTTTCCTTTAAAATCTAGTGAGTGTGGAAATCTAAGAAATGTGGCACTTTCAGTTCACAGACAGATGATCGGTGACTTGTTTTCTTTATTTTGGTTTCCCTCCCTAAGTTTTAGTTTGAATTTAAGATTGATTAATCCCCAAACTCAAAGTAAAATTCAGTTGACGTCATTAAGATGTACCTGATTCCAGGCCAAAACCATACAAATAATGAGGTTTCACCCCAAACCTCTCTAACAACCATGGTAAAGGGGATTTTGACGCAGGTTTACAGTAGATCATAGAAATGTGGTTTTAGGAACTTAAGAGCATGGGCTAAAATTTGTGTTTGTGAAGAACTCTGAAACCAGATGAATTTACCTGGTTTTGGTGACAAATTTCTGGATAGCCTAGTAGTAAATCAAACAACACAAAATGGGGATTTTCCACAGAGATCCTTGGGACCTTGTTGTTTGTTAGGGCTAGTCAAGAGCCTGTCAAAACTACTTTTGGATGGAAAATTGGATTTTCAAATAAATTCATTTGCACAAAAAGCATTTGCTTTCTTTGTAAAATTCTGAGTTTTCAGCAAATTTTCAGTTTTTTGATGAACAGCTGAATTTTTTCCACAGGGAATGAAATATATTTATTTCCCCAACCAGCTCTACTGTGTCTTCATTAGGGGCTGCATCCTTTTACATCAAAAGCTGTCTTTAGTTCCAGTCTTCCCAGCCCTTTGCACATAATGCCCCCACCCGTTGAATTCAGTCGGATGTGACAGGCAGAAGTCTTGCAGGTTCAGGTCCCATATATGCACTACAATACATGAGGATATGTATTCTGTGGCTTTAGTACTGAACCACTTTAATGGCTTGAAACATGTTCTTAGCCCAGGAAAAAAAATTCCTGGTTTGGGATATGGAAGAATAGTGAACATTAAGCCCTGAGGCTGCTGTGCATTGTCTGCTATCATTAGTTCTTCTTCGAGTGATTGCTCACATCCATTCCAGTTAGGTGTGCGCGCCGCGCGTGCACGTTCGTCGGAAACTTTTTTACCCTAGCAACTCCAGTGGGCCGGCAGGTCGCCCCCTAGAGTGGCGCCGCCATGGCGCTCTATATATACCCCTGCCGGCCCGCCCGCTCCTCAGTTCCTTCTTACCGCCGTGTCGGTCGTTGGAACTGTGGAGCGCGGCTTAGCTGTCCTCCACGTCCCTAGCTCTCCTAGTTTTCAATCGCTTATCTCTAGTTCTATATAGTGTTAATTAGTGTTGTTAAGTAAATAGTTTAGTCAATAGTTGTTAAATAGTTCTTGGCCGGGGGCTTAGCCCTTCCCGGCACCCGGCGCCAGGCTCATGCCTGTTTCGCCGGGCTTCAAGCAGTGTGCGGCCTGCAAGAAGCCCATGCCCACCAGCGATCCCCACGAAGCGTGCCTGAAGTGCCTCGGGGAATCGCACAGGTCTGACAAGTGCCGCATCTGTAAGGCTTTCAAGCCGAGGACAAAAAAGGAGAGAGATCAGAGACTCCGAACTCTCCTAATGGAGGCGGCACTTGACCCGTCGACTTCGCGGACCGTGGTGGCCCCTTCCAAGGGGTATGAATACTTGCACGTTCACCCGACTCCCGGTTCACTGGTGGTGCAGTCGGTGAACGATAGGGAGCGTCACGGCCAGGAGGCTCCGGCCCCCAAATCCAGAGAGGCCAGGCGCATGGACCTCCTTGGCCGTAAGGTATATTCGGCTGGGGCCCTGCAGCTCAGGGTCTCTAATCAGCAGGCCCTGCTGAGCAGGTACGCTTTTAACTCCTGGGTGGCAGTGGACAAATTTAAAGAGCTGCTGCCACAGGATGCTCGCCAGGAGTTTACGGCCATCCTGGACGAGGGCAAAAAGGTCGCGCGCACGGCCTTACAAGCATCCTTGGACGCTGCGGACTCGGCTGCCCGTACCCTCGCGTCGGGAGTTACGATGCGTCGCATCTCCTGGCTGCAGGTTTCCGGCCTTCCGCCAGAGCTCCAGCACACAATACAGGACCTTCCTTTCGAAGGCCAGGGCCTGTTTTCGGAAAAGACAGACCCCAGACTCAAGAGTCTGAAGGACAACCGGGTCATTGCGCGGTCCCTCGGGATGCACACCCCCGTGACGCAGCGTAGACCC
This sequence comes from Gopherus evgoodei, assembly GCF_007399415.2. Lineage (NCBI taxonomy): Eukaryota > Metazoa > Chordata > Testudines > Testudinidae > Gopherus > Gopherus evgoodei. The sequence goes on from NC_044327.1 coordinate 107,180,067, forward strand.
TTTAGGCCACAGCAGCAGCCGTACCGTAGGCCGTTTTCCCAGTTCCGCCAGCGGCAGGACCCTTACAGGCGCCGCGGCAGGAACGGCAGGCGCAGGCAGTCTGGGAACCAAGGGGGGCAGAACCAAGGCTCCTCAAAACCCCCGCCTGGTCCTAAGCCTTCATTTTGAAGGTGCGCCCGAGGGCGCTGTAGCAGTTTCCCCTATGGATCCTTTCCCCCCGTTTTCAAACCGCCTTTCGTTTTTCCTCCCGGCGTGGTCCCAAATAACATCGGACCGCTGGGTCTTAAACCTGGTGCAGACGGGATACCGCCTGCAGTTTGTTTCGTTTCCTCCTTCCCGCCCTCCTTCCTCGTCCCTCTTCAGGGACCCCTCTCACGAGCAATTCCTTCGACAGGAGGTGCAGACGCTCCTCAGCAAAGGAGCCATAGAGGCGGTTCCGGAAAACGAGAAAGGCAAGGGGTTTTATTCCCGCTACTTTCTGATCCCCAAGGCCAAGGGGGGCCTCAGGCCTATCCTCGACCTGCGAGAACTCAACAAATACCTCGTGAAGTTGAAGTTCCGCATGGTATCCCTGGGGACCATTATTCCATCCCTGGATCCGGGAGACTGGTACGCCGCCCTCGACATGCAGGACGCGTATTTTCATATTGCCATTTGGCCGCGCCACAGACGCTTTCTCCGCTTCGTTGTGGGGGCTCTTCATTATCAGTTTGCAGTCCTCCCTTTCGGCCTGTCCACGGCCCCAAGGGTGTTTACAAAATGCATGGCAGTTGTCGTGGCGCATCTTCGACGCAACCGTGTCCACGTGTTCCCTTATCTGGACGACTGGTTGATTCGGGGCACGTCGGAGCAGCAGGTCAGCAGCCATGTCCGCCTGATCACCGCCGTATTTACAAGTCTGGGCCTCCTGATAAACACAGACAAATCCACTCTGAGGCCCACGCAAAAGGTGGAATTTATCGGGGCGGTCTTGGACGCCACGATGGGCAGGGCCTCGCTGCCTCTGCAACGGTTCCAGACCATGGCGGCGATCGTTCAGCGTTTGCGGTCAGCCCCGTTGACGTCAGTAAGGACATGTCTAACCCTGTTAGGCCACATGGCAGCGTGCACTTTTGTGACCGGCTACGCTCGGCTCCACATGAGGCCTCTCCAGCTGTGGCTTATCAGCCGTTACAGGCCGCAAAGGCAACCTTTAGACATGTTAGTCACAATCCCCCAGAAGGTCTTGGACTCTCTCGGCTGGTGGTTGGACCAGTCCGTGTTATGTGCGGGTCTTCCCTTTCACCCCTCTCAGCCATCGGTATCCCTGACAACGGATGCCTCAGATCTGGGCTGGGGGGCCCACCTGGGGACCCTGCGGACACAGGGCCTGTGGTCCCAGGAGGAGGTGGGGCTCCACATCAACATACGGGAGTTGAGAGCGGTCCGCCTTGCTTGTCAAGCGTTTTGTCATCAGCTTCAGGGTCGTTGTGTCGCCGTGTTTACGGACAACACGACGACGATGTACTATATCAACAAGCAGGGCGGCACCAGGTCCTCCTCCCTGTGCCACGAGGCGATACGTCTCTGGGACTTTTGCGTAGCCCACTCCGTTCACCTCAGGGCTTCCTTCCTCCCTGGAGTACGGAACACTCTGGCAGATCGACTGAGCAGATCCTTCCTGTCGCACGAGTGGTCCCTTCGCCCGGATGTCGCTCTCTCCATTTTCCGGAGGTGGGGTTATCCCCGGGTGGACCTCTTTGCGTCCAGGGGGAACAGGAAGTGCCCAGCATTCTGCTCCTTTCAGGGCAGGGAACCGGGGTCGATAGGGGACGCCTTCCTCATCCGGTGGTCGACCCACCTGTACTATGCATTTCCCCCGTTCCCTCTGGTCCACAAGGTCCTCCTGAAGGTGCGCAGGGACAAGGCGCTCGTGATCATGGTAGCCCCGGCGTGGCCCAGGCAGCACTGGTACACCATGCTGCTGGACTTGGCCATAGCCGACCCAGTTCCCCTGCCCCTTCATCCGGACCTGATTACCCAGGACCACGGGACCCTGTGTCACCCAGACCTGCAGTCGCTGCACCTAGCGGCGTGGCTCCTGCGTGGCTGACTGGCCCAGAGCTGCGATGCTCCACGCCTGTGAGAGAGGTGCTCTTGAGCAGCAGGAAACCGTCCACAAGAGCCACGTATTCAGCGAAATGGAAGCGCTTCTCCTGTTGGTGCGTAGAGAGAAATCTCCGCCCTATGGAAGTTTCGGTTTCCGAAATATTAGACTACGTTTTGTCCCTCAAAGGGCAAGGTCTGGCCTTATCGTCGTTGCGAGTCCACCTAGCTGCTATCTCCACCTTTCACCCGGGTGCGGACGGTCGCTCCGTTTTTTCTCACCCGACGGTGTCGAGATTCCTTAAAGGGCTGGAACGTTTATTCCCTAACGTCCGTCCCCCTGCTCCCACCTGGGATCTTAACCTGGTGTTGTCCCGACTCATGGGGCCCCCCTTTGAGCCGTTAGCTACTTGCTCCCTGCTCTACCTCTCTTGGAAAACTGCCTTTCTAGTGGCTGTCACCTCAGCTAGACGGGTGTCGGAGCTCCGAGCTCTTGTGGTAGACCCCCCATATACGGTCTTCCACAAGGACAAGGTGCAGCTGAGACCACACCCTGCTTTTCTGCCCAAGGTGGTCTCAGCCTTCCATGTCAACCAAGAGATTTTCCTTCCGGTTTTTTTCCCAAAACCTCACTCCTCAGGCAGGGAGCAGCAGCTCCACTCGCTGGATGTCCGTAGGGCTCTCGCGTTCTACATAGACAGGACTAAGCCCTTCCGAAAATCCCCCCAACTTTTCGTGGCGGTAGCAGATCGTATGAAAGGTCTTCCTATCTCCTCCCAGAGGATATCCTCTTGGGTTACGTCCTGTATCAGGACTTGTTATGACTTGGCCCATGTCCCTGCGGGCCGTGTGACTGCGCATTCTACCAGGGCGCAGGCGTCATCGCTGGCTTTCCTAGCCCGTGTGCCCATCCAGGAAATCTGTCGGGCAGCAACCTGGTCATCGGTCCACACTTTTGCTTCCCACTACGCCCTGGTCCAGCAGTCCAGGGAGGATGCGGCCTTCGGAACTGCGGTGCTCCGGGCCGCGACTTCTCACTCCGACCCCACCGCCTAGGTATGGCTTGGGAGTCACCTAACTGGAATGGATGTGAGCAATCACTCGAAGAAGAAAAGACGGTTACTCACCTTTGTAACTGTTGTTCTTCGAGATGTGTTGCTCACATCCATTCCACACCCGCCCTCCTTCCCCACTGTCGGAGTAGCCGGCAAGAAGGAACTGAGGAGCGGGCGGGCCGGCAGGGGTATATATAGAGCGCCATGGCGGCGCCACTCTAGGGGGCGACCTGCCGGCCCACTGGAGTTGCTAGGGTAAAAAAGTTTCCGACGAACGTGCACGCGCGGCGCGCACACCTAACTGGAATGGATGTGAGCAACACATCTCGAAGAACAACAGTTACAAAGGTGAGTAACCGTCTTTTCCCAAAGGCTGTTCCAGTAACCAGGATTACCAGGAATGTCCTGGCCACATTTACTGGCACTGGGGGACTACAGGGTAGTAGGTCTGATCCACCAGGACCTGATCCACCAGCCTTACCTTTTATTTCTGTCTCCAGCAGCCAAGGGGCTGAGGTGGGGTGAAGGATCTGGCCCTACCTCTTCTGCCACAAAGGGTCTACAATCTAGGGTAAATATTTAAATACTGGTTGCAGTGCCTATTAACATGAGTAATCCCTTGGGATATTAGCAGATGTGCAAAAGGGAAAGAATATATTCCCAGGAGCACTTCAGCACTAACAATTAATACATGAAGGTACCTGACCTGCAACTTTTAGCTGGAGAAAGTAATTATTTTTCTGAATTTGTGTGTTCCTGTGGAATGTAATCATTCTACAATGAATACATTTGTACTAATAAGGAGGATACTTCGTGTCCTGTTTTCATGATGCTACTTGGACAAAATCTGTGTACTTTGCTTCCTGGGTACCTCTCCCAAAAAGCCTTTAACCTCTGACTCCCATTCTCGTAGGGAAGAGTTGATTAACAGTAGCCTAAAACCCCTAAACATGGAATGGAACAAAATGGAAAGGAAAAAGCATGAAATGAAAAATATCCCAGAAAAGTCATGTTGTAAACAGGACCCATGCTTAGCATCACCACTTATTTTCATTGTTCCCTACCACTCTTTCCTTGTCTATTTTTTTATTTAGGGTTTGATCTTGTGCGTGTGTTCTGTTCATTCTGTTGGGATTTTTAAAATGTATTTTGGACTATCATTCGTTAACCCTTCCCTGTGGGGGACAGGAGTTGAAGAGTAGGACACAATAAATTCATGAAAATTATTATTTTCTTCAGCTAAAAGCTTCAGGTCAGGTACCTTCATGTATTAATTGTTATCGCTGAAGTCCTCTTGGTACTGTTTCTCCTCTCCTTAGCATATCTGGTAGTTGTATTTATTTAAAGATAAACACCACTCCCATATGTACCATGTGTATTATGCCCTGCGCTGAAGGTACTGTCTCTCACCTGGTATACAAAATTCTAGTTCAGGTTGCAAAGTAAAACTTGGATCAGCTAGTCTTAGGTGAAGTGGGTTCCAGACTAAATACACCCTCAGGGGCTTGTATATATTTATTCTGAAGCACTAATATATGAATCACGAGACGGTTGTATTAAAATGAGGAAAACATTTTTGTCCCACTCAGAGTAACTCTTAAAGAAAATGGCACACACTTTTTTCTCAGCTCAGTACTCTAGAATCCTGAAAAATAAGAAGCACTTCTCATCAGGAGGGAATTGTGACTGTAAGAGTCTGGGGCTGGGGTTCGTCCCTCTCAGGCGCGGCGGGGAGCCAGGGCGCCTCCCTACAGGTAGCAATCCATCCAGGGCCTGGACCCCTCAGCGGGAGCTGAGCAAACAAATAGTCTTTAAACAAGGCAGAGTCCCGGCCGTCAGCAGGGGCTGGGTAAGCACGGAGCCTATAGGCCTGGCCCTGAAGCAGGGCGGGCAGTAAGCAGGCAGCGCTCAGGCCTTTCAACAGGGGCTGGGCGAACAAATGGTCTCTAGGAGTCCAGGCCCTGAGTCAGGGCGGGGCAATAGGCCGTTCGGATCAACTCCTTCAGCAAGGGGTTGGGCAAACACAGTATCTAAGCTCCGGCCCTTGGGCAGGGCAGGGCAATAGCAGTTCAGGCTCAGCTCCTTCAGCAAGGGCTGAGCAAACACAGAGTCTCTAGGCCCGGCCCTGGAGCAGGGCAGGGCAATAGCAGTTCAAGCAGTGAGTCTATAAGGCCCAAGCCCTGGCTCAGGGTGGGCAACCAACAGGTACAGAGGCTCAGACTCTCAGGCAGAGGCTGAGCAGCGGTTTAAGCCGTAAGTCTATATAGAAGGCCTCCTCAGGCCAGGGAGAGGGGGAGTCTGCCACCCTTGGAAGGGTGGCAGGAGAGAAGCAAGCCCTCCCACTCCACTGCGTTCCAGCCCGGGGCCCTAGCAGCGGCCAAGACCAGCTGCTGTCAGTGGGGATCCTGGCCGCAACACACTGACATGGGTTCAGGCTCTTCGGGAGCCAAACCAGGGTCGGCTACCCCCAGGCCACTTCCGACCTCCCCCTCTCTAAGTACCTGTCCTTCGCCGGCGTCGTCCGGCGGGTCCCATGGGCTCCTCAGGATATCGGGCGGAGGGAAGCTCAGGCCGCTCCTCTAGATACCAGGCGTAGGGAAGCTCAGGCCGCTCCTCCGGATACTGGGCGGGAGGGAAGCTCAGGCCAGCGTTCCTCTGGGTAGTGAGCACAGGGCAGGCGGGACCCAGCATCTGTCCTCTCCAGCAGTCTGCAGCCAACTGAGTGCTGAGGCTGGGCTTTTATACTTCCTGTCCCGCCCCTTGACTTCTGGCGGGCGGGGACAGGCGGCGGTAGCTCCGCCCACTGAGGCACCTGTGCTGGCTCATCCTGCTGGCTCATCCCTCTCAGGCGCGGCGGGGAGCCAGGGCGCCTCCCTATGGTGACATATGCTTGAAAATAAATGACTTGTATCATTTTCAGAACATAAAAAATGTGCCCATCTTACTTTGAAAAGAAGTCATCATGGGACCATTCCTTCTCCCATTGCAAATCATAATACCCATTGTCAGCTGAGTCAGGCCCCATGTGGTATTAAATATTGGAGCCTAATGTAAGAGATTTCAAGCATTTTAAAAGTGTGCATAGAGTATAAAGTAGTTATACAGTGCTACGGCTGTTGTGAGTGGAGAAATCTGATTGAAGTAGCATTTTATACTTATTTTGCACAGGAGAAAATGACTACACAAGATGCAAATTGGTGGAGAATCAGGCCCTGAAAGAGCACTAATGCAAGATGATCCAATAGTGAGACCTATTGTAAAAAGCCATGTTATTCTGCCTTGTATCATGTCAAGGAAAAATAACATTGTTTTTTATTTTACTTTTTGGTTTCAATATTTCATCTTAATGGTGTTAGGGAAGTTACTCCAGATTGACACTGGTGTAACTGAGAGCCAAATCTTGCTCCATTTGCAAAGACCATCTTGAAGACCATGAAGAAACCTAAATCTAGTGGCATATCCTTTTTCTTATCTCTTACCCTGCCATTTCATGTGCTCAGTGAATTCCCATTGGGACCCTCCTCTTACACATGTAGAAAGATGTGATGCTTCCTTCCAGTGTGGACCACTTAGGTCTTTCATCATATATCAGGTGTTCTGAGTACTCCCAGTCAATCTCTTTTTAACAAAAGCAGAAAGATCAAAAATGCCCAGGCTGTGAGCAAATTTGGCATTGTGAGTGCTCATTCAACATCTTAACAGCCAGTCAACCTGGCTGCCATGGCTTCTCTGGCAGCTGGGCCACTTAGATCTTTCAGCTTCTATTTAAAAAAGATAAATTGGAAGGATTAAACACTAGTGATCTATGTTTTTTAATAGATGATGAAAGATCAAATTTGTCTAGCTGCCAGCGAAGCCTTTTGGGAAATGCCAGCTGGGCCAGAGCTGAAGGGAGCCATAACTATTACATCAAGGAAACAAAACCACAAACTATAGCCTTTGGGCAGCTCCATTATTCTAAAGCCTGAAACACATTATAAAATGTGTGTGTAGAGAATAATAGTTGCAACTTGTTTGGAATACTGGTTTCTATTGATATCTTAATCTTTCTGCAGGAAAGGATTTTTAACTGGGAAAGTATAGCTTGAAATGATTTGGTGACACTTTATATTAAGGTTCTATTATAAGCCATTTATAAGGTTAATGATTAGTAGATGTTTTAATAAGGGGTTAATTGTTATGAATTGTTAGTTCACAGGTCAATATACTGTCTTTAACCATGGCTTCTAATTATCAATAATCTTCTCTAGATGTAGTTATAACACTCTATGACAGAAACTATTCATATCTGTAACACACTATTACAACATCTATTTATAGTTTAGTGACCCTTTCTAAACTTTTTACAAATCAAACCTTAATATAAAGTGTCAAAAGATTTTAAAAGTCCATCCACTTTAGATTATAACTTAGAATATTTTTCTAATGAAAAATGTAATTTTTTATAATTTTTTTTTTAAAAACCTTGACAAATGCTTTTAAATACATGCACTTCAAATGTTCATGGCTTCATGCCTAAAAACTAGAACCTGGCAACATTTTATGTGCAAGTTGTTTTGGAAATGTTTGCATCTTCAAAATATCAAAGACACACATCTTTGGGGATTTTTGTATGTCTATGTTTAACATATTGGCTTGTGAAACCACTTTTGACATGTCATGCCATGCCAAATACGTCAATCCTCTGGTATCCAAGAGTGTCTTTAACTTTTCAATTCTATTGCTAAGTTGAAGCTTAAAATGTGCCTTCGCTGCTGGATCTATTAACTTTCTAGTGTCATACATACCCTCTGCCTTGCATTCTGTTACCTTCTTTAGTTGATTTGATTGTCCCAATAACACTAGCAATCTTCTCCAGCACCTGCTAATGGGAATAAAATCTAGCCGTTTTTTATCTCCATTTCGGTTTATGTCCTTCCTTGTATGGCAATAGTGTACCCTCAATGCAAAGATTGCTGAACTCTGCAAGCAATGCAGAACATTCACCATTATCAGTCTATCCTGAGATAGCACATGTATCTTCAGTGTTTTCATATCCAGTGTTAGCACCAGCCTGGGCATCTAGATCTCCAATGAGGATAAAGTCATATTTACCGATCTTGCTAAGGACATGCTACAATGTTTTATAGAAACAAACAGATCAGACTGTTTCTATCACTTGCTGGTGCATAACACTGAAAAGCTGTTTTTTTCATTTTGTTTTTGCATAGATGTCACAAAGCAAGCAGTAGTATTCTTTAGGTTATGATTTCTGCAACAATATTCCAGTGACAATTTTATTCCGCTTTTATCCAAATAATAGCAGTATTACTCATTCAGGCTCCGATTCTCTAAAGAATCACCCACATGTGTAACTTTATACATGTGAATCATCCCATTGACTTCAATAGGACTGCTCACATGTGAAAAGTGAAGTGCAAAAATATGCAGATGTTTCAGGATTGGTCCTTCAACTGTTATAGTATCGTAAGAGATGGTTGGAGAATAAACAACATTTTCTTAGCCTAAATCTTTATTTTCTATCATTTTCTATTGGAATCACTTTTAAATTAAAATGTAGATTTATCTTCATAAAGAAGCTCTTGCCACTTGATGTTCAAGTCATCTTTGCGTTTTTCTGGTATACAGCCAAATTTTTATATCCTCTATAGCACCACATCAGACGTGATTCATTATACTTTGTGGAAAGCCTCACTTTTCATTGGTTTATCATTCTGCTTTATGTTAATTACAAATCAGTCATTTATTTACTTTATTTACTACAATTGTGACAGTCTGACAGTATGTTATGGCAGTTTGTTTTATTGTACGTGAATAGTTTTTAAGATGCACCAGACAATAGCATTAGAAATCAAAGTTCTTCTGCTGGTACAATCAGAGGTGAAAGTGGGCCGGTATGGAGGACTGGTAAGAAAAGGAGACTGGCTGAGGGAAGGAGAAGCCTGCCCCCGGCAGAAGAATACTTTAAACTCAGCTGTTCCCTGACTGGTTCAGCCCTTGGGGTTAGGAGTGGTTTCTGTCCTTGTTAATTTCACTCACAGTAGCCTGGGGGGAGTGGGGAGGGTGTGTTTGACCATGGGAGGGGCAGTCCTTTTTTGCCCCTGGGATGAGGAGATATTTCCAATACTAATATACACAACAAATACAAGCATTTGGCTGCACAGTTTAAATCCAGAGCTAATAAAAGCGGGTGGAAGGGGAAATTCACTGTCACACTGGTTTCTCATCTCCTCCCTCCCCCTCCTCCAGACAGGCTGCAGACAAGGCTCTGCATTCCTCCTCCCAGCAGGGGTTCTCCTCTAGGCTCTAGCTTGCAGTAGGGAGACTGGCTGAGATGCCTGCTGCTGCTGCCTGTATATGAACAGTTTAAACTCAGCTGTTTCCTGCACAGTTCAGCCCCCAGGGTTAGAAGCCGTTTCTGGCATCCTTGTTAATTTCACTCCCAGTTGTTATTGGGGGGGGGGGGGGTGGAGGGTGTGTGTAATCATGGCAGGGGCAGTTCTTTTCTGCCCCCGGGATGAGGGGATCTCCTATACACAAAAAACACAATGAAAATCAGGAACCATTTCCAAGTTCAAATCTATCCCATTCCTTCCCCAGCAGAGGATCATGGTTGTGATGTCCAAACTGCTTGCAGATCCTCTTTGAAACGTTACTGAACCGTGCAGGGAACAGCTGAATTTAAACTGTTCTTATGCAGGAGGCAGGTTTCTCCCTCCCTCAGCCAGTCTCCCTGCTCCCTGCTGCAAGCTAGAGGGAAGCCCCTGCAGCTGCTGCTCAGTGCCAGGCACGGAGAAAGCATGAAGCCTAGTGTCCGCAGCCTGGCTGGAGGCGGAGGCAAGACACAGAGAAAAATGTGACAGTGAGTTTTCACTTTTTCAGGCTTATTCCAATAGTAAAGTTTTATTACAGACAGTACTGGTAGTAGTAATAGTAGCTTTATTTTCTCTATCTATGTCATGCAATGGGAGGATCCATGAAGTACGTAGGAGAGGTGGGTTGCTTGCAATTGGACCATATGGGTAAGAAATGTAAATTACTTTCACCCCTGCCAAACCCCAGGGCTCCCAGCCGCCTCTGCAGCTGGTAGCTCCGGGGGTGATTTAAAGGGCCCGGCTCCTAGCTTCAGCTGAATCCCCGAGCAATTTAAATCCTGATTTAAAAGCCCTGGGATTTAAAAGCCGCACCTCTTCCGATAGAGGCCACGCCTCTTCTGGTTGAGGCCCCTCCCCCTCCGCAGGACTCTGGAGTACCAGCAAGTCCTTTAAGTTACTTTCACCCCTGAGTACAATGTAGGAAGGAGTAGTGCGAGCTTCCCATTTATCCATCAGAAAATGTACCTTATCAAGCAAAGACCACTGGTATGTAACAGGACAGTAATCTCAGTTCAGATTGCCAGTGTGTCAGTTAGTGCCAATTACTGTCTACTATGAGGATGGTCTTATGGGCCAGGGACACCTGTTAACCATGCTGACATGAGAGTTCATTTCACCCAGGACACCGAGTGTGATAAGTAACTTTGGTCAGATCTGGGTACCACTCTGACCCTTTCCCTCTCCACTCCTCTGCTGCTCTGTTTAGAGTTTTTTGGATGTGACAAGATTGTGTCCCAAGGTAGTATGGCTACTGGTTTCCTTACAAACAAACATGCTAAACAACATTCATAGCATTCACTCCACACTGCAAGAAGTAACTTTGTGACCCAGTCTCCTCTGGGCCTTGTTTCAGCACTCTGCACTCCCTTTCAACTTGCCTATTGCTCTGTTTTTTGTTGCTGCCTGATGCTGCATATGGCCTAGAGCAGTGGTTCTCAATGAGACCACTTGAAAATTGCTGAGGGTCTCGGCAGGCCATTTAATGATCTTTCCAAATATTGTTTGTACCATTAACTAACTATTGTAAAGCTCTTTGGATAAAAGTGCTATGGAAAAAAACCTTAATAATAATTAATATTTTTGTTCTACAAATAAAAGCACTCAACTCATATTTTAATATCAGTAGTCTTACCTTTCTAATGCGATGGATGTGCCTCTCTCCCCCAAGTTGGGGCTGGGAAGGACTGGGGGTCTCTCCCCTGCCACAGAGCTGAGGCTGGGAAGGAGGGCTGTCTCTCTCTGGCAGCCGCAGCCCTGGATCTGGGAAAAGTCGCCTTTTTCTCTGGCCACTGCAGCCCTGCACATCCCAAATTCTCCCCACCCCTTCTTCTCACCCCACTGCCCTCTACCATCTACCCTTTATTCCCCTCAAAGCCACCACCTCACCTTACATGTGTGTTTTCTCTGGGGTCCACACCTGCGCAGCTCCACTAATTAAGTGGGTGGCCCTTCATTCTCTCGTCTGCGGCCTCTCAGGCATGCACCTGAGAGGGAACTATCGTTGTCCATCTGAATGGAGCTTGTGGACCAGTGGTGGTCCGTGGACCACAGTTTGAGAACCTCTAGGCCCTAGAGGAAAGTTCATTTCAGCATGGCCACACCCTAACTCCTCTGCCTCCCAAAAAATGTCTGCCTTTGAACCAACTGAGCTAGATTCTGTTCACATACTATTTTTACATCGCTGTAACCCCACTGACTTCAATGGAGTTACTTTGATTTACACTATTGTGAGATCAGAATCAATCTCTCTCTTCCTGTTTCCTCCCAGCCTTTTCTCACCCTCCTCCTGGCATATTTTAGGGATGGATTTTTAAAAAAAAAAAATGTTTTTTTAAGGAAAACAAAATTAATGACTTATTTTTCTTAAGGCATCTTATCTAAGTGAGCCTCTGAACACTGTCCCTGAAAACAAGATAATACCTATGTCTCACTTCCTGTAACTGTAGTCAATGTCTTAGTCAAACAGCTGCTGCACAGACACAGTTTCTTTTTACTGAATCACCTGAGGCAGGATTTAAGCAATATATTAGTGGAAGAAATTTTTTTTCATAATATGTATTTCTGATATGGCAATCCTTTGGTAATATTATATCTGTATTAAATCAGATGGAAATAAAATCCTTGGGAGCAAAGTACAGCTGTGATTTTATTTTTTAAAACCAAAGGGAGTCCTGCTCTCAATAAAAGCAATTTTTATGCTGTTTCTATCTGATCAAGTTCAACATCAGGGTGAAAAGTAAATTTCATGCTGCATTTAATTTTCAGTCATGGAGCCTGAAATCCTCAACCACAAAAGAATGTAAGAATAAAACTTCTATCTGCTGTATCGTGAGGGGGAAAAAAGGTGATCCCAAGAATAAAAAGAGAAGGAAAGATGAAAGTTTTTTTGGGGGGAGAGGGTTGAGGGAGATTATTAGCACTTGGCCTGCACTGCTGTAGCTAACCTGACCTTAATTCTTAAATTAACCAAACTGTACCATAGAATCTCTATGGATAGTAATTCCATGCTTGAATAATAAGAATATAGCAGTAAGGATATACTACCGACCACCTGACCAGGATGGTGATAGTGACTGTGAAATGCTCAGGGAGATTAGATAAGCTATAAAAATAAAAAACTCAATAATAATGGGGGATTTCACCTATCTCCATATTGACTGGGTACTCATCACCTCAGGACGGGATGCAGAGAAAAAGTTGGGGTGGTCTGATATACAAAGTCCAAGGAGACATGGGGAGAGAAGAAATGGTCCCAGGAATAAATAGTGCTTGGAAAAAATCTGTTACTGTAGCTTTTAGGGACCCTGGAGCTGGAGCCTTGCAGGGTGGGTTGGCCAAGGCTCCTGTCTCCCAACCAGTTGGGATGAGCTTTGGGAAGGGGACCAGTGTGTATGCTTTCTCCTCCCTCATAGCAAGAGAGATATCGGCAGGAGGACGCTGGCCTGCTAGCTAGGGAGACTCCTAGTTAAAGGAAGGCAATGCTGCCAGCTTGAACCTCATCCCCAGCTCTGTGAAGGAGGACTAGGGGAACATGTGACCAAGAGAAAGGGTTACTAGTAGTCCAAACCATAACTTGAGCTCCAGGAAGGGAGCTGGAGGAAACTCACACCTTAGGAGAGGAACCATAGGGACAGTTTGGAGTATAGCCTGGTGTGTGCGAAGAAGCCGAGGAGCTGCAAAACCAGTACCTTGGAGGAGAGGAATATAAGATGAACCAGAGGGACACTTATGCTCACTGTACTCTCCCTCCATTGCTCAGTTCTTCAGAGCAGGCAGCATTTGTGGAACATTTGCCAGTGGCATATAATAGTCTAATCTCTTTGGTCTAATTTTGCTTGTGGGTTTAGTGTGTGGGTGCTGAATGGTGTTGATGGCTTGTGACAATCCGAAGAGATTATCTGGTGGTCCCTTCTAGCCTTAAACTGTGACTGTGTTTGAAATAATGTGCAAGGATACTACTCTGAGGGGGGGGGGTCTTTCCCACACAGACTGTGCCTACTCATAGGAATGAAAAAGGGAAACCGAGCCAAAGGCGGTTGCATCAGGCTGCACACAGATAACTGTGAACCAAAACAAAGCTGCTAGATCTAATTTTATGCCTACCAGCCTTGGCAGTGTCATTTGAATATGGGGAATGTTTAACTTTTCCCCCTCCTATCCAACCCATGCCAGAAGAAATTATTTATCCGAGCTGTAATTTTAATAGTGCATCTCTCATATACTTTCCTATGTCCTGGAAAATGATCTGACTAACAAAATGCTACTAAAACATGAATATATTGGGTATGTCTATTCTGACACTACCAGGCCTGATGCCAGCTTTGCTCAGTCTGCAGAATACATGGTGGCCAAAGCATGAAGGGACATATGAATCTTTAATGCATCTGGCATGTAAATATTTTGCAGCGCTGGCTACAACAGTGCCATGCCAACACTTGTTCTCACTTTCAGGTGACATTGTAAATAAAAAGTGAGCAGGACTATCTCCTGCAAATGTAAACAAACTTATTTGTCTGAATGATTGACTGAACAAGAAGTAGGACTGAGTGGACTTGTAGACTCTGAAGTTTTACATTGTTTTATTTTTGAGTGTAGTTTTTTTTTTGTACATAATTCTACATTTGTAAGTTCAACTTTCATGATAAAAAGATTGCTCTACATTATTTGTATTAGGTGAATTGAAAAATATTATTTCTTTTTTACTGTGCAAATATTTGTAATAAAAAATAATATAAAGTTAGCACTGTACACTTTGTATTCTGTGTGGTAACTGAAATCAATATATTTGAAAATGTAGAAAAAATCCAAAAATATTGAAATAAATGATATTCTATTATTCTTTAACAGTGTGATTAATTGTGATTAATTTTTAATCATGATTAATTTTTAATTGTGTGATTAATTTTTTTAATCACTTGACAGCCCTCATAACAATAGTAGTGTAGATGTGGTGGCAACTGCTGCTAAAATCCTTGTTGCCATGTCTACCCCACTATTATTACCCATTCTAGGTAGATTAAATCTAGCACTGGAATATCTACCTGTGCTACAATCACACCTTCACTGGCAATGTAGACATAACCTATGTGAGAACAAACTATTTTGGTCAGAGGAAGGGAATAAAACCAATTCCTTCTCAAATTCAGATTCACTGTAACTTTTGTGATTTGTTTTGAAGTCAATTTGGTCAGAAGTTTCACTGTTTTGGATATTAGTATACATATTATAACTCCAGGCAAGTGTTTACAAATCATCACAAATAGCAGGTGTGACTATGAAATCAAAATAAGAGTCACATCACTGGGAGTAAACCTACTGTGATTATCAGATGAATGGAATATTCAGGGATTATACTCAAGCAATCTGACACACAGCATTAATTCTCTTTACTGTAGAAACTACAACCCCATCAGCCAATAAAAATATACTTAGGTTTATAAACCTAAGTGTTTGTTTCCATTTTGAGATTATTATCTGAAATCTGGCCAGCTCTCTGCATCCCTCCAGTCTCTCCCACTGTTAGTAAGCTCCAGTTATACACCTGAGAAGGGCTGTTCAGTCAAGCTATCCAACAGATCTCTTGAGTGTACCTTCACACTTTCTCAAGGATGAGTTTAGGTCTGTGTGCTGATACTGAGCTCAATGGTAGTCAAGGGCAGTGCAGAATTGGCCTATAAATTACTTGCAGTTCTAGTGATTTCTTCCAGATATCCTGATTTCCTGTGATTTCCCCTTAACACAGAGTTGATATGGTTCCTTTACCACACTTTGTACCAGTATGTTGTGCGGGGTATCAGGCCATAGGTTTTTCTCCCAACCTCTTAATCTGCCTAAAATTTGATCTTTGATACCAGCCCAGCATGTGGGCGGATAAAGCCGGGAAGGAGGCAGAATATAGGGTTTAAGACACCTTTGCAGCTCCCTAGTCCTCGGCTCATTGGCTATCAGACCAGCCCCAAAGCACAATTTACACTAGTCTCAGGGCTAAATTACACCACAGCACCACACTTTGCCAGCTGCCAATGGAGGCTTTAAAATTAAGTTTTAGGCTTAGTAATAAAGTGGTTAATCAATGAGGTAGCTATATAAATTCCAAGGCCAGACGTTACCATAGTGATCATCTAGTCTGATCTCCTGTATAACACAGGCCATAGAACTTCCTTGAATTAACTCCTGTTTGAACTAGAGCCTAACTTTTTTTTAAAAAAACCCAAAACAATATTAAACCATATAACAAATATTAAGATATTAAATTATTGTAGTTTTAAACATTTTAAATATTAAATCCTGGCCCATTGCAGTCAATGGTAAACATCCTGTTATTTCACTGGCACCAAGATTTCAACCAGCAGCTTTAAACCTTCCCAGCTATTTTATCTGAAACAAGGCATATAGCAAGAATATGGAAGCCCTGCATTCAGACCGGAGTGTGGACTCTTTACTGTTTTTTATCAGGGAAGACACCATTTTGAGACTTACTCACAATTTCAATATTCCCTTGTCCAGAATATCAATTTGAATGTGAACAGGACTGTGGCGTCAGGTGTAAATGTAAGATTTTAAAGGAATCATTCAACCCAAGGCTACATTGCTTTCCGTCTTTTAGATACCACAATCTAGGAATGCAATCTCTCAAGCCTGTCAATATGGTAATTAAATAAGCTATATGATCAGCAATATCATAGACTAAGTATAACAAAAATGTTTTTCTCTGAGGGCTGGGTTTTGCAACTTCATCTTGCTCTTATTGAAGTCAATGGCAAGACTCCCATTCAGAGGTGTAGATTCAGGCTCATATACCTTTTCTTCAGATATGTTCAGCTAAAATAGTGGCAAGTTGTCATCTGTTCTTACTGAAGTGTAAAAATTAGATTTCTCCTATAATTTAAGAGGTATGAACAGCTTCTTGTCTTGTTTACAGCTAGTCAGTCTCTTTTTTTATTAAAAAAGAAAATAATTGCTGTTTTCATATAAAATTGTGTTTATCCAACAAGTCTCTTTCTTGTACCCAGGTGTTTCAACTTGAGTAATATTTGAGAGTTGATTGGCATGCATAGGTACAACAGAATTGATACTGGATATGCAGAACTGGCACACTGAACCATATATATTCATGTTTGCAGCTGTTAGGTGAGAATTTTTTCTCATCTAACAGAATCAACTCAAACATGTTTAGTTATCTCTCCGAGAACTCTGCAATGCATTTCTTTGCTATCTGCTAATCTCCCACATGCATAATGTCTGTCTGTATACATGCTTCTGCTGATGTCATCAGCTGCCACTACCTCTGTGCTATGCATAATGGAATTCTTTTCGCATCTAAGCTGATTGTTGAGGTTTTGAGCAATCTGATGTGCATAGGCTCTCTGGGAGCCACAGTTGATGTTGCTTTTGTACTGCTTAGGGAAACTATTTCGCTGCTTATTATCTGAGCAGAAATGTTCTGCTGCCTAGGTATTGTGATGGAGTTTGGTATTGTGGGTGAAATGTAGGAAAATATCACCACTTTCTACTGCTATAATCTGACCCCTATGGCTTTAACTCCAGCTAGAATCAAGCATCAGGCCTAATACTGATCCCTGAAACACCTCCACTAGAAACACCCTCCCATTTTATAATCATTCCTCATAGACAGCTGATTTTTTTAGATCACTCAGTGAGCCAGTTCTTAATCCATTTAACATGTGCTTTATTGATATTGTATAGTGGTCATTTTTAAAAAAATCCATGTCCTACCACCCCCCAGTGGAACCCATACAGAGGTATCATCAAATAGTTACAAGCCATATTTGATGGAGACTACATATTGAAATAAATCTTTCCCAAACACCCTTTCCTGGCCTTCAAACAACCTCCCCCGCATCTTGCCAAGCTCATAATCAGAAGCAAGCTCCCCACAGATTAGGAGACACCAACTCAAAGTTGCACCAGACCCTGGCATAACAATAGGTGCAAAAGCTGCAGACAAATCTCAGTTTTTATAACCATCAATACCCCCCACAGCACTCCTTTCAAGATTAATGGGTTCTACACATGTCTACCACAACATGTTGTGTACCTCATCCAGTGCATCAAATACCCCAACAACTGAGTGAAACCAGACAATCACTATGCTCTCAAACGAACTCTCACAGAAAAATAGAACAATAATACCATATCACTTTTCACAAAGCGATCACTCATATTTGACCTCTCAGTCCTTGTTCTCAAGGGAAACCTGCACAACATCTTAAAAAATCAAGCCTAGGATCTTAAATTCTTAACTCTGCTTGACACCAAAAAACGTGGACTCAACAGAGACACTGGTTTTATGGCTCATTTCAACAATTTGTAGCACAAAACACTGCTTGCCAACCCTCGATTGCCCACTTAATTTAAAGTGGTCTCCTATAGCCTGTGCTTATGCTTGTAATGTACTCAGGGAAGCTCAAAAGCTTATCCTTTCCATCAAAAGAAGTTGGTCCAATAGAAGATACCTTGTCACTCTTTTATATTATATCTGCTAAACTTGTAATGTCCTGAAAGAATGAAATCAGGTTTGTTTGACAAGACTTATTTTCCATAAAACTGTGTTGATTATCATTTATATTCTTACTCTTTATCAACTGAATCCTATGCCAGTTTTTCCATTGTTTTGCCCACAACTGATGTCAAACCTATAGTTATCCATATAATTTCACTTGCCCTTTTTGAATATTTTCGCAATATTAACGCTTGCAGTCTTCTGGAATTTTCATTGAATTCCAAGGTTTTATTAAAAAACTAACAACAGTTAAGATCAGGGCCAGAGATCTCAGCCAATTCTTTTAGAACTCTTGTATACAAATTATCCAGGTCTACTGATTCAATGTTTATGCCCCATATATGATGTTTTTACACTCCCCCCACCCAATGGAGTGAAAAGTACTTCTGCATCATCCTCATTTGATACAAAGACTTCATCCTGCCTCTTTCCAAATACAGGATAGAATGGAAATATTGATAGAACACTTCCGCTTTTTCTGTATCAACAATTTTATCATCACTATCTAGTAATAGGCCTATATCATTGCTAGGATGTCTTTTTTCCTAATACTTTAAAAACTCCTTATTGTCTTTAGTTATGTCAGCTCTGAACTTTCCTCAAATGGATTTGGCATTCCTTATCGATTTCGACACTTCATAACTTCTAATTTATACTAATTACTGTCTATTTTTCCTTTTTTCATTTGTTATATATTTGCTTTTTTATTTCTAATTGCTGCCTTCAGATCGCCACTGAAACAGAATGGGCTTTTAGCCTAAGTTGTCCACTTTATTGAGCGTGGGATCATGGCTTTTTGGCAATTTAATAAACTGTCCACATTTTTCTGTCTAAATTTTTCCTCCCAATCAATTTCTACATAATTTTCCTCAGTTTTGGGAAACTAGCCTTTTTGGAGCACCCAGTGTATATATATTATTGGCTGGGACTGTCCTATTTCCCTGTATTGAATGTAATTAGGTCATGATTACTGATCCCTCGGCAACCATTTTGTGTTGGGTGCAATACTGTTTTGTGTTAGCATCATCTATAATTTTTAGAAGTCTAATGATGTTTTACTACTGACTCCATGCGACTTCCAGCATATGTCTTCTTAACTGAAGTGCCCCATAACTACACAATTTTTTTCTACACATTACTGAGGCAGGTGCTTAGGGCATAATTAACTCATCCTGTTCTCTGTAGCATATGTGTTCAAGATCTCATGGTTGAGTTATCAATGACTATAGAACAGATTATTTCATATACTAGGAATCTCTCTCTTCAAATCCAGGGGAGATCACCTTCACGGGGAGAAAATACTGGGTACTAAAGGACTTTTTAATCTAGTGGAAAAAGGATGAAAAAGAACCAAAGGCTGGAAGCTGAAGCCAGCCAAATTCAAGTAGGAAATAAGGCACATGTTAATAGTGAGGGTGATTAACTTTTGGAACAAACTACCACTGA
Organism: Gopherus evgoodei; assembly: GCF_007399415.2. NCBI lineage: Eukaryota > Metazoa > Chordata > Testudines > Testudinidae > Gopherus > Gopherus evgoodei. The sequence continues at coordinate 107,199,551 of NC_044327.1, forward strand.
CAGTGATGGGTTCTCCATCTCTTGATGTCTTCTAATCAAGACTGGATACCTTCCTGGAAGATATGCATAAACCAGATGCAGGTTACTGAGCTCAAGACCGGGGTAACTGGGTGACATTTAATGGCCAGTGATAGACAGGAAGATAAACTAGATGGTTTAATGGTCCATTCTGCCCCTAAACTCTCTGAATGAGGTGCTGACAGCTGATACAGATCATACTTACACACGTATTGTTGATGTCATAAACTTATGATTTTCAGACTAAAGCATTTTATAACCTCATTGGTGTAAATCAGCATAGCTTCATTGAAACAAATGGAGCTATGGCAATTTACAGCCTGAGGATTACTCTGGGAGCATTGGGCCAGATTCTCATCTGATAGTGTAAATCACAAGTAACTACACTGAAGTCACTAGCATTACACTGGTATAAAACTGATGCTAGTCAGATGAGAATCAGATTACTTATTTCACTATGTGATTAGGAGAAAGTGTTTTGAAAGTTTTCTGGACATTTCAACACTACTGGGTACTGGGTTATATAAGAGAAATGATATCCTTTGTCACAGCTTTCGCTGGGTCCTGAACACAACTCTTGATTCTAAGAGACTTTGGGTATGTCTACATCTACAATTTTGCAGCGCTGGTTGTTACAGCTGTATTAGTACAGCTGTATAGGGCCAGCGCTGCAGAGCGGCCACACTTACAGCAACCAGCGCTGCAAGTGGTGTTAGATGTGGCCACACTGCAGCGCTGTTGGGCGGCTTCAAGGGGGTTCGGGGAACGCGAGAGCAAACCGCGGGGAAGCAGGTCTCCTTCCCCGGTTTGCTCCAGTGTTCACCGAACCCCCCTGCAAGCAGATCTCCTTCCCCGCGGTTTGCTCTCGCATTCCTCGAACCCCCGTGCAAGCAGGTCTCCTTCCCCGCGGTTTGCTCTCGCGTTCCCCGAACCCCCTCCCCGCAAGCAGGTCTCCTTCACCGCGGTGTGCTCTCGCGTTCCCCTAACCCCCGAGCAAGCAGGTCTCCTTCCCCGCGGTTTGCTCTCGCGTTCTCCGATCCTCCCTGCAAACCGCAGGGAAGGAGACCTGCTTGCACTGGGGTTCGAGAGCAAACCGCGGGGAAGGAGACCTGCTTGCACGGGGGTTCGGGGAACGCGAGAGCAAACCGTGGGGTAGGAGACCTGCTTGCTCGGGGGTTCGGGGAACGCCAGAGCAAACCGCGGGGAAGGAGACCTGCTTGCACGGGGGTTCGGGGAACGCCAGAGCAAACCGCGGGGAAGGAGACCTGCTTGCACGGGGGTTCGGGGAACGCGAGAGCAAACCGCGGGGAAGGAGACCTGCTTGCACGGGGGGTTCGGGGAACGCGAGAGCAAACCGCGGGGAAGGAGACCTGCTTGCATGGGGGTTCGGGGAACGCGAGAGCAAACCGCGGGGAAGAGACCTGCTTCCCTGCGGTTTGCTCTCGCGTTCCCCGAACCCCCCTGCAAACCGCGGGGAAGGAGACCCGCTTGGGGGGGGATTCGGAGAACACCGGACCAAACCGCGGGAAGGAGACCTGCTTGATTACCAGAGAGGCTTCCTCAGGTATGCTGGGATATCTGCTTATTCCACAGAGGTCAAGAAAAACGCTGGTAAGTGTCTACACTTGATTACCAGCGCTGGATCACCAGCGCTGGATCCTCTACACCCGAGACAAAATGGGAGTACGGCCAGCGCTGCAAACAGGGAGTTGCAGCGCTGGTGATGCCCTGCAGATGTGTACACCTCCTAAGTTGCAGCGCTGTAACCCCCTCACCAGCACTGCAACTTTGTGATGTAGACAAGCCCTTTATTTTGAGAGAAGTCCATTTGAAACCTTCTATTTAAAGGGTTTTGTGTTTTTAAAAAAGCTACTTTCTCCTAACTGTTTTTCTCCATAAAGTTTGTGGAACATAAAACATATAGTTTGTGGAACATAAAACGCCCCTTAGGCTGTTGTCCACGTAACTGTAGAACATATCTCTGCTATCTATTGGCAAACACAAAGATGCAGGCTAGATTAAAATGCAGTATCTGTGAGACTAAACAGTAATCTGTTGTGTGAATGGTTCCACCAGTTAACATACTGGTACTACCTGGGGCAGAGGAGAGGGTTGGTGTTGTTTTTTGCAATCATTTTCTGTAAAATAACTGGTATGAATAGAACTGAGATAATAGGGGTGACTTAACTTGGATGAAGGAGGTTTGCTCACTAATATTGTTAAGCAATACTAGCCAAATTTTGCTTTCAGTCACCTTGGTGCAGCTCTCATTGATTCTGAGCTGCATACAGGTAAATGAGAGCACTGGCAGATTTGGGCTCATTATAATTATGGCTATAAACAGTAATGTTGTTCCAGTAAATAAGGAATGGTCCTGAACAGCACAGGTAGAGAGTATTGCATGGGTAATGTTAGTGTCACAGACCTAAGCAGCTTTTGCCCTGGCCTCCATGTTCAGGAAACGAGCATACACGTAGTCTCAAGCGAGAAACATTTCCTGTAAGTAACCGTTGGGGCTAGGCAAATTTTGTGGTCAGCCATTTCCAGGAAAACCCCCCCCCCCGAGGGTGGTAACGAGGCACCTGTAAATCTCCTAATTAGGAGAAACCTGGCCAAAAAATTGGGCACGTCATTACCCTTATAAATTGCCCACCATGTAAGCAGTGGACAGGGAGAGACGCAGAAAGCTGTACCCGAAACCGAGCCTGATCAACTCGAGGACTCCCTCGGCTGCGTGTTTTAAGGAGCCTACCCGTTTGCCGGTGATAATGAAACTTTTGTGGTTTGTGTGTGTGAGTATGCCTAGCTGCTGATTTTGCTATTTTTGTTAGCTAACTGAATCTGTGATCGTGTTGTAAGCCGGAGTCTCACGGCAAGCTTTAGTTGTCTTATTGCATTTTGCTTTTATTTAGACGAGTAATTGCATTTATGCTTAATAATAGCACCAACAGCACCCTTACTAACCCTTGGAAGGACCTGAATAACTTCTGGGACCTAGAGAGGTACCAGGGTCAGCTTCTGTTTGTAATTGCAGTATTTTTATTATTTGTTCTGGTATTATATTGTAAGCCCAAGTTGTAACTAGTATTGAGTTGTTCCTTATCCTCACCTGTGACCCATTTAATAAACCCTCAATTTTAACCCCACGACTGATTGTTTGCGTTATCCCCATTGCTACCTTTGGGGCACTTGTCACCCCTCCCGAGGACATCCAGTGATCGAGCCTCCGCCCTATCCCAACGCTCATTACCCGGTAGATAACGGGCACCTTGTGACCATATTGGTGGAGCGAGGGGCGAGAGTAATCAGTAATCAACAGGTAAGTGGCAGCTAAACGTGAGGGGAAGAAAAGGGAGAGAAGGGGAATCCAAATCTGCATTAATGTGCACAGTACTGCAAGACTACCAAAGTAGTCCTGCCTAGCAGAAGGAATGAGGTCAAAGATTGAACATTTGCAAGCTAAGTTCCTTCATTTTCAGATATTCTGTGCCTAACCTCTGTTTTTAACCCTGCAATCCTGGGTCGAGAAAGAAAGTCAAGGAGCTTGAGACTTGTTTCTCCTTAGCAGGGAGGATAAAGCCAAGGGCTTAACCTTACTTGAGACCATGTGTATCCTCTGCTAACATGTGCTGGAGCACAACCACCTTGTGTGCTTTATGAAAATTCAAGGCTTGAGTTTATTTGTCCAGATCTTACAACACTCTGCCAGTTTACAACATTGGCCCATTGCCTATAATAGCAATGGAGTGTCTACTTCCTCATTGCCTTGTACTTTATGCTTTATGTTTTAACTGTGCAAAAAAGTGTAAAAATGACTATACCGGTGCAAGGCAATAAAGAATTTGGCCATTGTATTTAATGTTTATTGTATGTAATACACTGTGAACAGGGGACTGGAAGGAATGTTCCATGGCTTAGTAAAGTGATGTCATAAAGAGATTTGAAATGTATGGAAATCAGGGAAGGAAGGAATCAAGAGAATGTGCTAGGCACATTTGAACTAAAAAGGGCAGGTTTCTGATTTTAACCTATGTGCTGCAGTGGAGTTTCTTCAGCCAGAATTTTATGTCCAGATGGTTTGCAGGCAGTTCTCTCAGCAGCTGAGTAGAAGTATCTCACTCATTGCCAACCAAACTAATTTTAAGGTGAAAAACTGCAATGCACAGGAGTGAAAATGGCTAAGCTAAAATGAAGGAAAAGGCAGACAAATCATTACAGTGAATGAAGTAGCAGGGACTTCTGGATGAAACCAGATCAACATTGCAATCCAAACCCAGTTAGCAGTGGCGGGTGTGGTAGCTGGCTAGTAAATCAAGAGAATGTGCACCATGTTGATGACTAGCACTTAGGTAGTTTTCATTTGAGAACTGCAATACATCAATATAGTGATCTAACAAAAACAATTCTGAGAATTTTTAACTGACAGCAAGGAAATAAATGGAACGGCATTAAAATGGGGTTTCAAAAGTGACTTGTGTATCCAGGGGCAGTGCTCCTTCAGTGCAAAAACAGCTATTAAGAAAAGTGAAGACTCCTAATGGCTTGGACAAAAAGGCTGGGAATACATCAATATCATCAGCACATTCCTGACCCAACAGCTGTATAGATAGGGACAGATTGTTCTGCATAGGTACTGAGCTGGGGTGTGGTGGTATAGAAACCTTGATTGGCTCAATCCTTCACAGAAATCATAGCAGGTCAGGGAGGGTATACCTGCTACACCACCCCCAAGGAGTGTGCATCATGCTCCCACCTGCACATGCACCCAGGTCTTGACAGACAGGGCCGTCCCCTTCTGGCTGGGATGGCTGGTGCCTGCTAGAGTCAGAATTTTGGTCCAAAGACTAGAGCAAGAGAACCCTGCAATGTCACCAAGAAGTGTGTGCATTTAGGAACTAAATATATAACTTGCAATTCATTAGCAACTGGGGGCATGATTCTGATCTCAGCTACACTGGTTTTACGCTAATGTAATTTGATTGATAGCAGTGTGAGAGCAGAATTTCTGACACTGGCATTAACTAGGATAGACTCCAAGACCATTCTTGTCTTTAGCAGAAGGAACTACTTTTTCCCAACATTGTCTTGCTGAGATAAGTTCCTTGTTAATAAAACAGAAGTCAGTGTATAGCTACAATCCTAAAATTGACCCTTTCCGGCTTACAATGTTTTATGTCAAATTACTGGGTGCAGTTCCAACTTCAGTCTTGCCTGCACCCTTTTTGTATTGATTTAACTATATCTCTTTAGAAATGGATATAATGAAATCAGTGAAGCCTTCTAGGGTGGACAGTTATACCTGTATAAATATGCTTATATCAGTATAGCTTATTTCCATACATTTGCTGAAATAGTACAAAAACCAGTGTGGATAAAAATCAATGATTTTTTAATATCTAAATCTGATATGTTTTTTAAAAGTTTTAAATCCATTTTATTTATTTTTTTAAATAAACCCATTTAATTTGAAATTGACAACTAGCTTAAGGCCTAAACGTAAAATAGTCTGTTAAATCATTTAAATAAATAAAATAATATTCCAGCAACCTATGTTCACTGCCCAACTTTTAAAGGAAGTCAAACCACTGAACTGTTGATAGCCACTGATTAAGCACCTGGTACCAGAATTTGCTGAAGTGATAAACCAGCTTTTAACAGGAATAGCCTCGTTTGCAGGGGCAGAAAAAAATATTTTCTTCAGTTTATTCAACTAGTGCTACTCTAAACCACAGGGCTGGTAATTGATGTGCTAAGGGGTCACTGGCAGCTGGGGTTCCTAGCACAGGGAATGCACTGACCATCCTCCTAAACCTGGAGGGCAAGAGGTGGGTGGTGTATTAACAGGGGTGTTGTGTGTGAAACACGGGAAGTAATTGGCCCACTCTACTGGACACTGGTGAGGCCTCAACTGGAATACTGTGTCAAATTCTGGGTGCCACACTTTAGGAAAGATGTAGACAAATTGGAAAGAATCCCAAGGAGAGCAACAAAAATGACTAAAAGTTTAGAAAAACTGACTTTAAAAAATCCAAAACCTGGGTATGTTTCGTGTTGTGAAAAGAAGACTGAGGTGGAACCTGATACATCTTCAAATAAAGAAGTCAGTGATCAATTAGTCTTCATGGCCAGTGAAGGTAAGACAAGAGGTAATTGGCTTAATCTGCAGAAAAAGAGAATAAGGGTGAATATTAGGAAAAAAATTCTAATGATAAGAGTAATTATGCTCTGGAATAGATAGTGGAATCTGCGCCATCAGAGCTTCTTAAGAATAGGATTGACAAATGCTTGTCAGGGATGGTCAAGGCTTACTTGGTCCTGCCTCCATGCTGGGGCTGGACTTAATGACCTCTGTGATGATACAACCCATATTCTTCATGGAATAATGGTTATGATATGAATATGATATAACTATGATATACTTTATGCAAGATGGCTCATGTGAGGTATCATTGGAAAGGTTAGGGTTTACTGAATGTGTTTATCCAATCTGTATGCATGTATCATTTTTGTATCTGAAGCCGGGAATATTGACTATGTCTCTGTATTTCAAATGTGCTATGTTGGGTGAGGCCAAACAATATTAGTGGCTTATTGAAGAAATGCACACGAGCACAAGGATCACCCCAGGAACTGTGTACAATAGAAAGCTCTCAGAGATAGCTCTACACAATAGGAACTGTTTGACTCAGTCAGATAACTATAAACAATGGGAACTGTTTGACCCAGGTCACAGCAAAAAAGCTTTCCAGCAAGTGGGGAGAAGCTATAAAAGAGGGACAATGATAACAGGAGGGGACCTCACTCTCCCTACAACAACACACCTGAAATCACCTAAGGAACAAAGACTGAACTGTGGGAAGTGATGGTCCCAGGCTGGAAGGACTTGGGACCATCTTGGGAAAGCCAAGGCAGCTTGTGCCTTAAGAATCTGCCAGCCTGTTTATCGCGCAGGGTGAGATTTGTTAATTTGTATCCTACCTATCTAGTGTGTTAAACTATCCTATCTAGTGTGTTTATGGCTTTTGTTTATTTACTAAGGTAATCTGCTTTGTTCCATTTGCTATCCCTTTAACCACTTAAAATCTACCTTTTGTAGTTAATAAACTTATTTCTTTTTTATTATTAAACCCAGTTTATGTAATTTCTAACTGGGGGGAGAAGGCAAGAAGTCGTGCACATCTCTTTTCACATTGAGGAAGAGGATGGATTTTTTTGAGCTTGTGCTGTGCAGAGTTTTCTATACAGTGCACAACAGTATTATTTTGGGTTTATCTCCCAAAAGAGGTGTGCCCGTGAATGCTGGGAGAGTCCTCTCACACAGAGCTGACTTCAGTCTGTGTCTGCAGGGGCATGTGACCCTACTTGTGTGTGTGTGCTGCAAGAGGCCGGGAGAGGGAACTCAAGTTGGCTGAGCAGGGGAGACTCAATGAAATTCCAATACATTAGGTGGTTCCCCAGAAGGGGAGGCCAACCCATCACACTCTCCAAGTTCCTTTCAGCCCTACATTTCTATGATTAATGCTTCTTTTAAACCATCAAACTAGCCTCCTACTTCAGAGAAACCCTCAGCCGAGTTAGGGCACCTTTATGCCCTCTGTGTAGCAGTGGGGCTGTGCAAAGCTGGTAGCACGTGCCAGACATGACCCCTGAACACCAGCTGCCGTAGTGACCCTTAGAAGCATGCGGATTAGAATAATATGAGTTGAACAAACAGAAATGAAGAAAATAGCTACAGTACCATATATGCTCACAGAGCCAGAACAAAATATAAGAAAAGAAGGAAAAAATAAACAAATGGAAAACAGCACACTACACCTTTTAACTGAACTGTATTTTTTCCTATTTGCAGGAATTTAAAAGGCCATGGCTTGATAGTACGAAGTAACACTAGATAACAAAAACACTCCACTTCCTTGCTTGATGCTAACTGCTCTCCAGCTTAGTTGTTGTAATACACTCTATTCGAATGTGGAGTCCTCCTTCATTTGTCACTGTCAATGGACAGAATTGCGGGGAAGTCTTAAACTCCCTCTCTGTGTGATTAAGAATATCCAGTTTTTTAATTTGTGCATCGGCACTGAGAATCTCTTGCAAGTATCAAGCACAAATGGAAGGTTGCCACTTGCATTTTCAAATCAAGAAAATGCCGAAGTATTAATGTGGTATTAAACTACAAAGGAGGCTGAACTTGAAGTTATAATATTGTCTTAACTCTTTAAAACTAAAAATCCTATTAAAGCCGCATAGAACTCTGGTAAGCAGAAATGTCCCATGCAGCTGAACTATTGTATGTGTACTGGAAGTTCACACATGGAGAGCTTTGCAATACATTTCTATGCTACTGTTATCTAGATCTTCTTACCATATTCATCACCACGATATCTGAGTGCCTGCAAAACTGGATAGTAAGATTAGGGCCTCATGTACATCTAAAAAGGGGTGCCTGCAGCGTGATTGACATTTTATAGGTACGTAAGACAGACAGATGTTGTGTCATCCGGACAGATACCTTGAGCCACATTGTCAATGCGGAATCTCGAGAAGACAAAGGGCCAAATTCTGCTCTCAGTAACAGTGATGTAAATCCAGTGTAACGGTTGATTTAAGCATAATACTCATAAAAGACATTAAAGAGAAGGTGGGGCCTATGCAGTGGCTACAAGCAGCACTGGAAGGAAGAGGACTAGCTGATTTCCCTTCTGCCTCTTTCTCTTGAACTGTACAGTCCAGACTTTGAGGATACAAAGCCCTGCTTCCCTACCCCAGGATATGGGCAGGAGCCATCCATGGAGGTGTCATGGTACAATTCCCCACTCTGAACCTTAGCGTCCAAAAGATGGGGTACCAGCATGAATTCCTCTAAGCTCAATTACCAGCTTAGAACCTGTAGCGCTGCCAGCAACCAGGAATTCCAGTGCCTGGTACACTCTGGTCCCTCCAAAACCTTGCCCGGGGACCCCCAAGACCCAGACCCTCTGGATCTTAACACAAGGAAAGTAAACCCTTTTCCCTCAACGTTGCCTCTCCCAAGCTTCCCCTCCCTGGGTTACCCTGGAAGATCACTGTGTGATTCAAACTCCTTGAATCACAAAACAGAGAGGACAATTCACCTTCCTCCCTCCTTCTCTTTCCCCCTCCCAGACTCTTCCTGAGAGAAAGTAATCCTGGCACAGAGAAAAATCAGCCTCTCTCTCCCTCTTCCCTCCTTTCTCCCCACCAATTCCCTGCTGAATCCAGACCCAGTCCCCTGGGGTCTCACCAGAATAAAAAAACAATTAGGTTCTTAAACAAGAAAAGCTTTTAATTAAAGAAAGAAAAAACAGTAAAAATTATCTTTGTAAATTTAAAAAAAATGGAATAGGTACAGGGTCTTTCAGCTATAGACACTGGGAACACCCTCCCAGCCTAAGTATACAAGTACAAATAAAAATCTTTTCAGCAAAATACCAATTTGAACTCCTTTCAGCCAAATACACATTTGAACCTATAGACTCATAGACTCTAGGACTGGAAGGGACCTCGAGAGGTCATCGAGTCCAGTCTCCTGCTCTCATGGCAGGACCGAATACTGTCTAGACCATCCCTAACAGACATTTATCTAACCTACTCTTAAATATCTCCAGAAATGGAGATTCCACTTCCAACTTCTTCCAACCAAATACACATTTGCAAATAAAGAAAACAACCATAAGCCTAACTCGCTTTATCTATCTAGTACTCACTAGTCTGAACTTATAAGAGCCTGTATTGGAGAGATTGGAAACCTGGTTGCACGTCTGATCCCTCTGAGCCCCCAGAGTGAACAACAACCAAAACTAACAGCACAGCCCAAAAACTTCCCTCTCTCAAGATTTGAAAGTATCCTGTCCTCTGATTGGTTCTCGGGTCAGGTGACAGCCAGGCTTACTGAACTTGTTAACCCTTTACAGTCAAAGAGATATAAAGTACTTCTGTGCTATTAACTTTTCTTATCTGTTTATGACAGGAGGCCCCTGAGTATATCAGCTATCTGGGGGACAGGCTTCCCGCATCACCCATATACACCAACATTTTAAAATACATCCTTTCCATTCTAAGGTTGCTTACTGTTAATTCAGTACCAGTTAGTCTGATCACTTAGAGCTGCGGACCAAAAAAATCAAATATACAATAGTTTGAATAGCTCCTTCTTTAAGATGCAAATTTCAGATCGAAGTGCATCATGTAGAATATGATTTACCATATGACAAGTTCTGCTAACTCTTTTGTTGCAAAAAGATTAGCTACTACTTAGCAATGAGGTTAATGCTAGGGCTTCAGGCACTAGCAAGACGTATTAAACCATTGACAGTGAATGGCAGAAAGAGATGGGGCTCTTCAAATAAATAAAATATACAATTAATTTAAGAAAAGCAGCGTGCATGTATAAAGTAAATCTCGGAGAGAAGGATAAAAAAAGAGGAATGAACTTTTAGATAGTGAGGTGCTGTAGGAACATTTGGGAGTTATGACCTAAATGCTTCTAATCAAACTCGAGTAAGCTGGGTTCTCAGATTGTTTTGCCAAAATGTGAAGCCCTTATTCATTTATAGTCACATTTCTGTCAAACCTCCCAGCGAGACTGGGAAGTAGGGGTTGATTAAGTAAGGACTATGTTAAAAAGTGGGTAAGGATGCAACATTTGGCCTGGAGTCTTTATATATGCAAAGACTTAAATCCTATGAAATAAGAGGATGGTTAGACCTTCTACAGTGCGTAGTCTTGATCACCATACGTTAGACCTAGACATACCTGACCACCATATCTTAGACTGTGAGCATGTTGAATTAGTAGGGCCAGATTCATTCAGCAGAGGAACACTGGAGCCATCTTTATGTTTTCTTGGCCCTGCCTGGGCCTCTGTTGTAGCTAGAGCAATGAGTGACTGTGTTAAGGTTCCTTCCCCACTCTGGTCAGGTGTCAGCCAGGTTTACTGAGCTTCTTAACCCTTTACAGGTAAAAGAGGCATTAACCCTGAACTATCTGTTTATGACAGACTGCAATGTCCACATGGTGCTATTCTTGCATTCTTCCAGATATGCCCTCCTTGGCCCCACCCCAACACACACCCTTTTTGGTGGTCCGTGAGAGTGGGGTAGCATAGAGCCATATGCTAGCTGGCTTTGGTGCATAAAGGGGCTGAAGTTGAACCAAGTCCGGAGAATTAAGAGGCTACCTAGCCAAGTAACCACACTGATGATTTCCAAATGATAAATCTTAAATTCTCTGATCTGACAGGTCTTTTCTGTCTAAGTGAAGAATCCTGCTGTTGTAGCCCTTAGCCTGTCTCCCTTCATCTCTTTAGTGTTCTTCACCTTCACACACCATGCAACAGCTAGTAACGTATGCTCTTCAGAGAAGAGGCTGTGTCTTTCTTTGTCTCTGTGAAGCAACCAGCATGCCTCCGGATGCTGTGTAATGCTATATACAAATCAGAATGACTTTCACCTAATGCTGCCCCCCCCTTCGTTCCCACTGACCTGCATTTTTAAAAAATGAATGCAAGTCAAAAAACAAACCAGAACCAGCGATATGGATCAAAACTTGGAAAACTGACAATAAAAAAAAAATCAAACAAAATATTTCACTTAGAGGGTTCCACATAATCTTCATAGTATAAATGAATCCCTCTCTCCATAGTAAAACAAAAACTGTAACAGTCAAGAGTATCAGTAGGATGCAGACAAAGCTGAGGAGAGTTTCTAAACACTGAACAAGCTGCCAAAGGAAGTGATGGATTTTCCATCTCTTGATGTCTTCAGATCAACCCTGGCTTCCAGTCAGACACAAAGTGCTGGGCTCAGTACAGGAATAAAAATAACAAGCCAGAGCCTGTGTTGTACAGGTCAGACTAGAAGATCTAATGCTATCTTCTGGCCTTACAAAATCTGTGAATCTATGAATTAGCATGGTGGGCCAGGGTCTGCTCAGTTTCACTGATGTCTGCCTGGAATAACTCCACTGAATTCACTGCAGTGGTTCTCAGTTCACACTGGCATAGCTACAAGCTGAATATCCTCCAGGAATATTAGAGCCTTGAAGTGAAAATGGCTGAAGATTGGGTTAGTAAATAAGACCTATGATTTATGGGTTCAGATATCTTTTGCATTTCCTGGCGTCTCTTACATCAAACAGTCTATATGCTCCTTTGATTTCTAGAACCAAATGCTAATCCGTGATGCACAACACAAGTGCAGTATTGCTAATTCTAAATTATGCAGTGATGTGTGGTGTGCTTCAGGGGGTAGATTATAGCAGTAGGTTGTTGCAAACATAACAGCATCTTGATCTTGATTTTAGCATGTAAAATATTACACTTTAACTGATTCCTGCAACTTTTTTGCTTAGCTATCCTGTTCTTGTGTCCTTCATGAGACACCTCTGCACACAAACAGCCACCTTGGCATTCAAGATCCATTCCATCCTGAGTCATGTTGTGTATTACAGAACATATTCTATCCATCCATCAGATTTGAAAAGCTTAAAGAAGCAAGGGAGGAGATATCACACTGTCTGTGTATTGGCCCATGTTTCTCTCCAAGAAGTTATGTTTGTCTTCAGGTTGAATGAACTCACAATCTAAAGAAAACTATGTCATCAATGAAACTAGCAAAGTTTACATAGAACAAAATCAGGCATACAGAGGCCATGTACAACCCCAAAAGAGATAGGGTCAAGCTGACTCAGTTATTTGTGTATTTCTATTGCATTGCTTTAAACTGATATACAGCACTAAGTCAGTGAATCTCAAACTTTGTCGTAGTGTGGATCACCTCTTAATAGAGGGACCATTTCATGTATCTCCCCCTTACAAAAAAGTCAAAGAGAACTTAGTACAAGTGAAAGCAACAGGTTCTATGGAAAGTACTCTGAAATCCATTCTTTCCATGGGTTTTTTAAACTATCCTCTAGAATTCTAGATTCAATTATGATCTTCTATTAAATTCTACAAGATAGTTTAAAAATTCCTTAAAGATTCTCACTTTTTTCGTACATTCTGTGGGTCTTTCCCATGAGGGAGCTTCCCTCCCAAGTATTGTCCCCTTTGTGATAGCACATCATCTCCATGGCAACTGCAAAAGCTGCTTACATGAAAAATACAGTGGGTGCTCTTAAATAGTTCATTCTGGTTGTAGGAGTATTATGGGTTTTGAGCAGGGAAATGAATCCACTATTTGTATTTTAAGCTGTCTTCAATGGAGTGTTTTCTGCTTTGGGGGGGAAAAAGCCAACCATGCTGTCTCATCTAGCTCTTCCTTTCATCTCCCCCTCCCATCTGTCCTGTTCCACTGTCTGTCCCCCCGATCTGCATCACATTCTTCCCTGCCACCTGCCTCCTCCTCCTCTCCCCCTGCTGTTGCTGCTTCCTTTCCACTGCATATTTCCTTACCACTTGGTTCCTGCACTTGCTCCTTGGCGGCTTGTTTCTCATCTGGTCTGTTCCCCAGGAAATGCTGGCTAGTCCGCCTGATTTTCTTCTTTTCTGCTTACCTGGAGCTTTCTCTTCAACAGCTATTGGCCTCTCCTGCTGGCAGTTGCAGTCTCATTGGTAGCTCCTGTTTCTCTCCTCTTCCTCCTCCAATGTAGTTGCATCCTGTAGAGGAAAACTGAAACTTTGGACATTGCATTGTGCTATTTTCTTAGGGCTGTTTTTGGCATGCATTGACTCACATGCCATTGCTGACAGAGATCAGCAGTACCAGGGATACAGAGCAGCAGGCAGGAGCATGGGCATGGAGGGGGATTCTTACTGTCATACCTCTTCCCTTAGTGGGACTGCTGTATTGACCTTTATAAAAATTGTGCCTAGGCTATGTGCACTGTTTCTGGCAGCCCTGGCAAAGAAATCCTTTCTCCAGTTTGAAGTGTGTTTATCATAGGAAGACCACCCATCTATTGTTTTAAGGAACTGCCCCTTATTTCATTGATTTACCCCTTATTTTCAGATGTATTGAAATGTATTGAAACTGATCAGAAGTACCATTTTAAACATTAAATTGAAGCTTAAAATGACATTTTATATACTTGAGAGCAGTAGAAATGTACACTTGAGAGAAAAATACATGATATACTAAGGAAAATGCTGTTCTCCTAAAATGTCCCTTAAAATAAAGTGTTAATAAGCATTAGCTCAATACCAGGAGCGGATTTACCATGAAACAAATCGTGTAGTGGCAGGACAAGTCTCATCAAGGGCCGGCTCTAGGTTTTTTGCCACCCTAAGCAAAACAAAGCAAACAAAAAAAACCATCTGAGAGCGCAACTGGTGCTCCCAGAAACTCCCAGGAAGCCCTTGCCCTGGGCAGCGCATGGAGACATGAATAAACTAGTTAATGGAGATACACTAGTGTAAGTGAGAGGAGAATCAGGTGTCTTAAGACCAAAAAGTGGTATGCCAGTACAGACAAGGGAAATTCACCATGCAAAATAGACTTATTTACATCGTGCAGTCATATAAGTGAGGAAAAGGGCATCTAAATCAGAGATGTAAATTTGAGTGTCTCTGCCCCTTCCTAAAATAAACTTGCTTCACATGCACACAAAAGAGCAATGCAGCCTACCAACCCAGCCTAATAGCAAAATCTCCGTTAAAACAGTGAGGACAGGCAAAGTCCATGGATATCTCAGTAACTGTATTCCTAATTATGGTTAATGAGGTTACCTACTAGCACAGGCCCTCTGTGATGATGAAGCTAATAATAATAACAGATACTTTGCACTTAGAGAGCACTTTCCCACTTAAGTATTCAAAGCACTTTACAAACATTACTAATTAATTAAACCTTATAACATCTTTGTTAAATATAATTATAATTCCTAATATACAAATGGGGAAACAGGTAGAAAGAGGTTAAGTGACTTGCCCAAATTCACACAGCTAATCAACTGCAAAAGTGAGACTACACCCCCCGGAGTGATGCAAGTTTCAGTGCTGTAAAGTGGCAGTGTAGATAGTGAAAGCCCATGGAAGTTAAAGGAGCTTTTCCATTTGGCCCCAAATCAGGAGACCAAAGCTCTTGGTTAGGAGTGGCACTAAAGTGGGAGTCTCCCATCCAGTCCAGGACTATTCCCCCCACCCATCCACACACCACTGCTGCCATATACTAGCTGGCCAGCTAAGCCTGGTGCTGGAGGGTGGTGGGTGGGGAGGAGATTGTGCTGCATTTCCAAAAAGAACTTGTACATGTTGTTCCCATGTGTTGTTCCCATGTGAGATACCCCCAAGCAGTCACAAGCTGACTGTATATTTTGCTGACACAGAATGTTGTATTTTTTTTAAATTTTATTTACATAATTAATTGTAGAGTAGCTTAAAATGCAAATCACAATCCTAGAGATGCTTGGAAAATCATTATTGTCCTTTACATGGAGCACAATAACATGCAATATTTCCCAGGAGGGGGAGGACAAATTATTCTCTTTTCAGCACAAACCCCACAGCGAAATGCAACATTTGCTCTGTGTTGTAGAAATACTGTTAACAAAGGGGGGACTGGTGCCAAGTAATATAATGACACTTTTTATAACACCTTCATCAAAGAATTTCAAGGTAGCCAGGAAGAAAGGTAACGTTGTAATGAAGGAGTTTGGGCCCAGAGAGAGTTAAGATGTTTTATAAGTCTTATTTTACTATTCCAAACCTAACCAATGTGGTTCAGCGGTTCCATAAATTACACTGGCTTATTCCCATTGTCAATGACCGCTATCCTTTTATTAAATATACATATCAAAAAGAAGGCGACAGGTAAAGCATTTGAAACTTTATAAGTAAAGTTTCATTTTAACATTTTCTCTTATTCTGCATGGCAGTTCTTTAGATGCTATTAAAAGTCCTTATTGAGAAAAAGAGCGCCACTTTTAGGTGATATCTCTTGTGATGTTAAAGTCTACTCATTTCTCTCTAAGACAAAACAAAGCTAACTTGCTCGCAGGGAGAGCTGAATATTGAAGGAAACAATGAAAGAATTAACTCTTTACTTCTGTTAGTTGTGACTAGGCTCGGATTTTCCTCTTAAATTGGGTTTACACCAGTGCAACTCATAAGAACATAAAGAATGGCCGTACTGGATCAGACCAATGGTCCATCTAGTTTGGTATCCTGTCTTCTGACAGGGGCCAAGGCCAGATGCTTCAGAGGGAATGAACAGAACAGGGCAATTATTGAGTGATCCATCCCTTGTCATCCAGTCCCAACATCTCACAGTCAGAGGCTAAAGGACATCCAGAGCATGGAGTTGAGTCCCTGACCATCCTGGCTAATAGCCTTTGATGGACTGATCCTCCATGAAATTACCCATTTTTTTTAATCCAGTTATACATTTGGCCTTTATAACATTCCCTGGCAATGAGTGCCACAGCTTGATTGTGTGTTGTGTAAAGAACTTCCTTATGTTTGTTTTAAACCTGCTGCCTATTAATTTCACTGGGTGACCCCTGATCCTTGTGTTATGTGGAGGGGTAAGTAACACTTTTTCTCCACACCATTCATGATTTTATAGACCACTATCATATCCCATCTCAGTCATCTCTTTTCCAAGCTGAACAGTCCCAGTCTTTCTAGTCCAGTGGGTCTCAAACTTTTTTATTGGCGACCCCTTTCACATCACAATAAGCCTGTGAGTGCAACTTCTCCTAATAAATTAAACACATTTTTGAATATATTTAACATAATTATAAATGCTGGAGGCAAGCGGGGTTTGGGGTGGAGGTTGACAGCTTGCGACCCCTCATGTAATGACCTCGTGACCCCCTGAGGGGTCTCAACCCCCAGTTGAACCTGCCCTGTGACACTTCCCATGAAGTGCTAAGGAGCAATCATCCATTAGTATCAGGTGGCATATGCAAAATTTCCCTCACTTGTAGGGGAAGGCACTAGTGATCCTTGATCATCAATTCTTTGTGACACTGTCTTCAGTAAGTAACATACATCGCTACAGGTATTTGGAGACAGCCCAAATCATAAAGTGCAGATCAGAATTCAGAATTAGCAAGGTACATAAGCAAGGATGTAATTTTACGCAAATAAGTAGTCCCATTGATCTTAAGGGAGCTGTTCACATGCTTAAAGTTACACATAGAGGGCCTGATCCAAAGCCTACCAAAACTGATCATATACTTAAAGCCCACTGAAACTGATAGTTTGCTGCATCAGGGCCTTAGAGCTGAACATACTCAGAGTTTGAGAGATTAGAATCTGATGTTGGGTTTGGACCCAACTCTGTGTGTAATCTTGGTTGGAAAATAAGTAGGCCCTGTATTTGTGCCAAAAGTTGTAAGGTGACCACTTCTGAAGATGTCTTTTCCCTTTAGATACTCACAAGTGCTCAAACCCAAGCTTCGGAGTCTGAATCTGGTCTTCAAACATCCCATGGTTCAGGGATGTCAAATTCCAGGCTTTGTTTCAGCCCACTACGGAGATGGCAGGGGCTATTTGCAAAAATTTGGATCTGGAGCATTTGGTTCTAATATTTTGGATCAACCCTGTGCTTTGTTTTTTTTCTTCAAAAAAAGAAAGCTGTATAAAGAAGTACCACAGTGAAAAAAAGCTTTCAGGAACATCTTCAATAGTTTTTAAAAAAATCAAGTGTTGGCTATCAAAAGGATGCGAATTCCAGCAGCTGAGTTACAAAATTTTTAATGAGAACGCTCTCTCAGAAAAGAAGCAACGAGAGACATTAATTTGGGTAAAACCCACAGTGATAAATGTTTTAAGGAAGAATACACAATAAAATAAGATGTTTTTCACAATCAGCACCCAGTGATACATTTTTCCAAGGACTAACCCTGCAGTGACATTGCAATGGGTGGGGAGGTGGACAACAACTTAGCAAGAGAACAAGATCCAAGTGATCTGAAAATCTTTGCAAGGAAGTGGGAGGAGATAGCCCTGCCGTTATGCAAATTTATTTAAAGACATATTCCACAAAGAAGTCTCCACTGTATAGTTAAGCCATTTAAATAGAACCCATAGTAGTGAAAAGTTGAAAGCTAGAAAGTGATGGTAAACACAGCTGTGCTAACAAAAATGTACAGTGGTTAGCTGGGATGGAATAAAGCCATGACAGATGCCAGATGGATCAATGATATAAATGTAATTCTAATTACCTGGCTTTTTGCAGACCTCCAAAAACCCTAAACTGGCATTGCAGTAAAATCACAGACCAATCCCCACCTAAAGGAAAGAATATTCTAATGAAGGAAAGAATGATTTGACAGCTAAGATAAATGATGTATTCTGACTAGCACATTTTGAATAAAGATTCTGACAAAGAATCGTTGACTTTAAACAATAGACTGAACCCTGTCTTTTTTTATGTGTTCTAATAAAATGGTTTCATCGTGACTACTGGCTGCTGACAAGTTTCCTCCAAATGTGAAGCATTGTGAGAGCAGAAATACTTCAGAAGGAAGGTCAAAGCCTCCTGGAGTCAACTCTTAAATGTTCAAAATTACTGGATTTGAAGTACAATGAATTTAAAGAAAAATATTCTGCAAATTAAAACTGACACTTCAGCAGCAAAGATCCCAGTAGGACAGGGAGAGAATATACTGGACTAATATAATTCCCATTATTGAGGTAAATTGCTTCGTTAAGTCACTCTGCCACAATAATTGATATGTTTGGTGTGGTGATGCTGCTGCTGAGAGAACACTTCCTCAAACTACTCATTTCATGTAGTGCAAGTTTATTCAGAGCCAGATAGAACCATACAGACACTGGCATGGAGTTTCCTCCTGGAGCTCCCTGCCTCTGCACCATCCTTTAGGATGGTGCTGCCTGCTCCTTGCAGAGCACTTGGCCTGCTCCATGGGCTGGAGAATGTGGACAGCATGGGATCCTGCTTCCTCACTCTCCTGCACCCCACTGGGTTATTTCTGTCTGTACAGGTGAAAGGAGAGAGCAATCCTCCCAACATCTTGGGAGGGAGGAACCAAGTGGAACAAAGGTCCTGCTGTCCCCACATCTGACAACTCAAAACATGCTTTGTGAGGAAGTATCGCTTGAAAATGAATATCTCACTGATCATTAATATTATTGCATGATGTATACACATGGAGTGTATTAAGAGTTACAGATGTATGCTGGAATTATAACTGAAGTGTCTTTAAGCCAGGCATATCAGGGGGCATTGGTAAACTGGTCTGCCCTAGACAAAGGAATGCATATTTGTTTCTTGGACCAGCCCGGCCATCAGGCAGAGACAATGAAGGTCTATTCGTTATATAGAAAGTCTGGGTGCCTAATTCAGGCTTGGTGGATCTCACCATTGTTCTAGTGATTTTTCTGGGTGCCTGAAAGTTACACATTGCAATGCTCAGTGTTGCAACACCTAAATTCCTTTTGTGAATCTGGGGTAAAGTTAGTGCGGGGTGTAATATTTTGACATCATGTAATGTTTTGTTCGCTTGGTTGGATATAATCTGCAGGCAGAATCCAAAAATGATTCTGTTAGGATATATCTAAATGAACGCTTAGTTCAGGGAAAAACAGCTTTTAAAGCTAACCAACATTGCATGCTGAACATGAAGTGTACATGTGGACCCTTCTGGTGCACACTTAAATTCCCTCATGCACTTTAATCTATTGACTTAACCATTGATATGCTCAGCTTTAAAAGTGACTTGCACCACAACTAACAGTGAACATTTCTCCAATAACTAGTTGTCTGTGCTGTCCTTTAAACAAAATTCTAGTACTACCTGGACTAACACCATCTGGAAACCCTCAATAATGTTACAGTTGCCGTTAGAAACCCAGCATTCACCAACATTTGCAACACTGTGATATGTGAGATGCAAAAGTAACACTCTACACCTAGACTTGGAAATAACTGTGATATCTCAAGTATGCAGTATGGCAACTCTTGATAAATGCTGACTTTTTAATGGTGACCTATTACTGAAATTATTCTCTGATGTGACACTATTCCCCTTTTTCATATGAATGTTCTAATGTCAGGGTATCACAGAGCCTAGGAAAGTAGGAACTCAGATCTGTGTGTGTCAACTAAATGCTGTCTGGTTGATTTTGAGTGCTTTTTTCTTCAGAGATGGAACATTTGGCAGACTAAACTGAGGTGTTTATACTATCTGAATTATTTCATTTTCATCTCTTGCTTATTTAGATTTTTTGTTTCTAGTTTGATGCCACCTGTATTTTTGTTCCATTGCCTTTCTTCAACCACATCCACATACTGTACGTACAACAGTTGGCTTTTCAGTTTAGTTTGTTGCCTAGAGACAGCTGTTGGGAGGCATGGTATTATAAATCACACCTGATTCTGTTGCTAAGGAAATAAGGACAGCTTCTGGCTTTTTCCTTCGGGCTTTGTAATAATAGAGAGAAACAAAGTGTTTTGTACTCAGGATATTTAAAATATTGATTTAATTTAACAAATGCAGAAATGAAGTTACATTACATATATCCGTTAGAACTTTTTTTGGCAACAAAGACCGCAGTCCCTTCCTTCTAAGCATGATTATTGTAAGCACAATATTACTGCGTGTTGTATGACAGAAGAGAACAATTAGGCAAAGTCTGGATTTAAGGGCATAACAACTCTGGTTTTTTTAACAGAACATGTGGGGCAGTGCCTAGAGCTCACCCTCACTGTTTATGGAGCTTTACAGGGAGAATTCTTTATGAAAGAAGTCTTTTTGCTACCAAAAGCTCTTCTGTAAAAATAAGAGTTGGACTTGAGGAGAAGAGACTTTTTCAGTCTCACTTAAACTAGATCTTCAGTAAGAAACATAGAAGTGTTTAATTTCTTGAATTAATTTATGCTTCAGTGTTATGCATAGAATCACAGAACATACACTTAGATGACTTTCAATATTTCCTTCCAGCAGCTTTCTCATTGTGTCTGTTCTTGTAGTACTCCATGCAGGCCCAATAGCTTGCTGAGTAGCTTGCTGAGTCTCTATGTCAGGAGGCAGAGATAAAGTTTATTGACACCTTAAATGACTGCTTCTTGGAGCAGCTAGTCCTGGAATCCACAAGAGGAGAGGCGATTCTTGATTTAGTCCTAAGTGGAGCACAGGATCCAATCCAAGAGGTGAATATAGCTGGACACTGTGATAACAGTGACCATAATATAATTAAATATAACATCTCAGTGGTGGGGAAAACACCACTGCAGCCCAACATGGAAGCATTTAATTTCAGAAAGGGGAAATATACAAAAATGAGGAGCTTAGTTAAACAGAAATTAAAAGGTACAGTGCCAAAAGTGAAATCCCTGCAAGCTACATCGAAACTTTTTAAAGACATCATAATAGAGGTCCAACTTAAATGTATACCCCAAATTTAAAAAACAAAAACACAAAAACAGTAAGAGAACCAAAAAAATGCCACCATGTAAAAGAAATAAAAGAAGCAGTGAAAGACAAAAAGACATCCTTAAAAGAAGTTGAATCCTAGTGAGGAAAATAGAAAGGAGCATAAACTCTGGCAATTGAAGTGTGTAAAAATATAATTAGGAAGGCCAAAAAAGAATTTAAAGAACAACTAGACAAATACTCTAAAAGTAATAGCAAAAAAATGATTTTAAATATGTCAGAAACAGGAAGCCTGCTAAACAACCGGTGGGGTCACTGGATGATTGAGATGCTAAAGGAGCACCCAAGGATGATAAGGCCACTGTGGAGAAACTAAATGAATTCTTTGCATCAGTCATGGCTGAAGATGTGAGGGAGATTCCCAAATTTGAGCCATTCTTTTTAGGTGACAAATCTGAGGAACTGTCCCAGATTGAGGTGTCATTGGAGGAGATTTTGGAACAAATTAATAAATTTAACAGTAATAAATCACCAGGATCCAATGGTATTCACCCTAGAGTTCTGAAAGAACTCAAATGTGAAATTGCAGAACTACTAACAGTGGTTTGTAACCTATCATTTAAATCAGCTTCTGTATCAAATGACTGGAGGATAGCTAATGTGACACCAGTTTTTAAAAAGGGCTCCAGAGGTGATCCCAGCAATTACAGGCCGGTAAACCTGACTTCAGTACCAAGGAAACTGGTTGGAACTATAGTAGAGAACAGAATTGTCAGACACATAGATGAACATAATTTGTTTGGGAGAGTCAACATGGTTTTTGTAAAGGGAAATCATGCCTCAGTAATCTACTAGAATTCTTTGAGAGGGTCAACAAGTACGTGGACAGTGATCCTGTGGATATAGTGTACTTAAGTTTTAAGAAAGCCTTTGACAAGGTCCCTCACCAAAGGCTCTTAAGCAAAGTAAGCAGTCATGTGGGGGGAAGGATAGCTCAGTGGTTTGAGCATTGGCCTGTTAAACCCAGGGTTGTGAGTTCAATCCTTGAGGGGGCCACTTGAGTATCTGGGGCAAAACCAGTACTTAGTCCTGCTAGTGAAGGCACAGGGCTAGACTCAATGAACTTTCAGGGTCCCTTTCAGTTCTAGGAGATAGGATATCTCCATTAATTCATTTTATGAGAAAAGAGGGAAGGATCAGTAACTAGTCAAAAGATATGAAACAAAGGATAGGAATAAGTTTTCAGTTTTCAGAATGGAGAGAGGTAAATAGTGGTGTCCCAAGGGGTCTGTACTGGGACCAGTACTATTCAACATATTCATAAAGGATCTGAAAAAGGAGGTAAACAGTGAAGTAGGAAAATTTGCAGATGATACAAAACTACTTAAAATAGTTAAGACCCAGGCAGACTGTGAAGAACTACAAAAGGATCTCACAAAACTGGGTAACTGGGCAACAAAATGGCAGATGAAATTCAATGTTGATTAATGCAAAGTAATGCACATTGGAAAATATAATCCCAACTATACATATAAAATGATGGGGTCTAAATTAGCTGTTACCAATCAAGAAAGAGATCTTGGAGTCATTGTGGATAGTTCTTTGAAAACATTCACTCAATGTGCAGTGGCAGTCAAAAAACCAAACAGAATGTTGGGACTCATTAAGAAAGGGCTATCCCTTATCTATATCTATATAATCAGACAGAAAATATCATATTGCCTCTATATAAATCCATGGTATGCCCATATCTTGAATACTGTGTGCAGATGTGGTCGCCTCATCTCAAAAAAGATATATTGGAACTGGAAAAGGTTCAGAAAAGGGCAACAAAAATGATTAGGGGTATGGAACAGTTTCCATATGAGGAGACATTAATAAGATTGGGACTTAAGCTTGGAAAGGAAATGACTAAGGGGGGATATGATAGAGGTCTATATAATCATGATGGGTGTGGAGAATGTAACGAATTTATTCCTTTTCATAACAAAAGAACTAGGGGTCACCAAATGTATTAAACTTACTGATGATTAATTTTAAAAAAAGGAAGTATTTCTTCACACAACTCACAGTCAACCTGTGGAACTCTTTGCCCTAGGATATTACAAAGGCCAAGACTCTAACAGGGTTCAAAAAAGAACTAGATAAATTCATGGAGGATAGCTCCATCAATGGTTATTATCCAGGATGGGCAGGGATGGTGTCCCTAGCCTCTCCTTGCCAGAACCTGGGAATGGATCACTTGATTACCTGTTCTGTTCATTCCCTCTGAGTCACATGGCATTGGCCACTGTCAGAAGACAGGATATTGGGCTAGGTGGATCTTTGGTCTGATCCAGTATGGCTGTTCTTATGTTCTCCACAACAGGGAAATGGAAAAAATTCTTTCTTCACAAGTTTAGTGTGTCCTAAATTTTAGAATCTATTAACATTTTATCTAATACAGTTGCTGATTTACAGATCTCATAATAATTTCATTTTTTATTTTGGTTGATTTATACAACCAATAAAAAGGAGCATCTATCCCAGGCCCCTAGGCACTCCTGATACGTTTTTAAATATACAGTCCTAAAATGACTAACTTTTACCCTTAATAGCCTACAGTAGCCCTGGCAACAAAAAAGAAACCATACACATTTTTAAAAAATGCTTCCAAATTCCTACCATTACAGCTACTCACCATCATGAGACTTCACCTTCTCAAACTCCAGGGAGAAGAGATAGCTTTTGCAGTATGACTAGAAGGTCAACAGATAGGGGCTGTTGTGGGATGAACAAAGGGAACCTTGTGGAGAATGTTCTGCTGGTGGTTCCCTTTCTATTATACTGAGGGAATTCCAGCTCAAGTGTTGCTGTTATCTACAGCTACAGCAGTATTATTGCATGGGGACAAGTATGATCTCTCAGATAGGTAGGTCCCAGGCTATTTAGAATGTATTTGTTAGGGTGAAATCCTGTAAAAGCAGTGGCAAAACTCCCATTGACTTCAATAGGGCCAAGATTTCACTCCTAGATTTTACCACCTAGAAAACAATAGGCACAATTATTATTAATTCTTGTGATGGGGTGGCTGCCCCTCACTGGCAGAAAAGGGTTAAAAGGAGCCCTAGGGAAGCTGTGCCGAAGGCAGCCAATCAGAGAAGGGCTGAAGGGAGCAGCCAATCAGGGCCATATAAAAAGGGAGCTGCTAGGTGGAGGAAGGCAATTCTCTGCTGGGAGGTCAAGGAGGAAGGACTGTCTTTGGAGAGCTGAGAGAACTACCAGCACCCTGGACAGAGCAGTGCTATGAGTAGGATCCAGGGGCACGAGAGACAGCTTCTGGTTGACTGCTGGGGTTTGCAGACTTAGGGCTTGTCTACATCAGAAAGTTGCAGCGCTGGTGAGGGAGTTACAGCGCTGCAACTTAGGAGGTGTACACATCTGCAGGGCACCACCAGCGCTGCAACTCCCTGTTTGCAGCGCTGGCCGTACTCCCGTTTTGTCTCGGGTGTAGAGGATCCAGCGCTGGTGATCCAGCACTGGTAATCAAGTATAGACACTTACCAGCGCTTTTCTTGACCTCCGTGGAATAAGCAGGTATCCCAGCATCACCGAGGAAGCCTCTGGTAATCAAACTGGTCTCCTTCCCCAGCTTGCTCTCGCGTTCCCCGAACCCCGAGCAAGCAGGTCTCCTTCCCTGCGATTTGCTGGGTGGCTCCGGGAACGCGAGAGCAAACCGCGGCGAAGCTGGTCTCCTTCCCCGGTTTGCTCTCTCGTTCCCCGAACCCCGAGCAAGCAGGTCTCCTTCCCTGCGGTTTGCTGGGTGGGTCCGGGAACGCGAGAGCAAACCGCGGCAAAGCTGGTCTCCTTTCCCGGTTTGCTCTCGCGTTCCCGGAACCCCCGAGCAAGCAGGTCTCCTTCCCTGCGGTTTGCAGGGTGATTCGGGGAACGTGAGAGCAAACCGCGGCGAAGCTGGTCTCCTTTCCCGGTTTGCTCTCTCGTTCCTGAACCCCCGAGCAAGCAGGTCTCCTTCCCTGCGGTTTGCAGGGTAGTTCGGGGAACGCGAGAGCAAACCGCGGCGAAGCTGGTCTCCTTCCCCGGTTTGCTCTCTCGTTCCCCGAACCCCGAGCAAGCAGGTCTCCTTCCCTGCGGTTTGCTGGGTGGCTCCGGGAACGCGAGAGCAAACCGCGGTGAAGCTGGTCTCCTTTCCCGGTTTGCTCTCGCATTCCCGGAACCCCCGAGCAAGCAGGTCTCCTTCCCTGCGGTTTGCAGGGTGGTTTGGGGAACGCGAGAGCAAACCGCGGCGAAGCTGGTCTCCTTTCCCGGTTTGCTCTCTCGTTCCCCGAACCCCCGAGCAAGCAGGTCTCCTTCCCTGCGGTTTGCAGGGTGGTTCCGGGAACGCGAGAGCAAACCGCGGCGAAGCTGGTCTCCTTTCCCGGTTTGCTCTCTCGTTCCCGGAACCCCGAGCAAGCAGGTCTCCTTCCCTGCGGTTTGCAGGGTGGTTCGGGGAACGCGAGAGCAAACCGCGGCGAAGCTGTTCTCCTTTCCCGGTTTGCTCTCTCGTTCCCCGAACCCCGAGCAAGCAGGTCTCCTTCCCTGCGGTTTGCTGTGTGGTTCCGGGAACGCGAGAGCAAACCGCGGCGAAGCTGGTCTCCTTTCCCGGTTTGCTCTCGCGTTCCCGGAACCCCCGAGCAAGCAGGTCTCCTTCCCTGCGGTTTGCTGTGTGGTTCCGGGAACGCGAGAGCAAACCGCGGCGAAGCTGGTCTCCTTTCCCGGTTTGCTCTCGCGTTCCCGGAACCCCCGAGCAAGCAGGTCTCCTTCCCTGCGGTTTGCAGGGTGGTTCGGGGAACGCGAGAGCAAACCGCGGCGAAGCTGGTCTCCTTTCCCGGTTTGCTCTCGCGTTCCCCGAACCCCCCTTGAAGCCGCCCAACAGCACTGCAGTGTGGCCACATCTAACACCACTTGCAGCGCTGGTTGCTGTAAGTGTGGCCACTCTGCAGCGCTGGCCCTATACAGCTGTACTAATACAGCTGTAACAACCAGCGCTGCAAAATTTTAGATGTAGACATGGCCTGCGACTCTGAGGCAAGGGCAAAGAGGATGCTGGGGCCATGAGGAAATGGCCAGACAATTCGCTGCAGTAACCATTAGGGAAGTAGCTGAACAATGGACTGAAGGTCCCCCAGAAAGGGGAAGCAAAGAGTGTGGCATGGCTGGAGGACTGTGTCGCTTAAGAGGGTGCCACAGGGTCCTTGGAAAGACATGGTTCTACTGCAGGAATGATGGTGGTGAGGCACCACCTGCAGAGGGCACACTACCATGCAGAGCTAATTCCCAAGATGACCAGTAGGAGGCACCACAATGGTGAGTGGACCCTGTTACAATTTGTATTATTTATTTGTATTACAGTAGCACTTAGTTTCCAGTCAGGACTCTCTTGTGCTATGCATTGAACGTACACATAATGAAAAGTACGAACTCCAAAGAGTTTACAGGCATTAGTATAGGACAAGAGACAGCTGGTGAATATGAGAGACAGGGGGAGCATGAGGTAACAGTGAGACATTACATGATTGCCAGTGCTCACAGCACATCAGCTGCCTAACCATTGTCACGTGTTTTGTAGGCATTATGGCATAGGTAGATTAAAAGAAGAGATTTTAAAGGAGATTATTCCATTGTCTTCTTTCTCTTGCTCTCTGTGCATTCTTTGCTAAAACCACATTAATCAGTCATACTTTGTCTTTTTACTTTTACATTTTTTTAAATGTTTCTTTAATGCACCGAATATACAAGGGGCATCAGAAATTCCTTCTATGGCTAACAGGACTTCCATTTTACCAAACATTGGCTGCTCAATGAAATGAATATTCTGTTTTATCTCACCATATTTAACCAAGGATTTCACTTTTTTTTTTCAAGATCTGGTAATTACTTCTCAGACTGTAAAACAGCTTTCCATTGGTGGAACACTGCACGACTTTGGAAAGCCATTGCTTTCACATTTTTCTGCTTATTTTTTTTCTTGTTTGTCCTGCAATTTTTTCCTGTCTAGGGTCTTGAGAGAGAAGATAATGTTCCAAAAAGCTGGACTTCTTGATTTTAGGATGGGATAATAAGAGAACAAATGGTGCAGTTCAGCAAGATTCTTAAGCACACGACTCTCTTCATGTATGAGTAGTTCCACTCAAGGGGACTACTGACATGCTTACAGTTAGGTCTGTGCTTAAGAACCTTGTTGAAGTGAGGACTAAGAAGTAGCTCAGTAAGAAAGTTACCTTATAATAACCTTTACAAACCCCATATTGAGCATAGGCAGAAGGAAAAGGAGATTCTTCCCTGATTTCCAGGCAACCAGGCTGACCACACCCAGCACTGCTGTCAGGACCACTAATCATGGAGGCAAGTACCCACAGTTGGCACCAATAAGAAAAATGAGCCCAGCTATAAAAGAAGGGGAATGGAGAGAGATGGGGATGCAGAATGGCCTGGAATAGTGGAGGAGCAACAGCTTCACATCAGGCTGCCTTTAAGAAACTGACGGGGAGACAATGGAAGACTGCAAGCTCTGGAGTTTAAGGGCTGATGGACTGGACTAATTTGAGATGACTACAGGGAGACCAGACAGGAGAAAGCTGAGACCACGTCAAGACTGCTCCAAGATCAGTACCAGAATGGGGCTGACTTTGACTGTACCTGCAAAAAAGGGAAGCTCAGAAAACAAACAAGCCCTCTCTTTCCCCTCCCCCCCGCAACTTTTCTTCTGCTATATATATGCAAAAGAGCTACAGAGGTGAATCAGCACCTGCAATGGCTGGCTGACTTGCAAGCACAGAAGCAACTGTTTGAACAGATGGCATCGCACAAGCAACAGTTGTCACAATAGAAGTTGGACCTGGTACTGTCTGCTACTTTTCTGGAGCCCACTACTACAGGAAATGGGTCTCCGACACTTCAGGGAACTACTCCAACCTGCTGTCCCAATAATGACAGATGATGACCCAGGGTAATTCCTGGTAACTTTTGAAAGGGTTGCCACAGCCTTTCAATGTTCCCCATCCCGGTGGGCAATCCAGTTCACTCTGCTCCTCATTGGAAAAGCCAACTCAGCATGCCAGGGACTTGATGATGCAGCAGCCAAATACTATAAATAGGTGAAGGCTGCCATATTTGACTGACTAGGTCCAGATGACAAAACCTACCATCAGCATTTCCACCACAAATTCTAACCCCAAAGCACAGCCACAAGTGATTATCCAAAGGACTTCTGCAGGTGCTGGTTACAGCCAGTGTCTCGAATAGGACCCCAGATAGCAGGATCCATTCTTCTAGAATAGTTTTGTACAGATTCTTCCTCACTGACAAGACCAAGACTGGGTTTCCAGACACCAGCTGGTAACCCTAGCAGATGCTTTTTGCCTTAGAGGACTACATGGCTCCTCAAGCCATCTGGGGGCCCTCTGATGCAGAAGTACCCACTCCATATACACTGGAAAAGGAAACTGACTAACTATCCAAGGGTGGGGGTGGCCCATATTGGGTAAGCCTCAAAAAAACCCAAACACCTGACTGTTTGCTGGGCAGGATAGGTGACAGGGCAAGATTCCCCCTTGATAGCAGGACCATGACTTTAAATACCCCACCAGCCCCACACCCCATTGCCAACACAGGAACAAGGACCCAGTGAAGTTCTGAAAATGGATGACAAGGCCTCTAGAAGACAAGGCATGGACTTGATAGTCTGTTACTCCTGTGGGCAACAGGGACACCGGTTTAGTGACTCCCATACACAGTGTCTAATTTTGGGCAGGAGAAAATAGGGCCCAGAAAAAAATCTCCAGGGAAACTCACAACTCCAGTAGAGGTGAATTGCCAGGGAACACTGGCCCTCGTAGACTCAGAGTCTGACCAGACATTTGTCTGGGGATGGATAGTGAGACCAGTAGGGAAGCTGGCAAAGGGGTAAATCTGCATTAAATGCATCCAAGGAGATATTGTACAGTATCCAAGAGTGTCTCTGGATCTCTCCTAACCAGGAATATTAAGCCAAGACCAGATATATTTCACTGAACCTTTATAGAAACTTCCCCTAGTGCCAGAGCCTGAGAAAGACACTCCAGAAGAAATATTACAGGTCCTGTTAGAGGTCCTCCTGGCCTGGAAGGAAAGTTCTGCAGAGAGAAGTGGATAGAAAAGAAAGAGCGGAGAATGGTGAGAGAGGCATCCCCCTCCTAGGCATAATGGAGACCACTGACTCTGTAGTAGAACCAGGCAATGCAGATGAGGGAGAGGACCTTCCACAGGCCCCTGTGTGATGCACCCTTGGCAACTGGACCTAGAGAGGCTAACAAGCTTCTTAGGTTTCCTCATGGAGCAAAGAAAAAATGGCCTTTTGAGCCAGGCCTTCAAAACAAGTATCAGTTACAGAAAACAAGGAGGTGGATCCCCGAGGGCATGGCAGTACCCTCCTTTTGTTTTTGTTATACTATGTAAGCAGACACAGGTGATATGGATGCAACTACTAGTGTCCAAGGTATATTGTCATGAGCTCCTACATCTAGCACATGCAATCCCAGGTGTGGGACTCCTTGGGAAGGATAAGACAGTCTGGGATCCTGGTCTGATACTTTTGGCATGAGGTCCTTAAAGAAATTGAGAATTTCTGTGCATTATATTCCTGAATACTCATTAGTGGCCTGTAAGTAAGTCCCACAGACTCCACTAGTACCCTTTCCCTTGGTGGAGACCTCCTTTGAATGAATAGGAATTGACCTTGTAGACCCTCTAGGGAACAGTGCCTCCGGAGAGCAGCATATACTTGTGAACTACACCACTCAGTAGCCAGAAGCCATACCATTTTGGTCAACAAATGCCAAGACTATTGCTAGTGACCTACTGAAGATCTTTGGACAGGTAGAGATACCCAAAGAGATCCTGACAGACCAGGGAACACATTTCACATCCTGGCTGATCAGAGAGGTCTACATTAGAGAAAACCTCAAAGAAACACAGGAACAATAACGGCAACATTATAATAAAAGGGCACGGTTACATGCCTTCCAGCTGGGTGTCAGGGTTCTGTTGCTTCT
The DNA here is from genome assembly GCF_007399415.2 of Gopherus evgoodei. Taxonomy (NCBI): domain Eukaryota; kingdom Metazoa; phylum Chordata; order Testudines; family Testudinidae; genus Gopherus; species Gopherus evgoodei. Next base: position 107,229,934 of record NC_044327.1, read on the forward strand.
TCCAAGCTCTGAATCGAAGCTGATGGTCAAGTGGCAACGCCCTTATGAGGTGGTAAAGAAGGTAGAAACCATGGACAGACAACTGCGGGGGGAGAGGGGAGAACAGAAAATTTACCAGGCAAATTTGCTGAAGTCATGAAAAGCCAGGGAATCCCTCTTCATCATGCTGTATTCTGAGGAACTGGAACTGGACCCCAAATTAATGACTTTCAGATTGCCAAGATTTCCCTGAAGGAGAGAAAGGAAATTACAGTTTTTCCCAATTTACAGCTCCGCTAAATCTGAATGTAGTTTCATGAGATAAAGGCACTTTTCTACTTCAAGGGGAATGCCACTTGCCAAAGGCCTGCTGCAAACGATGGAAGTGTGAACTTCTCACAGTAAAGAGTTGCAAGGGTGTATTTTAATGGGAAGCAGTAGGCAAACTAAATAGGATCACAACTAGATATTCTTCTTTAAGAATGCCTAAAATCCATTTTGTTCCATCCAAAACATTCACAATAGCTTCTGTTGAAAGTAATGAGAAACTCCTCCAAAAAAATTCTAAAAATGGGACAGGATTATGTTGGATTTTTCAATTTATATGCCTAATGATATAACATGAATATTTCTGCTTTGTAGATGGCATATTTTTAATGTAACAGCGCTAAAACCATATGAGAGTCTATATTTGTAATCTAGCTGCTGATGAAGATGCCCATATCCATTATGATCCAGGGATTTTAACAAAATGTTTATGATCTGAAATCGGTATCAGTGCCCTCCCATTCTTAAATCTCTGATGCCTGGTTCTGATCTTACTTACTCTGGCTGTACACCTATAAAGATCTTCTATGGAGTTACTCCTGATAACATCAAGTGAGATCAGAATTGAGCCCTCTTTTTCTGCCTGAGCATTTTTTTTCCAGCTTAGTTAAATTTCGAGAAGCAAACAAGAATAACTTTAGGGTCCTGTTTAACACTGTCTAATGTGGCCTACTTACACTTAGATTTGAGATGTCTCAGGATGTCCCCCATCAAAAGCAAACAGGATTTCTAACATGGGGGCAATGAGCATGAGCATGATCTCACTTATACGTGTTTCATACCAGTTTAACGCCATTGCCTTTAAGAGAATTACTCCTGTTTACAGAAGTGCAAGTGAAATTAAAATCAAGCCCATGGATGGCCATGTGCATACAAAGTGAGATAATTAACTCTTTAGCTACTGAACAAACATATTGTGCAAAATTAAATACTTAACATTCAGCAATTTCTGAATGTTGTGACAGTCTCTGTTTTCCTCTAATCCTCAACCCATCATGTTCCTTGTAAAATATGGTACCTGAGAGTTCCAGAATTAAATTTAGTGTGGCAAAAAACAATTACTGAATATTCCAAAACTCGCTAAATGTGTTTTATAGCGGCATATGATTAAGTTGCCATGATGGGGTATACGAGCCCCACTTTAGTGAACTAAGTGTTAAAGAACAGCTCTAAGACCAGAAGGCCTGACCCAGTCACATCTGTTGGGCATACTTTCAGGAGGCTGGGCTCAAAAGGGAGCATCTCAGCTCAGTCTGAGTGGACAGAGCAGAGAAGCAGTCATGTGCTGCAAGCTCCTGTCGAGAAGCCACCGGGACTCTACGCAGGCCAGGCCATGCTGCGTGGCCAAGCCACCACAGACCCTTCACATCATGGAGGCTGAGAAAGATGGTCCATGGCTAATAGAAGAAGACACCCTGCCCTCCTGAAGTGTGATGTAGGGGGAATGCAGAAACCAAACCAGTGGCACTGACAGAGGAACCAAAGCCAGGGTAGGAAGTGGCCCAGGGAACAGGCATAAAGGTGCCTGCCCCTAGGCCACATATCTGAGCTATTATTAACAGGGTCCTGGATTGGAACCCAGTGGAATAGAAAGAGCCGGGTTCCCCTACCCTGGCTCTTGCCACGGAACAATGTGACCCAGATCACCAGCATTAGGCAGTGCTGCCAGGTTTGGACTTCAACCCCCTGACAGTAGCTATGAGTTTCATTTTCTCTTATGACCTACAATTTCAGCAACACTCAGTGTTGTAGCTCATGCTATCATGCAAAATCTCCCAGATAGCAGCTGTAAGCAGTACCCCATCTCCGTGCTCAGAATGAGAAATAAGAGAAATGGGACTATGGGAGTGAGATTTCTGAAACTAATGTGTTCAAGTTGTAATTCTCAGCTGGAGACAGAGCCACTAATCTGAGTAAACTTGTCCCAGCTATTAATTAATAAGACTGAACAATGCCTTGAAATAAAGTAAGATAGATTCTCTTATGTAAAAGGAAATCTAGTTGATATTTTATCACACCAAATGAAAGTGTTTGGGGAATCATGCCCAATAAGCTGTTACAGCGTAAGTATGTCCATGAATAAAACCAAATTGGGTATGCTACTATGGTACTACGTTAATCTAACACTGCAGGAAGGCAGAGCCATGGAAAGATTCTTTTGAGACTTCCTTTTGATCATTGATGGCGTGATATCGTGGTATGAAAACGGATTGAACAGTAGAATTAGGATTATAAATCAGTGACATTAAAATAATCAACATCAGACTATGTATCTGGAAGACACCAATTTATGTACTGTAAAAAACAGCTATGGCAGAATGAGAGAAATATCTTTCAGAAGTTTTACCAATGTTTAGGTAAGGTGTGTTTATTTTGTTATACATTCTAATTAGGGCTGTCAAGCGATTAAAAAACTAATTGTGATTAATTGCACTGTTAAACAATAATAAAATACCATATATTTAAATATTTTTGGATGTTTTCTACATTTTCAAATATATTGATTACAACACAGAATACAAAATGTATAGTGCTCACTTCATATTTTTTTATTACAAGTATTTGTTCTGTAAAAAGACAAATAGTATTTTTCAATTCACCTCATACGAGTACTGTAGTGAAATCTGTCATGAAAGTGCAACTTACAACTGTAGAATTATGTACAAAAAAAGCACTCAGAAATAAAACAATGTAAAATTTTAGAGCCTGCAAGTCCACTCAGTCCCACTTCTTTGATTTCAATTACAACACAGAATACAATATATATGAAAATGTAAAAAAAATCCAAAATTTAATAAATTTCAATTGGTATCATTTAACAGAGTGATTAAAACTGCAATTAATAATCATGATTAATTGTTTTAGTTAATCATATGAGTTAACTGTGATTAATCAACATCTCCTAGAATTAGGGCTGTTAATTCCCATGTTATAAGATACCTAGAGTACTAAAGCAGATAAGAGCCCTGAAATAGTATATATTGTCTTGGAACTTAAAGAGACACTGTCAACTTGATTTTTTGATTTTTTTTTAAAGCGGACTAATTTAAAGTATTTCAGTTTTACTGACAGGACTGTTTATATAGTAAATCTTGAAATATTTTTAAATACTTTTGGGGGGTGTCATAAACAGATAGTTAAGGGTTAATGTCTCTTTTACCTGTAAAGAGTTAACAAACAGTAAACCAAAAACACCTGATCAGAGGACCAATCAGGAAACAAGACACTTTAAAATCTTGGTGGAGGGAAGCCTTTGTTTGTGTTTTTTGGGTTTTGCTTTGTTCTCTCTGGATTCTGAGAGGGACCAGACGTGTAAGCCGATTCCTCCAATCTTTCTGAAAAATCTCTTCTGTTCTAATTTTAGTAAGTACCAGGAAAAGGCGAGTTTAGTCCTTTGATTGTTTTCTGTATTTGCAAATGCGTAGTTTGCTGGGAGTATTTTAAATTGTATTTTGCTGCGGGGGGGGCTTCTCTCTAGTGTCTATAAGCTGAAAGACCCTGTAACTTTTACCATCTAAATTACAGAGACAACTTTTACTTTTTTTCTTTCTTTTTATTAAAAGTTTTGCTTAAGACCTGTTTGATTTTTTCCCCTTGTTGAGGCTCAAGGGAATTGAGTCTGTACTTACCAGGAAATTGGTGAGAGACAGGGAGAGAGAAGGGAGGGGAGAAAAGGTGGAATCTCTTTGTTTAGATTCACGGAGCTTGAATCTGTCTATCTCTCCAAGATAGCCCAGGGACAGAACACCTGGGAGAGGGAGAGAAGGCGGGGGGAGGGAGGGAAACCTGATTTCTCTGTGTTGTGATTCAAGGAGTTTGAATCACGGTGATCTCCTGGCGTACCCAGGGCGGAAAAGATCTGGGAGGAAGAAAGGAGAAGGGGGGGAAATGGTTTATTCCCCTTTGTTGTAAGACTCAAGGAATTTGGGTCTTGGGGTCCCCAGGGAAGGTTTTTTGGGGGACCAGAGTGCCCCAAAACACTATATTTTTGGGTGGTGGCAGTTTCAGATCTAAGCTGGTAATTAAGCTTAGAGGAATTCATGCTGGTACCCCATTTTTTGGACTCTAAGGTTCAGATTGGGGAATTACACCATGACGGGGGGTGGGGAGGCATGGTTAGTTTATCAAGGTAGATTAGAAAGCAATAATGTGGTTCAGGCCTTTCTCCATTCCTCTTCTTTTCTGTGTCTATATCTGCCTCCTGTCTCTTCAGTTGCAGATTTGCTGTAGTTCTTACTGGTAAATACCCTTTTCCAGAGCCTAAAAAGACAGCATGCACAAGTGTGATGTGGAAGTGAGACATAGTGCAAATGACCATCAACAATTAACTAAAATAGAAATACATGCTGGAGTTACCATTACTCTGCATGAGTAACTGCTGCAGAATTGGGGGTCAGAATCAGGAACAGGACTCTGCAGTCTGTTCTTACCGAATGGGAAGAGACTGTCTAGGAAGGAGTATGGCAGAAAGAGATCTAGGGGTCATAGTGGACCACAAGCTTAATATGAGTCAACAGTGTGATACTGTTGCAAAAAAAGCAAACGTGATTCTGGGATGCATTAACAGGTGTGTTGTAAACAAGATACGAGAAGTCATTCTTCCGCTTTATTCTGCGCTGGTTAGGCCTCAACTGGAGTATTGTGTTCAGTTCTGGGCACCGCATTTCAAGAAAGATGTGGAGAAATTGGAGAGGGTCCAGAGAAGAGCAACAAGAATGATTAAAGGTCTTGAGAACATGACCTATGAAGGAAGGCTGAAGGAATTGGGTTTGTTTAGTTTGGAAAAGAGAAGACTGAGAGGGGACACGATAGCAGTTTTCAGGTATCTAAAAGGGTGTCATCAGGAGGAGGGAGAAAACTTGTTCACCTTAGCCTCCAAGGATAGAACAAGAAGCAATGGGCTTAAACTGCAGCAAGGGAGATTTAGGTTGGACATTAGGAAAAAGTTCCTAACTGTCAGGGTAGTTAAACACTGGAACAGATTGCCTAGGGAAGTTGTGGAATCTCCATCACTGGAGATATTTAAGAGTAGGTTAGATAAATGTCTATCAGGGATGGTCTAGACAGTATTTGGTCCTGCTATGAGGGCAGGGGACTGGACTCGATGACCTCTTGAGGTCCCTTCCAGTCCTAGAGTCTATGAGTCTATGAGTCTTAGTTTTTAGGCTGTGTGCTAACATCTAAATCACCTAGCAATATGCCTTCCGATTACGATTTAACATGTAGCCATTCCATCCTTAGCTAACTGAGATTTACAGATAGACTTGAATTTAAGTATGTCTAACTGTAACCGGGTGGACTCACCCCCGCGGTGCCTCCTGCTGGTTGCTTCAGGGAATTAGTTCTATTCCAGCTACGGAGTGCCCTCTGCAGGCCGGTGATCCACCTGTCCTCTGCTGGTCCCAGGCCCCTCCCTGGACCTCGGTGTCCCTTTAACTGGGTCTTCCCCCATCCCAGGGGAACCCCACCCCGCTATCCCCACTTTGCCTCAGTATTGGCTACTGCCCAGTCATTGTCTAGCCTCACACCCTGGGGCAGACTGCAGTATCAGCCACTCATCATAGGCAAAGGCGGTTTTGGCCTGGCTGCCTTTATCCACCCTCCAGCTGCCCCTCTGCACGCCCAGTACCCTGCAGGCCTAGAATTAGGCACTGCAGCCTGGGGAGTTGCTGGCCTAGGGCTTCCCAGCTCCTAAGGCTTTTCCCCCAGCCCTGCCTTCCTTTAAGTCCCCTCAGTGAGTCCCTGAGCAGCTAAGCCTGTCTCTCTCTCCAGTCAGAGAGAGACTGTGTCCTGGCCTTCTGGCTTCACTGCCTTATAGGGGCCTGCTGGGCCTGACTGGAGCATGGCCACAGCTGAGCCGACTTTCCTCAATCAGCCCAGGCTTTGGGCCCCAGCCTACAGGCTGCTTTCTCCAGGCCCAGCCCCCTTCCCAGGGCTACTTTTAACCCCCGCAGGGCAGGTGCAGGGATCCACCCTGCTACACTAACTAAATACTCCTGTTGTGCTTCTGGCTGCACTTTTCCCCTCACCTCCTTCTCTACACACTCCCTATCCATGGCCCCACGAAGTCCCGGGACCTCCTGGTCAACCTCCTCCTCGCCCTGGCAAAAAAGGCCATCCACGCGACCAGGGAGGGGAGGTTGGCCGACGGAGACTCCGGAGACTGTGGGGCTTGCTTCCGCTCCATGGTCCGATCACGCATCCGGGCGGAGTTCCTCTGGGCGGCGTCCACTGGCTCCCTTGACGCCTTCGAGGAGCAGTGGGCGCTGTCCGGGGTTCTCTGCTCGGTGTCCCCGTTAGGTTCCCTCCTTCTGACCCTTTGACCTCACTCCTGTCCCTGTTCTTTTATTAGTTGTCCCCCGCACTCAGTGGGTTCTGTGGCCCTGTGGTTCCTCCCCTTCGGCTGGGGGAGGATCCTTTAGCAGTGGGCGGGCTTCACCCGCCCACTTCCCAGACACCCAATAGATACACTAACTAAATACTCCTGTTGCGCTTCTGGCTGCACTTTTCCCCTCACCTCCTTCTCTACACACTCCCTGTCCATGGCCCCACAAAGTCCCGGGACCTCCTGGCTAAAATGGCCATCTACGCAACCAGGGAGAGGAGGTTGGCCAATGGAGACTCCGGTGACTGTGGGGCTTGTTTCCGCTCCATGGTCCGTTCACGCATCCGGGTGAGTTCCTCTGGGTGGCGTCCACTGGCTCCCTTGACGCCTTCGAGGAGCAGTGGGCGCTGTCTGGGGTTCTCTGCTCGGTGTCCCCGTCAGGTTCCCTTCTTATGACCCTTTGACCTCACTCCTGTCCCTGTTCTTTTATTAGTTGTCCCCCGGAATTAGTGGGTTTCTGAAGTCCTGTGGATCCTCCCCTTAGGCTGGGGGGGGGGATCCTTTAGCAGTGGGCGGGCTTCTGCCTGCCCACTTCCTGGAAACCCAATAGATACACTAACTAAATAGGAAACACCAAGAAACAGTTATTAGTCTGAAATGTAACAGCATAGCTAGCCTGATCAAAGCTTTCCGTAACAATTGAATTGATATTCTATTGCTTTCCACAAACAAGACATGTTTTAATTATGGTTTTGGGAGATTTTTTATGTGAATTGCTACCACTGACAATGGAAGTGCCTTTTAGTAGCTGAATTTTCTGTTCTTCCTCTATAAGTGGGATGGGAAGGATTAAACTTTTATCAGGAAATGTTGGTTAATGTCAATTTTACCACACACACACAAAGCAATGAAAAAATATTTCCATTGATAAAAATCAAAACTTACAGATATGCACAGTAAGTAACATGCTGCTTGAGAAGTTATTAGAGTTTGAATTAAGGACCGTTACATGTATATTTTGACATGGGATGTTGACAGTTTGTTTTTTTCATGGTTAAAAAGCTTTATATTTCTTGAATCTCAATGCCCATTGTCATGAAATAATTATCTGACCCCCCAATAGTTTCCTGCAACTGTGAAAATTTAAACTGATACAAATAAAGTGCTTAAAATAAACATTGATATACTCTTCGCCTTTGCAATACCTGAAGTTGATGTGAGAAAATTACAGTGTTGCACGGTATAGTACTATCATGATTCAACCTTCCAAACACTTAAGAAAATAGGTGGCAAAGGTAGCTGTATTATTTAAAGGTAGCTTTATCAGTTCAATCTTTTTGCACTGTTAGGCCCTGATTCAGCAAAGTTCTCATGCATGGGATTAACTTTAAAGACATGCTTAAGTCCCACTGTTGGATGCAAGATCATGCAGATGTAACTTTGCTGTACTTGGGCCTTTATCCTGCCTAAAAACTAGTGCATTCAGTGAGGGCGGATTTAAATACAGTTAAAACTATAAAAGGTGCTTCAAGATAATTGCAAACCGATTGGTTGAGTGTCTGCAGCTCCTGATAAAGTTTTACTTATTGATTCAGGAACCCAGTGACAGTTCCATGCGAGGAATACTTCTAGGACTGGGCTCTTAGAGTGAAATTCATAAGACCCAGGGCTTCAATGGAAACTGCAGGTGTTCAATCAGACCATTTAATACTCTACATAGGCAATGACTTCCAGCAAAAATAGTTAGCAAATTAACTCTACTGTAACTTGTATGAAATAGTGAAGGCATGTAGACCATGGCATTAACTGGGAACAGGCTTTGGGCCTCTTCCTCCTTAAGAGCAGCATGGGCAGTTCCTTTGTTTCAACTCAGTCGCTTTCATATTTTGTGGGAGGGTTTTTTAAATTCTGAACTGGTTTCTAATGATTGCAGGGAACATTAGGAGAAGTCTCCTATGGCTAATTTAATGCCTGTCTTTCTATTGGCTGGAAGGCAAGTCCTGGGCAGCACAATGGCTGAAGTGTCTAGCTTATATTGCCAAAATAATGAGTTCAAATCCTATAGGGATTGTATTTTTATTAGAAATTCTTCATATCTTTTATTATCTCCATGTCAGATGAATGATTACATTTTCAACCTTTAATTATCTTTAAAATCCAAAACTACTCTGCATTTAATGAAAATGTTTTACCAGTTTTTTTGCTCAAGAAGTAAGGCATGAGATGCAGCATTTTGGGCATTCTGTAGGCAGAAATGTTTGGTTTGCATTAGGGCTGCAGAATTTTAAATAAAATGGTTATGAACTTTAGGAGCATGCATCCAGGTCACTATGAACCAGAGAAGTAATGCTGGTTACTAATTAGACTGTTAAACACATACCTTAATCTATAGCATGGGCCAGTGGTTAGCCAGTGGCTCACATCAGATTTGAAGCACAGCTGTATTCTGCTATGAGAATGGTGGAAAGGGAGATGTGTCTCAGAGAAGCACAACCTCTGTGAGTGAGTGGCTAGTCAAGCTCCTCCTCTGTACCCATGCCCTAACCAATCAGGGGTCTAGGAGCAGGGCTGATCTTCCCAGCACTACTGCTGACATGTGGAATGAGGAAGGACTTCGATGCCCTTCCTGGAGCATTGCAGTACAGAGTGGGACTAGGCCATCTGCACCTTTCTTTATAGCTGTCCTGCTCTGTCATGGACACACTTCCCGCCGAGCCTCCTTAAGGTGCCCCTGTGGCCAAACTGAGGGAACAGACTTAATTATGCTTGCAGAGGGCCAGGTTATATCTTCATGTAGGAAAACCCATGGGGAAAGGGCCCTGGATAGGGGGGAAAACAGAGATATTCCCATTGTGGAGTTTTCCCCAAGATCAACCAACATGGGTTCTTCTCCAGAAACCCACAAGTCACTGCTAATCTGTACCGATGCCAGGGGATCTGCAGGAGATTAAAGCCTTCTGTGTGTAGGACCTGATCTTCCTCATTAGAGCAGAGGCCTTCTGAATTCCTTCTGGCTTCTGGACAGCACTGCTCAAACTCACATTGCTAAGGAATCCTCTCCCCACAGATGCCCCTGAAATCCTCCTTATATGGGACTTCCCCAGCACAAAGGGGACTCATTTAAATTATTATTATTCCTTGAGGCTATGTGAACTCTTCATCAGATTTGCCATGAGTTGTGGGACAATGCACACCCCTCACCAGCTCCTAACCCCGCCCTAAATTCCTGCTGGTCTCCTTTGCACACAGGGCATCCTGCATGTGAGACATCTCAGCTCAGAAAAGCAATTGCTCAGTACTGCCCTTTAAGACCTTTCAGAAAGGAAGGAACAGAGTCATTCAAGCAACTCCATCCAGAGATCTTAATGGCCTGCAGGCATGTTAAGAACACCAGCTGGCAGATCTAAAGGAATCAGCATGGCCACAAGCTTTCTCCATTGCCATAAGGGATGTTCTTCCTCTCTCTGTTCCCTCCCAAAATCTGTTCCGCTGTGTTCTTCCTTTGTTTGTTCTGGCTTGGTCGCTTTCCCACTCTGTTCTCCTTGGTTATAATAGCAAATATTTCCAGTTCCAATTAACACACTGGTGCAGAGGGCTTCACTACTTAGCTCATCCTTTGCAATACTTCTCATAGGCAAGGGATGCAGCACAAGGCTGGGGTAGGTGGAAGACTGCAAAACTAACCAGAGAAACAACCCAGCTTGGGGTTCAGGTCATTCCTGTGACCCCTGTTGTGATGAGGTACACAAAACGCCAGGTGGATAACCAGGGGTTAAGGAGCTGCTCTGAGCTCAGCCAGCTCCACTGCAAGACATGTGCAGGCTGGAGAAGGAGTGAAAAGGGAAGCAGAACAACTCACCTCTGGGAAGACCAAGGAAGAGAACAGCCCTGCAACCCTCAGCTCCTGAGGACAGGCCAAGGGAAGGCAGGAACTTCTCTGATGACAGCTGCCTGGAAAACTCTCCCATAGGGAAGGGATTGCCCAATCCTGATATTCCCTGAGATGGAGGTGTTCCCCTCTCTCTCCTACTAACTCAGTTTGTTTGTGTTAGCTCCCTTTGCTTTTTGTTGACAGACTACCCTGGAAGGAGAGAGCCTTTTAAGTGATCTGGCTGGTGAGCCAAGTCACAGGAACGGTGAGGCCACTGCAGAGGTGGAGCAGCCAGTAGCAGCAGACCCCAGTGAAGAGAAAGCTGCCACACCATGCCCGGCTACAAGGAGGCATCAGTAGTGAGGCAACCACTTCACACTGTCTTTTCAAAGGTTTTCTTCCCTCTGCCTTCCAGGCAGCCACATTTATAACCCTTCTGTGAAGCATCCTGGGGGTACTTGGGCTTGTGAGGCACCTTGCTACCACCTACCCTTGATGTGAGGAAGCCTTATCTGCACCTGCCATGGGTTGGTTACAAACAACACTAGCCTTTGGCAATATAAACACACCCCTCCAGACCTCCGCAGGCCCCTCTCTCTCTACCAGTTGGCAATAAGCACACTCCAAACTCTGAGCACTCCAAGCATCCCCCAGGAGTTTCCAGGCCCTGTTCCATTGGACACTCACAGAATTCAGATTCTCACCTTCCAGAGGAATAGTACAGCCCCGCTTATCAGTTACACCTCAGGATCACTGCCCCACTCAACACACAGCACTTAGTTATGTTGATAGTCAACACAAGAAGAAGTTTATTTAACAAAGAACAGAGACTCAAGAAGAAGCAAGAAGATGGAAGTATTGAAAATAAAGGATTACATATAAAATAAACATTCATTCTAGCACCTAGTATTTCTCACCAGTGTTTTTCAGCAAGGTAGGCTGTGGTCCCTTTTTCATGAAACAAGCCACGCTCTCAGCTTTTCTCTTCCATAAAGGTTCCCGAGCGTTGCTCTGTATCTACAGTCATAGTCCAAAAGGTCATTGTTTTCTTGTAAACAGAACTCCCTCCTGCTGGTATATTTCTTCTTGTAAATTCTCTTCCCTCTCTGCATGTTCTCACAATCCCTTCATTAATATTCAGCTCAGACTGTAAATGGGTGTTCATTGTGAACCATACAATACTCAGTTTACCTGTAGCCAGACAAATAAACATTGCTTGCCTAAAGAAATGTGCTTCTCACCCTTTGGTGACCATCCCCAAGTAATAGACCTTCAGAATATAGTTTTCAGTATATATACGTAGCTCCTTACATACGTTTTATGAGTAATTACAAGGACCAGTGTGACATGGACTTTCAGTAGAGACCTTACATGCCACTCATTGATGAACAGTGTGTAGATACTTTTAGGATATAGATATGCAGGCCTGCCTGTAAAGGCCTATACTTTAAGAATTTAGGTATATGTTTATCATTTAGCTAGTTATAGAGGTATAAAAGAATCAAAATCATTGTCTGCCTGTGTATGGGCCTTCTCTCACTGTGACAGTCTGAGGTCTTGTTCTTAAGCTGAGGCCTTTGACTAAGCAGCAGAGGCAGCCATAAACTGGGTAGTGAATGGTCACATCCTCACATTCCAAACTAGTCACATTGAAATAAGTTTCTTTTGGGCTGTTAGGAATACAATCCTGTCCTGATAATGCCTATCACCACAAGATAAAGATGGTTAAAGAAAACTTAATTCGATAGCATCCTGTCTGGCAAGAAATCACTTCTCAATAGCTGTGGTTGAGAAACCCACATTTCTGTATGTTTTTCTTTATGGTCCCCACTTTTCTATTGTTAATCTGTCTGGTTCTCTAGTTGTTTCTGTCTGTTGTACAATTAATTTTGCTAGGTGTAAGTTAATTAGGGATATAATTGGTTAGAGAATTATGTTACAATATGTTAGGATTGGTTAGATAGATTTCAGTAAAATGATTGGTTAAGGTATAGCTGAGAATATTACTATAAATTAGGGGCAAACGGGAAGTAAATTGGGATTTGAAAATAAGGAAGAAGGAACTTGGATTTAAGCTTGCTGGAAGTTCACCCCAATAAACATTGAATTGTTTGCACCTTTGGACTTTGGGTATTGTTGCTCTCTGTTCATGCCAGAAGGGCCAGGGAAGTGAGAGGGTGAAGGAATAAGCCATCTAACAGATACCAGACCCCAGAGATCCCTGTGACCCTTATGCACCCCTGTACCCTTTCTCCCTGGCTCACACCTTCTTCAAAGCACCTGCATAAGGAGTGGGGAAAGTGAAGCTGGAGTTATCATCTATTTCACCAGGGACCAGATAGTGCTCCTCCATTCTGTTATATCCATTCTGCATGAGTGTAGGCAAACTAAACTAGTGAAGCTGGTGTGATGGGGCAAGGCCAGATGGCTACAGTAAAGTACTGAGAAACAGGTATGTTAGCCCCAGGCTAAACGAATCCCTAGTACCCTGGTAACCAAATGGCAGTTGCTCCAGGTTAATCAAGGCACCTGGGGCCAATTAAGATCTTTCTAGAAGGCAGTGGAGATAGCTACTTTAATTAGAACACCTGCAGCCAATCAAGGCAGGCTAATCAGGGCACCTGGGTTTAAAAAGGAGCTCACTCCAGTCAGGCAGGGAGGAGCCAGAGGAGAAGGAGCATGTGTGAGGAGCTGGGAGCAAGAAGCTGAGAGTGAACTGCTGGAGGATTGAGGAGGACAAGTGTTATCAGACACCAGGAGGAAGGTCCTGTGGTGAGGATAAAGAAGGTATTTGGAGAAGGCCATGGGGAAGTAGCCCAGGGAGTTGTAACTGTCATGCAGCTGGTACAAGAGGCACTATAGACAGCTGCGATCCACAGGGCCCTGGGCTGGAACTTGGAGTAGAGGGTGGGCCTGGGTTCCCCCCAAACCTCCCAACTCCTGATCAGACACAGGAGGAGCTGATCCAGACTGTGGGTTCCACAAGAGGGGAAGATCACTGAGGCGAACAAATCTGCCAATAAGCGCAGAGGTAGAGGAGGAACTTTGTCACACTGGTCATATTGATTATGGTGTGTATTTAATAGAAAGGGTATTATCACTCCAAATATGCACTTTCATTTGTGGAATGTGAGCAGCATATTCATGTAGGTGGTTTGCATATAATCTCATCAGTCCCATTGACTGTTTTCAGCATCTTTTGTCATTGTTTCATTACCATGCAAACAGAAAGAGAACCTTTGGGTATCCTAATGCAGGATATCAAAATACATCTGCCATGCAGCTATGATAGTAAGAATGAAACTGACCAATATTATTACACAAGGTAGTGTACAGATAGGCTAGATATTATCCACCACACTCCTTAATTAGGACCAAAGACCCCATGCTAAACCAGGGCAAGTCATAGAGCAGTACTGGGCTAGGGCCTGGGCTAGGAAGGCCCTATCCATCAGCAGCTGCAGTGTGTGCTCCAGATGGAGGGATAGTTTAAAAAGGCACTGGTAGCCCAGGGAAAGGGGGCAAGAAGCTATAGTCTGTACCAGGAAGTGATGCTGTTGCCTGGACATGTGAGAGGAGTGGGTACAGCATTGTTTAGGATCCTCTGGAAGCAGTGACCCAGATTTCCCTCCCCCTACCACCTTGAGAGTCAGAAACTCCCAAGAGACTACAAAGAATGGGACATGGTCCCACTGGCAGACTAAGTGGATACTCCTAGGTCTGTTACCATGCACAAACCCGAGAAGCTACAGCCTGGTAGGAGCAGTATAACTTGGACTGAACTAATGAGTAGTCTGGATACCAACACTCCTCTAAGGCCTTGGGTTGGGACCCAGTGACGTGGGTTGGCTCATGTCCCCCTATATTGCTCTCCCACTCCTCTGCCATGACAGAATCCTACAAAGACATTCTGGAAGGATTGAGGCCCACTGCATATGACCCAGCCAGGGCTCCCTCTAAAATGACCAGGTTGGAAAGAACAGTTAAGCCACTGCCTGACCGCTAGGCCAGCTGGCTATCAGACTTACTGACTTCAAAAATTGGAGGAGAATGTGAGCAGCAGGCACTCAGGCCTAAAGGAAAATGGAAGTATTTAAAAAACAATAATGAAGAGGGTCATAGAGATGGATCTCGACAGGTTGTTAGAATGGTTCACGGAGAATTAACAGCAACAATAACAGAACCAGTTACTGCAGCAACTGATGACACAACAGCAACAACAGGCTCTGTAGCAACAAGAGCTTATTAAGGAGCTGACTACATAACACAGCATCGCGAGCAGCAGCAACAGCTGGTGCAACAGGTGGTGACACTGCTGCAATCCCAAAACATTCCATCCAACTCAGTTCCAAACCTATCCCTGAAACTGACAAAAGTGGGACCAGAAAATGATCTTAAAGCATACCTGGTGATCACCACAGTGGCCTGTTGGCAGTGGATGGAGAGCTGGGTGATCCTAATCATCTCCCACATGACTGGCTATATGCCAAAGCCTTTATGTGACAGCCTCACAGGACTATTCCCTACTCAAGGTGGCCATCTTAGGTGCTTTTGGCATCTCTGACCAGACTCGCCTGCCACACGTTCCAAGGAGAGAGATTTTCAACCAAAGCTCCAACTACATGGTGGCCCAGGTCCGAAAGAAATATTGATGCTAGTGGCTCCAGACTGAGAAAAGGACAGGAATACAGGTGGCAGAGAAGGTAGTGTTGAAATAATTCCTCCAGATCCTCCTGCCTGAAGTTTGAGAGTTGGTGATATGATATCAACTAGGAACTCTGTCAAAGCAGTGGCCAACAACTACATGCTGACCACCAGGCCATTTTGATAAATACCAAGAGGGAACCCCGTCCAACTCAGACAACTAAAGGAAGAGCAAGAAAGGGAGGCGCTAAAGGAAGCTGGTTGCCCAATCCAAAGTGGCCAGTCAAGCAGAGATTGACCTCAGGAGTTTGCCCTCCCCAGCAGAGAGATGGGACAGGAAGATGGTTCCCCACATCAAACATGAGAGTACAAACAGCTGAATCCTCTCCACTGTCTGTCAACTGCTTCCCTTGCAGGCAACTGTGCCACTTCTGATGAAATTGCCCATAGATGGACTCCAATTAGGGTCAGGTCTGGGTAGCAGAATCCAGAGCCCACAAGAAGGGCCTGGAAAAGTTGATGGTTTCAGTACAGGTTAATGGGGTCAGGGTCCAAGGCTTAATAGCCTCATTGTGTAGTCAGATGATCGTCAGAGACTATGTGGCAAGGGTCAAGGGAGAGCCTTCAGGTACTGTTTCTTCAGAGCATTCACGGGGATGTATGCCTGTATCCCAGAAGATGAGTCCAGTTAACTGCATGGATTCGGCCTGTATGGAAGGGCCTTAAATCTAGCCTCACATGTGATAATTGGGCAGGACTGGAACTTCTTCCAGGAGTGACAGAAGCAGGGAGATGGGTGTCCAAAGAGGGGGAGGCTGAGGACAAAACAATAGAAGACCCCCGAGGGGATGGCTTGGCTGGGGGTGGGGTGGGGAATGATGATTAAAAGGGTAGAATGTCTGCATTCCCAGTTAATGGTCTTACCACCAATAACAATGACCCAGAGGAAGAGACTTCTGCATCCCCACTTAATGGTCTTACCGATATCCTGGGGCCACAGGGATTCAAGCTAGGAACCTGCATATCAGACCTCCCAACATAGATATGCTGTCGAATCAAGTTGACTTCACTGAGGAACAATTAAATGATTTGACATTGAGCTGAGCCTATGAACAATTCACCCGGATCAGCAATGTAGTAAAAGAACTGCAGCTATTAAAACAATGGCCACACTTCAAATCAAAAGGGGAAGAGAAACACCAACGGGACATCAGGATGCAACTGTCATAAACAGATAGCTAAGGGTTAATGTTCTTTTACCTGTAAAGGGCTAACAAAGGGAACCAAACACCTGACCAGAGGACCAATCAGGAAACAAGACTTTTTTCAAATCTGGGTGGAGGGAAGTTCTGAGGTGTGAGTTCTTTGTTCTTTGTCTTGGTTCAGTGACCCTCTTGGCTCTGAGAGTGATCTTTCTATCTCCAGGCTTTCTAATCTTCTGTTTCCAAGTTGTAAGTACAAGGATAGTAAGACAATAGGTTTATATTGTTTTTTTGTATTTACATGTGTGTAGTTGCTGGAATGTGTTAAATTGTATTCTTTTTGGATAAGGCTGTTTATTCATTTTTTCCTTTAAGCAATTGACCCTGTATATTGTCACCTTGATACAGAGACCAATTTTATGTCCTTTTTCTTTCTTTTTATATAAAGCTTTCTTTTTAAGACCTGTTTGAGTATTTTTCGCTGGTTAAGGCTAAGAAACAAAGGGAGGGGGAAAATCTTTGTTAGATTTACTAAGCCTGACTTTGCATACCCTCTGGGTGAGGGGGGAGAGAGATTAGATCTCTCGGTACTTGTGTTTCAAGGACTTGAAACAGGGAATCCCCTAAAGTACCCAGGGTGGGGAAATCTGGGAGGAGATAAAGAGGGTGGAATCCCTTTGTTTAGATTCAAGCTCCTTGAATCTATATATCTCTCCAGGAACCCAGGGAGGGAACACCTGGAGGGGAAGAGGGGGAAGGGAAGTGGGTTATTTCCCTTTGTGGTGAGACTCAGGGCTTCTGAGTCTTGGGGGTTCCCCAGGGAAGGTTTTGGGGAGACCAGAGTGAGCCAGACACTAGAATTCTGGCTGGTGGCAGCAATATCAGATCCAAGCTGGTAATTAAGTTTGGAGGTTTCATGCTAGCTTCTCATGTTCTGAACTCTAAGGTTCAGATCTGAGTAGGACAGTTATGACAGCAACTCCTTGTCCCAAGCATTCTAAAAGGAGGTGTTGAAGCTGGCCCATGCGACACCTTGTGGAGGATACTTCAGGCAGCAAAAAACACTTGAAAGTGTGACCTGGTGTCCATGCAGGATTATTGCAATTCATTCCCTGAATGTCCATGGACAAGCCAGAGGAAGATCCCAAAGACACCTCTTGTGCCTCTCCCTGTGGTGGGGACCCCATTTGAAAGGGCACGAATAGATTTAATAGGCCCTCTGGAAATGAACATGACAGGACACCAGTATATCTTGGTGATCATGGACTATGCCCAACGCTAGCCTGAAGTGATACCTCCAGTCCACAAAGGTAGCAATCATTGCTGCAGAACTAATTAAAATATTTGCTCAGATAGGGATCCTTAAATAAAAAATCACTGACCAAGTAACCAATTTTGTCACAGTTCATGAGGGAAATGTGCATCTTACTAGGGTGCAAACCCTAAGAACATCTGCCTACCACCCACAGAACAATGGGTTGGTGGAACATTTTAATAAAAACCTTGAGAGGGATGTTAAAAAAATGTATGACTTCATTACCGGGACCAGCTCTGACCTTCTCAGCTGTTCACTGTCCGGGAAGTTCCTCAATCCTCCACGGGATTTTCCCCATTTGAATTACTATATAGGAGACAGCCTAGCAGGATATTAGACCTGATCTTCCAAATGCAGGAGGGACAGGATTCAAGAACCACCAACTTAATACAGTACATGTTATCACTAAGAAAAAAGCTAAAGGATGGATTGAGTCCTGCTACATATAATCCAGTCAGAGCCAGGCCAGAAAGAACTGTTGGAGCCTCTGCCTGACCACTAGACCAGATGGCTACTAGACTAACCCTCTACAAAAAGATCTATCACATTCCCAAATCTATCCCTTGAAATCTTAGATTATAGATTGTAGATATCTGCTATTAAATTGATACCTGCTCTTAGCTTCTGAAGATCCTAATGCAGGATACAGAAATACATCTGTCATGAAGCATAATTCTAGGACATGAAGAATGAAATTGACCAATATTAACACAGCCCATACTGTACAAATCATATCTGATACGCCAGAATCCATTGTGCCTCTTAATTAGGATCAATGACATTAGAGCTAGAAAAGTTATATCATATTGTCAAATCCATCCCTTGAAAGCTTAGGAAATAGATGAGATTTGAAAGCAATTAAACTGATATCTTCTCTTAGGAACTGATATGTGCTCTTCACTGAGGGACTGACCCAGATCCCACTGAAGTCAATAGAAATATTTTTCATGGACCTCAGCTGACTTTGGATCATGCCTCAAAAGACAAAGAAGTGATAATGAATTATCCTATTAATTGTTTAAGTTGTCTTTAAGTATCTCTTTGTTTTCAATATCTTTTGGTCTCTCTGTTCAAGTCCCCTTAGAGGTCCCTTCTATTAGCCATTTGCAGGATATACAAGCCTATAGTCATGTAGACACTGAGTATAAACTTTAATTTGTTATATTTAAATAAATGTAAGTTAATGGATTTAATAAGTAGCTTTGAAGCAGACTAACTCTGAGCCTTGATAGTGAGTTGACTTTTCACCAAGTCTCTCAGATGTGGTGACAGTTCTGCCAATTCTTATTTTATCTATGACTTCCTCTCCATTTTGAGGAAGTAAAGCATGAGATGTGAGTGGCAAGGAACTACTTTTGTATTTGTGTTTTGTAAGTCAAAAGGCAATGGGTCATAAGTTATGACCAGGAAGACAACAGGCTCAATAGTCAAGAGGCAATTGAAGAGTCTCAGTAGTTCACCTTAAAACAAGGGCTAGAGACCATATTGATACAATCATCACCTTCTGTTATTCCCTCAGTGTTGCTTATTTGGGACAAACAGAGTGGTGGAGGTGACTAAAAAGTAGTACCCTAAAAGGAGAACCCCAAAAGTAGACCAAGAGTCAGAATGACATCACCAGGACTGGACAAAGCAGTTGGGGTGAGAAACTTGTGATCTCCTGATTCTATCGGAAGACTACAGGGAGGTCTTATGGAATGATACCATACAAGACCAGGCAAACGAGGAAGAAGTGTCACCACAATGACAACTTGGCTGATACTCCTTCTTCTGCCAAGGAGAGTAGAGACAAAGATATCACAGATCAGCCAGCTGACCGAAGAATAAAGCCCACTAGCGTGATGGTACCTAAGCCCAAAGACTCTGCCTAGTTCTCCAAACCAGTTACTGACTGAATTTGACACTCCACAAGACAAGCAAGCTAAAGAGCAGATACTTTTTCTAAATAACTTTATTCTGTTTGTCTCCTTAATAGAACACACCTATGCAGTGACACCTACAGGAGACTGCTGTCCTAGCCTTTTGGGGGAGAGGAGGCAGGCGGCCATTAATAGTAATCTTATGTGAATATAAGCCCATACTGTAAACTACCATTGGATATTGATTGGCATAGGTTCAAAGCAAATCTTATCATAGGTATCTAAGAGTCATTTGGGATACATAAAGATTTTAAACTTAACCTATCCTTTCCACAAGGGAAAGTATAAACTGCATAGAAATAGGAAGATTAAATAAGTCATTTCATCGTTTGTGTTAGGTTAACTTTGTGATTTGATTACTGGTTGTGTTCATGCAATAACTTCAGCATTTGTTGGTCTTCAGTTGTTCTCTTTATAATTGCCCAGTTTTAAGTTGCATTGTTGTTAACTTCTTGATTTGACTAACCCAGTTTATATTGTAATATCAGTATTAATGATCATGATCATATTGCTTTATACTTCCCTAAATTATTAGACATTTTTAACTTTGTAGTTTATTAGTGCTCTTGAATAAAAATTGTAATAACAAACCAAATTGGTTTTCTCTGAGCAACTGGCAATGAGATAAAAACAACCCTAAATTAATGGGACTTGAATTAAATATGCATAGGACATTGGACTCAAGTCCTAAGAAAAGCCTTATTATCATAACACATTATAGGCCATGTCTAGCTAATCCTATCACCTGACTCATATCTACGAAACCCATGAATATTTTTGCTATTTTATATATTTTCAATGATCCTACACTAAAACAATCAGAACTACATAAAGAATCACAATATTGCATATGTGACATTCAGTAATAATTAAGATTAATTACAAGGTGTTATGCAGAATGTCTTGGTGGTAAAAGAAAAATACACCAGCTGTCATATATCAAAGAGTTGCATTTTTATAATTGTTCAGAATGTTTGTATAATTTTCCTACTTTAACTAAATTGGTTTATGCAGAAAATAATTTCTCTATTATTAAGAAATCTGTGCAGACATTTTTGGATACCTAACATTGTGTAGGTATCCAAAATGACTGAGCTATCTATCTATCTTAAACTGATGATATTTACAGATTGATTGCTCATAATTCATTTGTGCTAGCTATGCTATCCATGTCTAAAAACCTTCTGCATCTCAGTCCTACTCGTCTCATTGATTTTTTTCTGACCACAATGTGATAACAAAGTAAATATTGTCAAATGAGCATCACTTTGTTCTTGACCTGAAGCTGTCTTCTCATTTTTTCAACACTTTTAAAATTGTTCTTATCTTTCCTACTCTGCTAGATAAAATCCACAATGGTAGGATCCCAGCAGGTGGGAATAGCTGCTAGAAAATTTAGATTCCTTCACTGGACTATACTTCCTATGATCATGTCTGGTGTTTTGTGAATGGTTTTTAGTGTCTTAGGTACATTTTCCATTACTCAAAAAGTGATTTTTGTCTCAAAGAAATGTATGGAAAAATGTATGTTATCCTTGAAATGTTTTTTTTTTTTTTCAAAACTGAAAAATTGGGGGCATTGTTTTGAGTGGGGGAAGGCTTCTTGGACAAAAGGCAGACATTTTCTACAGGGGGGAAGAGCTCTAGTTTTTAGGCTGGCTACCTTGATGATGGCTATGGAATCTGTATCTGAGCTGCCCAAGGCTTGTTCAGCTGCTGACCTATTTGCTGGTCCAGATCTCATTTTTGTTTGACATCCTTAATTTCTGAGAACTTAGTGAAATCAACATGCTTGAAAACAAGCTTTTAGACAAGTTCTTTAACCAAGCCATGCATGGGGCTTTTTAGTCACAGATGCTCTTATTTCTGAGAAAATGTATTTGCTGGGATTACACTAACTTTCAGGTCAATGGATTGCATGGCAAACTTCCAAAACTTCTCTCCTCTTCTAAACCTTTCCCACCCAATTCCATATTTTAATGTGACCATATCAAGAATTTATTGGAGAATAGGGCTCTGAGTGATTTTGCCATCTTTGCAGTCAATAATTCAGTTACATTATTTTCAAAAGTACCTGCATTACTGATTTCTTTTTTCCCCATGGAAAATGAAGAGAAAAAAATTTAGCAGCAGTGCCACATTCCCAGTCATCAATTAAAGTAATACATTTAGGTGATAATTGAAGCTTTCATCTTTCAAGTTTGTACAGAGTTGTGCAAGCTCAAAAGCTTGTCTCTCTCACCAACAGAAGTTGGTCCAGTAAAAAGATATTAACTCACCCACCTTGTTTCTTTAACATCCTGGGATCAAACCAGCTACAACAACAGTGTATAGGACAGATGTGGCATCTTTTCAAATTCAGCAGGAACTGAAGGTGTGGACACCTTTTCACAGTATTGTATTGTGTAACTTAGCTGCTTGACTTTAAAAGTTTATGCATTCAGATCACAATGCAAGAGACACATTCACTTGTTTTTGTCTGAAAATATAAGCTGTGCACAAATCTTCCTTATAGAAGGAAGACAAGATTAATTGCTTTGGGGTTTTTTGCTCCTTCAGAAATGCTGCATGTTATTTGGACAAAAGTGATGTTAGTTAATGCTGCATTCTTAACAAATGCAAGGTAAGGCTATAAAGAGATTTGTCAAAAGACTGTGTGGCCCCTCCTACATATCCTTATTGTGACTGTCAAAATGGCACCTTCTTATTCAGCAGGTCTGTGACTATATTCAGAGTTATATTTTCTCACTTTGGGGATGAAAATAGCATTTTACTCCTGCTTGCTGTGCAGAGCAGTGAAGCTGAGAGACAGTTACGTGTGTGTGTGGCAACAACATAATTGATTAAGTTCCAATTAATTACAGGCAGTGGCATTGCCCAAATGTCGCTGATGAATAATTTGAAGGCAATGGGGTACACAGATGTAAAGAAGCACTTAGTTTGTTCTGCAGGACCTTTATTAATAGACATGAGATGTGAGAAGGAGAGAAAACAACCTGATTCCCAGAATTTGAGTCAGAAAAATTCAAACACTGAAATTCCAATGAAAAGTAGCAAAAAAGACTATTTTGGTCTGATCAGTGGTGCTCATAAAACAGTTTTGAACAGAACTGGGATTTAGATAACTATTTTTATTTGTAAATTGAAGGCATTTAATTTGGCAATTGAGAGCCAATGCCCCACAAGGCCATTTTCCCAGAGTCACTTTTCAGAGTAGAACTGTACTTTAAAGCGGAGGATCTTGTTACTTCTGTTTTTCACATGACTAAAATAGAAGCAATTTCCTAAACCCAAGGACATGTGAAAAGACAATCTCTGGTAGCTAAAATGACAAAGTTTATCAGTGAAGTTTTATCATAAAATGCTACTTTTACTAGAACTAAAACTACAGGAAACATTTTCATTAAATGCGTGTATTACTACTAAAAACTGCTAAACTGACATTTTTCCTACTTGAAATATTCCATTTTTCTACACAATTGCTCCAGAATAGGCAGGGGCACTTAGTACTAACCAGCGTGCTTACAGCCCTGTTTTGGAGGGAATACTACTAGTAGTGAAAGGGTAGTTCAGTCTTCATGGTCATTCATTCCTTGGCATATCTGAGTCTAACAATCTGTGGAGTTCTGTTCCTTCCCCCCTCACTCCAAATTACACTGATCCACAGTGCAGGTCAGGAAATATTCAGTCCAGAGACAAAAACAAGGAGGAGTCCTTGTGGCACCTTAGAGACTAACAAATTTATTTGGGCGTAAGCTTTTGTGGGCTAGGACCCACTTCATCAGATGCATGAAGTGGAAAATACAGGAGCAGGTATAAATACATGAAAGGATAGGAGTTGCCTTACCAAGTGTGAGGTTAGTCTAATGAGATAATTCACTTAACAGCAGGATACCAAGGGAGGAAGGACTTTTGAAGTGGTAATGAGAGTGGTCCATTTCAGACAGTTGACAAGAAGGTGTGAGTAACAGTAGGGGGAAATCAGTATTGGGGAAAATAGGTTTAGGTTTTGTAATAACCCAACCACTCCCAGTCTTTATTCAGGCTTAATCTGATGGTGTACAGTTTGCAAATTAATTCCAGTTCTGCAGTTTCATGTTGGAGTCGGTTTTTGAAGTTTTTTTGTTGAAGAATTGCTACTTTTAGGTCTGTTATTGAGTGACCAGAGAGATTGACCAAGGACTGTAAGCTGTCTAAACTTCTACCTGCTACATGGGGCCACAACCGTGGTACCCCTAACCCACCCAGCAATATCATCAATCTATCCAACTACACACTCAGGACAGACTTTTCTTCTGGGCTATCTCGGGGACTCTTTCTGCCCTGCCACCCCCACCAACATGATAGCGTTCTGTGGCAATCTGGAAGACTACTTTCGCCGTCTCCGACTCAAAGAATACTTCCAGGACAACACTGAACAGTGCACTGATACACAGGTGCCCTCCCACCAACAGCACAAGAAGAAGAACTCCACATGGACTCCTCCTGAGGGTCGAAATGACAGTCTGGACCTATACATTCTCATAGACTCATAGACTCTAGGACTGGAAGGGACCTCGAGAGGTCATCGAGTCCAGTCCCCTGCCCTCATGGCAGGACCAAATACTGTCTAGAATGCTTCCACCGGCGTGCACAGGCAGAAATCGTGGAACAACAACATCGCTTGCCTCACAACCTAAGTCGTGCAGAATGCAATGCCATCCACAGCCTCAGAAACCACCCTGACATTATCATCAAAGAGGCTGATAAAGGAGGTGCCGTTGTCATCATGAACAGGTCTGACTACCGAAAGGAGGCCGCCAGACAACTCTCCAATACCAAATTCTACAGGCCACTTCCCTCAGATCCCATTGAGGAATACACTAAGAAACTAAGCATCTATTCAGGACACTCCCTACACTAACACCAGAAGAAATCAACGTACCCCTAGAGCCCCGACCAGGGTTATTCTATCTACTACCCAAGATCCACAAACCCGGAAATCCTGGACGCCCCATCATCTCGGGCATTGGCACTCTCACTGAAGGACTGTCTGGATATATGGACTCTCTACTCAGACCCTATGCCACCAGCACTCCCAGCTATCTCTGTGACACCACCAATTTCCTGAGGAAACTACAATGCATTGGTCACCTCCCAGAAAACACCATCCTAGCCACCATGGATGTAGAGGCTCTCTACACAAACATCCCACACACAGATGGAATACAAGCTGCCAGGAACACTATCCCTGATGATGCCACAGCACAACTGGCTGCTGAGCTCTGTGCCTTTATACTTACACACAACTATTTCAAATTTGATGACAATATATATCTCCAGATCAGTGGCACTGCTATGGGCACCCGCATGGCCCCACAATATGCCAATATCTTTATGGCCGACCTGGAACAACACTTCCTCAGCTCTTGTCCACTCACGCCCCTTCTCTACCTACACTACATTGATGACATCTTCATCATCTGGACCCATGGGAAGGAGACTCTGGAAAAATTCCACCACGATTTCAACAGCTTCCACCCCACCATCAACCTCAGCCTGGACCAATCTACACGGGAGGTCCACTTTCTTGACACCACGGTGCAAATAAGTGATGGTCACATTAACACCACCCTATATCGAAAACCTACCGACCGCTATGCCTACCTTCATGCCTCCAGCTTCCATCCCGGACACATCACACGATCCGTTGTCTACAGCCAAACACTGAGGTACAACCGCATCTGCTCTAACCCCTCAGACAGAGACCAACACCTACAAAATCTCCACCAAGCATTCTCAAAACTACAATACCCGCACGAGGAAATAAGGAAACAGATCAACAGAGCCAGACGTGTACCCAGAAGCCTCCTACTGCAAGACAAACCCAAGAAAGAAACCAACAGGACTCCACTGGCCATCACATACAGCCCCCAGCTAAAACCCCTCTAACACATCATCAAGGATCTACAACTCATCCTGGACAATGATCCCACACTTTCACAGGCCTTGGGTGGCAGACCAGTCCTTGCCCACAGACAACCTGCCAACCTGAAACATATTCTCACCAGTAACTGCACACCGCACCATAATAACTCTAGCTCAGGAACCAATCCATGCAACAAACCTCGATGCCAACTCTGCCCACATATCTACACCAGCAACACCATCACAGGACCTAACCAGATCAGCCACACCATCACTGGTTCATTCACCTGCATATCCACCAATGTAATATATGCCAGCAATGCCCCTCTGCTATGTACATTGGCCAAACTGGACAGTCTCTACGGAAAAGGATAAATGGACACAAATCAGACATTAGGAATGGCAATATACAAAAACCTGTAGGAGAGCACTTCAACCTCCCTGGCCACACTATAGCAGACCTTAAGGTGGCCATCCTGCAGCAAAAAACTTCAGGACCAGACTTCAAAGAGAAACTGCTAAGCTTCAGTTCATCTGCAAATTTGACACCATCAGCTCAGGATTGAACAAAGACTGTGAATGGCTTGCCAACTACAGAACCAGTTTCTCCTCTCTTGGTTTTCACACCTCAACTGCTAGAACAGGGCCTCATCCTCCCTGATTGAACTGACCTCATTATCTCTAGCTTGCTTGCTAGCATATATATATATATATATATATATATATATATATATATATATAAAAACACACACACACACACACCTGCCCCTGGAAATTTCCACTACATCTATCTGAGGAAGTGGGTATTCACCCACGAAAGCTCATGCTCCAAAACGTCTGTTAGTCTATAAGGTGCCACAGGATTCTTTGCTGCTTTTACAGAGAAATTGAAGTGTTCTCCTAATGGCTTTTGAATGTTGTAATTCCTGATGTCAGATTTGTGTCCATTTATTCTTTGCACAGAGACTGTCCAGTCTGGCCAATGTACTTGGCAGAGGGGCATTGCTGGCACATCATTTCTGGTCACTCAACTGTCTGAAATGGACCATTCTCATTACCACTTCAGAAGTTATCTTTCCTCCCTTTGTATCCTGCTATTAAGTGAATTGTCTCATTAGACTGACCTCACACTTGGTAAGGCAACTCCCATCCTTTCTTATATTTATACCTGCTCCTGTATTTTCCACTTCATGCATCTGATGAAGTGGGTTCTAGCCCATGGAAGCTTATGCCCAAATAAATTTGTTAGACTCTAAGGTGCCATAAGGACGCCTCATTGTTTTTGCTGATACAGACTAACACAGCTACCACTCTGAGTCAGTGACAAATTTAAGAGTTGCAGTGTACTAGAAACAAAGATTTTCAAGGATGACTAACTTGAGACACCTTAAAGGGACCTGATTTTTAAAAAGTGCCAAGTACTGATGATCTGAAAATCAGGCCCCTTTAAGGTGTCTCAAGTTGGGCATCCAAAAATTGAGGCACTAATTGCTTGTGAAAACTTTAGCCAGCAATTTTATACCACTGCAAAGGGGGAGATTCATACCTCTTCAATAAGACAGAAAACATTGACTTCCAGCCCTGGAAAGTCCAAAATAACAGACAAACTCTGACATTTTTAGATATAGAAAAAAGCTACTGAAGGGGTTTTAATTCTTTTTTTCTTGCCCGAAGTCCTATACAGTTTGACTCATGGTCTCTTGAGTATAGATGGAAAGATACAAGCAATAGTACCAGTTGTATGTTTAACTTTTCTAAACCCTTTATAAAATCATTTTTCTGTAAGAAAATGTCATGTACAGAATACATGAAAGATTTATCTGTACTTTTTGAGTTCCCCAGTGTAATTCATTTGTAACTTTTGAGTAATGTGACCAAACCTGTGTGAATAAAAACTTTAACCCTTACCCCTCTGTCATGGACTGTATTGATTACAAAACTTAAAGCACTTGTTTGAAAATGTGTAGTATTATATTGTATATTTTTTCATGTCACTCTAAGATGATGCAAAATGATACCTTGTCTTTAGCTGTAGCATGCAGTGTGTTGTTTTGCTTCACAGCATGGACCATATGGACTTTTGTGTTCATTTCTGGTGTATAAGATCAGTTACTTTGGAAGGAAGGAATTTACACACTAACAGGCAGGGAGTAAAGAATTGCTAATATTGGAGAAAAGCATGGTAGCCTTGATGCCTGTTTGCCCACTCATCCCACAAATATATCTACACTTTTTTCTATACTGCTCACTACAAATTGAACAGTTCAGTATCATCTCCTTACTCAAATCCCTCCTTGAGATCTGCTTCTATTGAATACCTTCTTGTGGGTGTTAAAACAAAAGCATCCTTTTTTTTATTTAAATGTTTAAGTGCTCCATATACAAAGAAATCGCTCCACTGTTCCCTGGACTGGGAGATGCTTGTCTTATCTGTATTGTGAATTTGACTTAAACAAGTAACTACTTCTCAGATTTTTTTTTTTAAAACTGAGTTCTTTCCTGTCACATGGAGTAATAATGCAATATCACATTATACATCACAGTTTGCTCATCATCAGATTCCAGAGAAGTTGATAACCGATAATGGTCCAAGTGGTTCATTTCAATAATTCCTTTTACCTATTAGTTCAAGCACATCACATCAAGCCTTTACTGTTATTATTACAGTCAAATGAGCTAGCAGAGAAGTCAAAACAAATACCAAGAACTAGATAAAAAGTGATAATGCATTCAAGGGATCAATATTTAGAATTGTCAAAAAATAAAAATTGCAACAAGCCTCACAATGCTTTAGTAGGTGTACCAGTTCAGTGGCACCATTCAGACATTTGTCATTCTGCCTATGTTTAATAATCTTCCTGAAGTGAAGGCACTTAACTTGGAAGTAGCTGCAAAAGGAATTTAGAACCAGAAGAAATACTATGACAAAAATGCTCAACAATTACTCCTATTGAAAGTAGGAGAGAGAGAGAGTTAAAATCCAAATAAAAAGAGACTGGCAGTTTACCAAGATAATAGATATACCATGCATGCCAAAGCCACCTGTCATAACTATCCTAGAGGAGTAGAAGACATTGAAACAAAAACAAGGACACAGAGACCTACTGACTTTGCTCTTGTACTGGCAGAACTAACTCATGCACGCCCAGTCACTAAGAAAAACACCAGGAACAGAAAACATGAAGTCCATGTGGCTGATCTACCTGAGCACGGAAGAGCGTACTGCAGAAAGAACTATTTTGAGAACAAGTGGATATGGGATCAGAAAGCCGCTGACAGGATCTAAACCAGAAACTGATAACAGACTACACTGTGACTATTACTTTTAGCTGCGTTTGTTTTATTTTTATGTGAATTTTTAATAACAAGATGATGTCACAGTAACTGCTGGAGTCAGTGAACACTAAAACTTCTCACTTGACAGGGAATTTGTAACTCTGGCACAGGGCTTGTCACTGAAGGCAGGACAGAAAGTTCAATTTCTTGCCAGTAGCATTTATCAGTCCCTTGCTACATTCCTGCTCCCCATTGGGCGGTTGTTGCAAATGGCCAAGACAAAACATGTTCCATCTGTGTCATAGGGGACAAAAGACCTGGAAGTTCTCAGTTAGGTCCCTTCACTACTAGTCTAGTCTATATAGGTTCTTAAACTATCACTGCAATATCCGAGAGCCTTCCAGTAGTGCATTAAGTAATGTGACTGACATCAATCACGTGTAGTTCATTCTCTTTCTCATCTCATCGGCAACCTTTCAGAAGTAGTGTGCTGAGTCTTCATTTATTCACTCTAATTTAAGGTTCCGCATGCCAGTAATACATTTTAATATTTTTAGAAGGTGTCTTTCTATAAGTCTATAATATATAACTAAACTATTGTATGTAAAGTAAATAATGTTTTTAAAATGTTTAAGAAGCTTCATTTGAAATTAAATTAAAATGCAGAGCCCCCTGGACCTGTGGCCAGGACCTGGGCAGTGTGAGTGTCACTGAAAATCAGCTTGCTTGCTGCCTTTGGCACACGTGCCATAGGTTGCCTGCCCTTGGTGTATGTGTTTTTGTTTTGGTAGGGCTATGACTTGCTGCTACTTTTGATATATATGCTGCTCTGTGTTTATGTAAGAAAAGCCACAGTTTAAGAACTTGTAGCAGAATGTGTTACTTAAAGAAGGCAGGGTTAAGAAGTGCACATTCTACTTAGCATGGAAAGTTGTGAGGTTTGTTTAATTGGATACCGCTCATTTTGTGGGGGAGTTTAAAAATTTTCAGGCTGACCCCTGAGAATGCTCTGTCCCTGGTACAGTAGAACTTGACCTTTAGGACAGAAACTAGAAAGTTCCATTGTGCCTGAGAAGCCAAGTCATTAATCCCCCTTCTTCACAAAGCTTTATGTGACATTTTAGATATGCTGGGTCCAGGTCAAAAAGCACTTGAAAATAAGGAATAAGACCTTGAACTTGACTCTGTACTGTGGGGGTAGGGGGCAGTGTAGGGAGCAGAGGACAGCCCTACCATAACAAAACACTACACAACTGCAAAATGGGGAATAACTGGCTAAGTGGCTGTACTAGTTAAAAGAATTTGGTGATAATAGTGGATCACAAATTGAGTATGAGTTAGCAATGTGATGTAGCTGCAAGCAAAGCTAATATCATTCTGGAGTGTGCTAACAAGAGTGTTGTATGTAAAACACAAGAGGTAATTGTCCTGCTCTAATTAGTCTCTACTGAGGTCTCAGCTGGAGCACTGTGTCCAGTTCTGCACACTACACTCTAAGAAAGATGTGGACAACTTGGAGAGAATCCAGAGGAGAGCAACAAAAATGACAAAAGGTTTAGAAAACCTGGTCTATGAGGAAAGGATAAAAACCAGGGCATGTTTAGTCTTGAGAAAAGAAGACTTGAAGGGGAGACCTGATAACAGTCCTCAAATACATTATAAAGAGGATGGTGATCAATTGTTCTCCATGTACTGAAGGTAGAACAAGAAGTAACATCCTTAAGCTGCAGCAAGATAGATTTAGGTTAGATACGAGACAAAACTTTCTAACTATAAGGATAGTTAAGCTCTAGAAAAGGCTTCTAAGGGAAGTTGTGGAAATTCCATCATTAGAGGTTTTTAAAAACAGGTTAGACAAACACCTGTCAGGGATGGTCTAGGTATGGTCCTTCCAGCCCACTTCACTGAGGTTAGATGACCTTTCAAGGTCCTTTCCAGCATTTCTATGTGCTTGTGGATAGGCTGTGTTGCTGAGACCTGCTATGTGTCCTAGATGGAGTTTCTTAAGGGCTGATGGCTTCATGCCTGCTCCTCTTCAACATTGCCCCCACCCCCATCCCATCCTACTGCAACTACTGCTGCTATGCCTCTGGCTCCTGGGAGTGACCTCCTTTTGGGGATACATTCGTTCTTCCTCATCCCACACGGCTGTCGGGGAGGGGGCAGCAGATGGTCAGGAGGGTATTCTCTCTCCCCACTAGTGTCCATGTCCCCCTTTAGAGGGGGTGTCCTAGTTATGTCTCCATCCCCCACTTAAACTGCTGTACACATCAATACATTGAAAGGGATATTTGAGTTCATTCATGAATATACACCACCGGTGTCCATGTAAAACAGACACTTCGATCATCCTTTTAATCAGGGAATGAAGTGCAGAAGAAGAGGCAACCCTGAGTTGTGCCCAAAAGATCAAAGAACAGAAGAGGATGATGTCAACATTTCTTTTTTAAATAAAGAAAGAAGCCCTGTGTGAGGAGACGGTTGAGTGAGATGAAAATCATGCTCCCATGCCCCCGAAGCAGAAACCACTGTGAGGAGCAGGGGGAAACAGACAAAAATAAACAAGCGCCTGAGGGAGAAAGTATTATACGCCACTGATTAAAAATGAACGAGCAAAGTCCCAATCAGAAGCAGGGCAAATTGGTTCCAGCGAGTCAGCCCGAACCAGCAAACAAAGGGGGAGGGGGAGGCTGAGGCATAGGGGAGCAGCGTGGAGCCAGTTAAAATGCCCGGCAAAGTGGTTTGTTGGAAGGGCAGGTTTCAAGCGGGAGTGGTGGGCGAGAGCGAAAAGCTCCATCCGCGCCCTGTGGCCGCGCGGCGCGAGCGCGGAGCGTTTGGAATAATTATTAAAATGAGCCCGTGCCTGCGCCAGCCTGTGGGTGTGGCGCGGGGCAGTGTGTAAACTCTGGCAGGGCGGGAGGAGCGGCCGTCGGGATCCAGGCAGTGAGGCTGCCCGGCAGAGGAAGGCGACCAAGGCAGCAGCATGGCTTCATCGCAAGGGAAGAGTGAGCTGAAATTCGCAGACTGGATGGCAACTTTGCCAGAAAGCATCCACAGCCTCCCCCTCACCAACCTAGCGATCCCAGGTAGGCGCCGGTAGCTAAGCGGGGTGGCTTGTTCCCCCCACCCCCTTATGTTTATGAAAGGCAGATATTGACTAACATGTGCCCAGGAAAGCCTCATTCGCTGAGAAATGGGGCGAGTTCTTGCATTTCCACTTCTTGCCTCAGTGGGCTGAGGGGTGAAATCTCTAGCGGAGCGCTGCTTGCAAGGTGACTGCTTTGTGTGTGTGGAGCCCGGTCTCTTCCCCTCATTTCCCCCTCGCTTCCCTTCTCCGTGCCCATATTTCCCCCCCTCTGCCGTGATTGTACAGCACAGATCCCTGTCCTGCCTCCACCACGGCCATTCACCTCTTTCTTGTTGACATTGAATTGGACGCATCTGGCGATTTCTTTGCCAGACCCTCCCAGAGTCATTAATATTCTTCTCAAGTCTCACTTAAAGAGACAAGGCCCCTCTCTGCGAGAAGAGGCGAGGAAAGTTCGGGGCAGCCACAGCAGCGGCAAAGCTCCTTTTCCCTGCAGACAAGTATCAGAGGGGGAGCCGTGTTAGTCTGGATCTGTAAAAGCAGCAAAGAATCCTGTGGCACCTTATAGACTAACAGACGTTTTGGAGCATGAGCTTTCGTGGGTGAATACCCACTTCATCAGATGCATGACGAAGATGCCTGCATCTGACGAAGTGGGTATTCACCCACAAAAGCTCATGCTCCAAAACGTCTGTTAGTCTATAAGGCGCCACAGGATTTTTTGCTGCTTTCCCTGCGGAGCTGCTTGACGTGTTCGCAGTGGGGTGATCTGGTGCGGATGTGCAAGGGAATCAGCTAGTCAGTGAAATGCAGAAGGGGGTGTGTTTGTATGGCTGTGAGAGAGCGAGCCAGCAATTGCTGTGAGCTCGTGTTCTGTGCTTGATGCTTGCATGAACTGTGTGTCAAGGTTCCTGTATGCAGTCTTCTTGCAGCTATGCTGGTCCCAGGATGTTAGAGAGACAAGGTGGGTCTTTTATTGGACCAGCTTGGGTTTGGTGAGAGAGATGAGCTTCTGAGCTGACACAGAGCTCTTCTTCAGGTCAGTTTGACTGAGGGAAAGAAAGACACTGCATGCTTACCACATTCTTCCCTAAAAGATTCACTATGGGTGGGAAGCTCATGCAGTCCAGGATAGAGGAGAAATTACTTTGTCTTAACTTTTCAAATGACCTGCACAATCTGGAGTGCTGAACTGTTTGGAGATCCTTAATGCATTCCCTCCCACCCCATTCCCAACAGATCAATGAGCTGTAATTAGCAAAGCATCTTCAGCTTTGGAAACTGAAAGAGAATTTATTTAGGACTATTAAAGCAGTGTTATTATTACACACTCTCTACTGCCAAGGCAATGTCAAATGCAGGGTACCAGTTTTGTGAGAGCACATAAGGGCTTTATAGTATATGGGATGTGCTTGTTCAAAATCCACAAGAGCTGGTGAGAAGTACTGGGCTGTCATTTTATAGGAACTATAGTAGGAATATGCCACACTTGCCTGCTTCTGAACTCCCATTGTTCAGTGGGGGTTTGCAGCCAGACAGAGCAAAGGTAAACATCAGACAGATCTTTGAAAATGCTAATGTATTCTCTCAATAATTACATGACTGAAATGGATTGGGGTGGTAGAGTGTTCTAGGGGAAAAGCAATACCACCAAAACAATGACAAAAAGAAGCATTGGTATTCAGCAGATGTTAACTGGTGATTATTAAATACTAATAAATTAATTGCCCTATAAGAGTGTTAACAGCTTACTGGGCTGCAACATGTTTATTTGCCATTTGCATTAGTCTGAATTTAAAAAACAACGAACCAACCAATAATCTCTCTCACACCTCTTTTCTGCTTTTGAAGCTGTTCTTCAAGTACCTAACCAATGGTTCAACTACAGCCTTTGAATGCCTGTGGCTACTTGTCCTATTAAAGGGCTGCACATGTGGAATATCTGACAAACTAAATTTGCTGCAGCAGAAGATGATAGTCTGCAGGGTGTGTCACTTAATACTGTGCTGCTCGTGCTTATAAGATTCCTAAAGAAATGGACTTGTTAGGGATAACACCAGAAACAAGTGCCTTGTGGTTACATGAATACATGATTTTATATTGACTTGGATGCTTGAAAACCAAATCAGATTAAGCAACTAATGGGTATTAGAAGTGGTATGCATTTCTATTATTAAAGAGATACTACATATATAGATATAGCCTACCTTTGTCATACATTTCAGTATAACTTAGCATGTATCCCTCTTTCTTTTTATGGCATGCAATTAGTTTGCTTTACACAAATGTTCAAAATGCCCTTGTCAGTCTGATTGCAAAGTTTGCTTCCCTTCTTTAGAAGATCATGAAAGAATCCCTCTCCTCCCACCTATCCCAGCTAGTATCCCCAACGGACAAACTTAAAAAACCCACTGCTATTAAAAATGGTGGTGCAGGGGGAAAGGTAAGGTATTAAAATATATATGGATATGTTGGACTGACTATTTCTAAATGTCTTCTGTTAGACCATGTCTACACTGCAAAATTATGTCAACTAATTTGTGTCAGCTTACAGCCACCATAGCTGTACATTGCTTGTGTGTGCGCACACTTGGCTTCTTGTGTTGGCAGTGCACATCCTCACCAGGAGTACTTGTATCAATTATATTGTCAGTGTGGGGGCATTGTGGGATGGCTCCTAGAGGCTAGTAACAGTTGACATAAGCAATACAATGTTTACACTGACACTGTGTTGACAAATTACATCAACCAGGACTGTATGCCACTTGGAGAGGTGGTGTTACTAAGGGTATGGCTACACTTCAAATTTCAAAGCGCTGCCACGGCAGCGCTTTGAAGTGTGAGTGTAGTCGGAGCGCCAGGGCTGGGAGAGAGCTCTCCCAGCGCTGCACGTAAACCACATCCCTTACGAGTGTAGCTTGCAGCGCTGGGAGCCGCGCTCCCAGTGCTGTGGCACAGATTACACTGAGGTTTTACAGCGCTGTATATTGCAGCGCTCAGGGGGGTGTTTTTTCACACCCCTGAGCGCGAAAGCTGCAGCGCTGTAAAGTGCCTGTGTAGCCATGGCCTAAATTGGTGTAGAGGGGCACTTACGCCAGCGGCAACCAAGTTTAAGTGAAGACACTTCCATAGCTAGGTCAACTATGTAGGGCAGGGGATAGTCTTCCCTAAATGAGTCATTCTGATGCCGCAATTACATTGTAAATGGACTGACATAAATCCACTGATTTTAAACACTGCTAAAGAGTGAAAATTGTAAAGCACTCTGAAAATAGCACTTCTCTCTATATAGTACATGAATGGTGGCAAACTACTAAGGAGGTAAACTAGCATAGTCTGTGCTACTGTTGTGTCTTTCTCTTAAATTATGGTACCTTATTCCATCGCATTGCCTGTGTACAGACAAGAAGACTGGCTGCATAATATTTATCTACTGCTGTGTATGGCTAATTCCAAACAAATACATTTTTGTCTGTATGTAGAGGTAGTTCTGTTACTCATGCAAAGTGAGCAGTATGTACCTTTGGTAAAATAAATTACAGACTTATAGCATTTTACTCTCTCTTTTTACACACACACACACACACACACACACACACACACACACACACACACACACACACACACACACACACACACACACACACACACACACTTCCTTGAGAAATACCATTTCCTTGTGTTACTTTACCAGAGTAAAAGGGGCAATACAAGAGTAAAATGCAGTATCGCTTAAAATCATTATAACTATTGGTGTAAAGTAAGCTTGTATTCTAGGAATTTCAAAGGAGCTTAAGAGAGTTAGGTGCACAATTTACATTGAATTTCAATGAATGGCAATTCATTCCCTGAGAGAGACAGGCAGACAGTAAGTACTGAGTTTCAATATGTGACTTCATTTTCTGTAGCATTTTGAAAACATCTCATGTAAAATGTCAGTCTAGTCCCTGAACTGAATAAGGTAAAGAATGATAGCTCACAGTGCCTGATTTGCTATGATCACTAAAGCAATTGTTCTCCACCTCCTTCTCTTTTTTCATCAAAAGATGCTGTTTAACAATACACTAAAATGATGCCCGAATTGGTGTCGCAGTCTGAAATGCTAATCAAGTTAGTAAACCTAGATCAACCGGTTGGTTCTGGGATTAACAGGAAGCCTGGTTTGTGGGAAGTTTTCTGATATGTCCTTTTGTACTGGACCAGGGCTCTAACAGTCTAATGTAAATTATAATGGCTCTTAGGTGTCCCAGTAAACACTTATGATAAATGTCAACATTTCATACCTCATTTCCTGCAAGCCCTAAACACCAGCTACTGGTGCTATGACACTTCTATCACCAGTCAAAGATACTTCAAGTTGATATCATTGCAACTGTTGTTTGCTAGTGTCCCTCTATATTTTGCTTTTGTTTTTAAACATCATAGTTTTTTCTTCTTTACAGTTTGTGCCTCTGTTTTTCGGTGTGTTTGCCTGAGTCTCGCACTGTCTTCCCAATACAAAATGCCTAAATGGCTTACCTTCTGTAGCATTTTTGATATTGGTATTAATATCCAGTTATAGGAATCTATGAAGGAACATCACTAGGTCAGATTGTGCTTGTGTTATAAAAAAAAACTTGCTTATTTTTTGTTAATAGCTTTTTATTTAAAAACAAACAATGTTGTTGTCACAGTGTGTTGCATATAATGACAAATAAGTTAATTAACTTTAAATGTATAGTGACATTTACAGACCAAGTTTCCCTTCAAAATACAGAGCTTGGGTTTTTTTTTTTAAAAAAGAGATGTTTGTGTCAGATTTGAGCAGATCATCAAATTGATTTATTTCCATACATACTAAATTACATTTGATGCTCATGAAGGGTACTGGTTGCTTGGCTGACATCACTAAGAGCCTTAAGATTTTAATGGGGGCATCTGTGCTAAGAAATTTCATGCCATTTTGCAGCAACTGCAGCTGAAATGTTGCAGTAAAATTGGTACTAATTTTCCTCCTGTAGCTTTGTCCAGAGATCAGGTGCAGCACAGTCAGTAACAATGCAAGTTTCCTCTCGCTGCCCTGCTATCATACCTCAACACTCTTTAGGAATAACTATTTCTAGGAACGAGAGGGTATTTCAGTTTCCATGTATGTTTTGATCTTTGACTGCTTTGCTGAGTCTGCTAACAGTGCCAGACAGCATCAATATTAACTATGGAGCAAATTCTGTGGTCTTTAAATTGAGCAAAATTCTCTTTGATTTCAAAAGGAGTTCTTACTCATTTAAGAACTAATGTACTTGCTCCTGCTCTCATTAGAGCTAGTGCAAAACTCCCATGGTCATCACTGGCACAAGATTAAGCCCTCTGAAATTTGGCCCTTTTCTCCTATAGACCATTAACAATCCCAAAGCACATCTGATTATCTAAATCTCTAATTCTTAAATGCTGGTGTTAGCTAATGTTACTCCTGGGGGGCGGCTTCCTAGCTTTAGGAAGCCTGGTACATAACTGTGGCCCAGATCCACAAAGAGACATAAGCACTGTGATGCTCAATGTCACAATGCCTAACTTTTAGGCACCTTGGAAATCACTGGAACAATAATGGGATCCATGAAGTCTGGATTAGGCTTTCTGTACAATGAATGGAGAGAGATAGGTACCTAAGAACAAAAGCCAGTGTACTAGACAGGAAGCCACCTAAACTAGCCAATGGGAGATGCTGATGAAAGGGCTGCATCCTAATCCCTGCCCCTCTGTGACAGAGTGCTAGCAGCAGCACCCTGATGACTGATGATGCTGCAGCAGGAAGAAGGCTGCAGGCCCGGCTGGAGACAGTTAACCACCTTCTGTTGCGGGGGGAGGTTATGAGCACCTGGGTGGTAGTTACTAGGCTAATGAAGTAATTGGAAGGATGTAAGTAGGAGGAACAGGAAGCAAGAAGGAAGAGCTGAGAAGGGAAGGGTTAGCTCAGTGGTTGGAGCATTAGCCTGCTAAACCTAGGGTTGTGAGTTCAATCCTTGAGGGGGCAACTTAGGGATCTGGGGCAAAATCAGTATTTGGTCCTGCTAGGGAAGGCAGGGGGCTGGACTCAATGACCTTTCAGGGTCCCTTCCAGTTCTATGATATAGGTATATCTCCATATATTATTATTATAAAGTTAGCTGTACAAAGGGAAGAGACTGTGGAAAGCCCCTGCTGCAATAAGCTAGTGTCATGTTCTCTTTGCAGAAGAACTGTGGAAAAAAGGTATAAGAGGTGAAAGGCAAGCAGCTTGGGTGAGTTCATGAGAGGATGGAAACTAGGTAGGCACTGTAACGCATCAGGTAGCTCAGGGAGAACCTGTGACAAGTGAGGATTAGTCTAGGGTC
This sequence comes from Gopherus evgoodei, assembly GCF_007399415.2. Lineage (NCBI taxonomy): Eukaryota > Metazoa > Chordata > Testudines > Testudinidae > Gopherus > Gopherus evgoodei. The sequence goes on from NC_044327.1 coordinate 107,268,137, forward strand.
CTTAACACTCTTGGCTGAGGGAATGTGACCCACATGAGGGTAGTGGGATCTGGATGCTAGGAGGAAATGCTACTCTGGCTAGTCGAGCAACAGATGGAGATGCAGAAGACCCAGCAGGTGGAGAGAATAGCATGCCTGGGTAGGCAGGCAGAAGAAAGATAAAGAGGCTCTAATGGACTTTATTGTCCTGGAACAAACAATTTTATGTAGAGCTTACCTGAGGCCATGCAAATCTCAGTTCAGAGGCATCAGCCAGAATCATTAGAAACTATGATGAAACTAATGGAGTATGTGGGAAAACTCCATCCCTTTCTTCACCCCCCCATCCCACCCTCCAAAATCAGGGAAGGGGAAAGAAGGTTGAGAAACCTCCTTCATGGAAACCTGGCAAGGAGATATAAGGGGTGAACAACGGTGCCCCAATTGCCCAAATAGTAGTCTGTTACCAGTGGGGTGAGGAAATGGGGACAAAAGAAACAAAGGGACTGCCCATACATGGACTGTGAGATCATGGAGCTCTGTAGGTGGGCAAGTGTAAAAGGTGGGTCTGGGATAAAGACTGTTCCCATCTGAATAGGCTGGAGAACCACAAAGGGGGTGGTAGACTCAGCAAGTGCATGTTCCCTAGTCCAAGGCACCTTGGTTAAACTGCAGTGGCAACAGAGAGGGGTGACAATAACCATCCACTGTGTGCAGGGGGAAGAGAAAACTTACCCTCTGCTTGTCCTCCTAGTGGAGGTGGAAGGAAAACTTAAGTGGCAGAGAGCAGATGTAATAAGGTCATTACCCAGTGCGGTCATGATAGGCATGGACTAGACTCAGTTTCCCTTGAGAAGGACAAAAGATGGAGAGGGAGACCCCAATAAATGGGTCTGAATGAGTAATTCTGAGTGAAGACCCTCCAATAGCCTTCCAGGAACTGTACAAAAGCACCTTAGACATATATTAACAAGGACTTGGGTGGTGGTGATGGAGAAAAATGTTTGAGAAGGGGGCAGTGGATCAGGAAATACTAGAGGAGGGAGACCTAGAGGAGAAGGAGGGCAGAGGCTTGGCTGACTCCCAGGAGGAGCACACTGTAGGCAGGGCCTGAGAAAGAGGGCATGCTGCAGAGAAGGAGAAGGGTCCTAATAATGAGGTCTCCATGGGCAAACTTACTCTGATAGTCCTGAGTCAGGGACAAGATAAGACAGAGGAGGACAGAGACCAAGGTATTGCAGCTCTAGAGGGGTGACTCACTTGGTTGTTTACAAGCCAGGGGCAAAAGAAAGCAGTTATGGTCAGTGGGGTGTAACTAGCTATGACCTACAGGCAGAGACAAAGCTGTGGTGGAAAAATCCATCCTTAAAGTGTACTTTTTGTTGGTGGAAGGCAAGAAACTCTCACCGGTGGCCCATGGGAGGCTGGTCTGAAAAGGCAGAAGTCATCCCATTAGAACTCAAACCCCATAAAGAGAGTAGGGCTTAAGCAGTGAAGAAGGCCTCTAGGAGGCAAGAAAAGGTCTCAGTTGAAGTAGGGAGGGAGGTATGTGACAGGGCTAGCTGTGGCATGAAGAAGGTTGTAGATCCAGCTGGAGGCAGTTAGCCACTTTCTGTTGGGGGATTATGAGTGCCAGGATGTTAATTACTGAGCCAATGATAGAATGAGGAGGATATAAGTAGAAGAAACAGGAAGCCAGGGGGAGGAGCTTGCAAGGTAAGGTGTATGGAAAGCTGCTGCAATATACCTGTATCGTGTCTGGCTTTGCAGAAGAACTGTTTGGTAAAAGGTACATGTTATGAAAGGCAAACAGCTTGGGTGTGTTTTTGAGATGATGGAAACTGGCTAGGCTGTGTGGCACATCAGAGAGCTGAGGGAGCATCCTCTCACAGAGTTTAGTTTGGAAGTCCAGGCTGCCAGGAGGCACCTACTTCTGCTTGCAATCCGCACTTGGGAACTCTTCTCTTGAAGTCAGATAGCTTAAGTGCTATCTTGTGAGAACAAGTTCATCCTTACTTCACACCCTGTGAAGCTGCTGGAGGGGTGCCACTGCTGCTCATCTTACAACTTTTAGGCCAGTGGTTACAGAAGTCAGCTGGGATGTGAGTTCAGTTCCCTCCTCTGATGAGGAGACAGGATTTGAATCCAGGTCTCCCACCTCTCAGGAGACTGTCCTGGCTGCTGAGCTATGGGATGTTCTGATGTGGGCCTCCTGCAGTCCTTCCTGTTGAAGTTGTTCCACTCTATATAAAGACTTAGTCATTAGGCCATAGAGAGAGTGACTCTGTAGCATAGTACATGGGGCACCCATCTCAAGGTGGGAGACCCAGGGTTCCGTCTCCCTCCTCCAGTAATTAATTACTGATCCATAGTGAAACAACTACAACAGGACAGATTCAGGGATCACAACCTCCTGAGAGACATAGGCTTTGAACAGGGATCACCTCTTTCCCCTCCCCGCCCTCGGGCAGAGAGAGGGGGAATTGAACTTGAATCTCCCAAATTGCAGGTCAGTACTCTAACCACCAGGATAAAAGCAATAATGTGGGCACTACCCTAATCAGAATGCAATGTAATCTGATAGGCAGCCTCTGTATGCCTGCCAGATTTGAGCCCCGTGAACAAGACAGACCTCTGGCTGCCTATCTTCTCTTGGTTCATGGCCCTCTCTGGGAGACAGGCATCTGGATGCTACAAGGAGGCAGCAGTGTGTATGTCCAGAGCCAGAGGTACCAAGGAAACTTTCACCCTGAAAATGTAGGCACCTACAGAGTTAGAGGTAGCTGAGTGGGAGTTTTGTGGATTACAGTGTAGCATAAAACAAGGTTGCCAGCTCTCTAGAATTGTCCTGGGGTGTCCAGGAATTAGATTGTTATGTGATGAAACTTTGAGGAATACATCCAACCAAAATTGCAACCTATCTAAAACTGGGATTTAGGCATCTATGTCTGGAGTTTTGGTGCCTAAGTACATTTGTGGATCAATGCCTATGTGTCTTCCTTAGTGTTTAGAAAGAGCTTAGCACACTTAGCTACCACCACAATTGTAATCATAATGTCTGCTGCCGATATTGTATCCAACATTTATTTCCATGAAGTTATTTCCCTAACTGACAGATTCCAAGGAACCAAGGGGGGAGAGGTAATATCTTTCATTGGAGCAACCTTTGTTGATGAGAGAGACAAGCTTTCTCTCACCAACAGAAGTTGCTGCAATCAAAGATATTACTTCTCTCGCCTTGTCTTTCTAATATACTGGGACCAACATGGCTGCTATGACGCTGCATAGGCTTTACTTGAAAGTCAAACATAGGACTTCATTGAGAAGAAATTAACTTCAAGGAACTTATATTGCCATCTTACAAATTCTTCCCAGTACGTACACATTTTAACACTTAGATTTAAGTGCACATAATTGTTAGTCTATTAACTGTTTGGACAGGTGTACTTCCACTATGTAAGGAAATGTGCAGATGCAAAAACTGCAAATCTTCCTGTTTTTTAAACTTGTGAATCCTTAAGCTTTAGGAAATCAAAATGTAGTATCTCTTGTAACTTCTATTTATTTCTCTCCTGCCTTCATTTTCTGGTAAATAGAGGTGGTTTTATTCTTTCCATTTGGACCTAAACTTCTTTGGCAGCTGGAGAAGTATTGATTTTAAACAGCAGAGCAGATTAAAGTTTAATTTAGAGCCTGAATATTTATTCCTATGCTATTGTCACAAGAAGCAAAGTATTAGTTTAACATTATAGTCACTTTCCTAATAGATTTATATTAACTTATCCAGTACAAAATATGCTCCAGTATAACAGGAAACCTGTTTGTTTGGTAGCAAGTATCAGTACAATTTCTCATTGTCTCCAATTTCAAACACAGTATACAAGCAATGTGCTAATTGCATAGGCATGTTTATAACTGTTGTTTCCCTTCAACAAACTATTTTACAGATGTATTCAATCAGATTTGAGGCAGTATAGTTTGAGTTACGATAACCTTGTAAAAGATAACTAATAAACAATTATCGCATTTGCTCTGTCACTTTTTAATCTAGTACATGGAGTGATTCATTCAATTTTTCACTACTTAAATTCTTGTCAATCACACTCCTAGAGTTGGTATTAGATTTTGCCACTACCTTGTTTAAATACATTAGCTGGCTGCAGTCTCAATAATTCTAACTGGGTATCTGTTTGATTTCCTAAAATCAGGACACTCTTCTCTAACACCACAGTAATGGTAAACTGGGGGAGATATCCCTGAAATAACTTTTGGGTCAACTTTCTAACAACCAGAACTTTTCAATTTGGGATAATCCCTTAAACCATGGTGTTTTCTCCAGCATTTTGCTGTGACGTCTATATCTATTTTGTTCTGAAAGGCTCTGTGCTAACACATCTAATTATAATTTTCCACGAGTGTTATCCTCAGGAGAGGGAACTTGTAATAATGGTGGAAAATAATCTCATAAACTACTGGAAAGCAACAGATGCATATTTAATCTCCTGTTGGTAACTGCATGGAGCACACTGAATGGCTGTATTCCTCTGAGTCTGTCCTAGTTTATACCTCCTCTGATACTATTAATTTACCTTTCATATTAGAAGATCCACCCAGCTAAAGTTATGTCTGTTTTCAAAACAACTCTGTCGTCTTTGGTAGCAAAGAGAAAGTAAAATTGACTGACTGTGTACCTGGTTTAAAAAAAAAAAGTAATTTAGCTCACTTTCTCTGCCTTTGATAATGCCAGCATAAAGACTGCTTTTAGATAACCAGTCTAGGTGGTGGTGGTTTGAATCTTTATGTCTGCAAACCAACAGGCATAGATTAAATATTGTACCTACTAATTCAATAATATCCATGTGTCCAAAGCTTGTTATCTGGGTCCTGGGTAGAAATGTTATGCAACAAAGTAATCTTTCAGCAGTAGAAAGCATGCCCTTAAGAAATCACCCACTGATTTTAAGCACATGCCATCAGTGAATGTGTAGCTAGTTTTAATGTGACTTGAGGTATTGCACGTACACATACAATGCAGAGGTGCTAGTCATGGGATAAATTAATTTGCCATGTAGCTTTGACCATCTCACCTGCACTCTGCTTATTAATCTGTCTCTCTTGAGCTCCTTCTAATATTCTGAATCTCTGAGCTGCCTTCAAAATTACCTATCACAAGATCTTTCTTGTTCTACCCTACTCCCCAGATTGTGTAACCTTTCTACCAAAATTAGTCTGGACCTAAACCTGGCATAAGCAATATTTGGTCCTGCATTAGTTACATGTTTAAGGTTTTATACAGTGGTGTCTATATACCTCCCTTCTGAGAGTGCGTGCCTGATGTTGGTAACTCAAGTGCACAGTGTGAACCAGTCTTGAACTGCTCTTGAATGATAGGGGCTCATGGGTGACCGGGGCTGTTCTATTTTTCTTCTGTCACACCTGGAGGTTGAACCTTTTTTTAGCAGGTACAGACCTTGCTACCCTCGTCCATGTCATCTTGAGATTAGCCAGCTGTGATGCACTTCACACCTTAAATCTATGTGGATAGTGCTGAATATGGCACCATGGCTTCTCACTGAGAACACATGAGACCACCTTCGAGAAGGATTTTGACAAATTGGAGCAAATTCAGAGAAGAGCCACAAGAATGAGTAAAAGATTGGAAAATGTGAATTATAGTGAGAGACTCCAGGAAGTCAACCTATTTAGCTTATCAAATAGGAGATTAAAAGGCATCTTGATCAGTTTATAAATAACTACACGGGGAATTGAAATTTGATGATTAAGGGCTCTTCAGTGTAGCAGACAAAAACATAACAAGATGCCATGCTGGAAGCTGAAGCTAGACAATTTGAAATTAGAAATAAGGGGTAAATTTCTAATCGTAAGGGTAATTAACCACTGGAAAAACTTAGATTGTAGTGGGGTCTCCATCATTGAATTGTGTTTACATTATAAGTAGATCTATTTCTAAAAGAGATACTCTAGTTCAAGCACAGCAATTGAACTTGAAGCTGCAATTAATTCAGGGAAGTCTCCTGGCCTGTGTTTATGCTGGAGGTCAGATGAGATATTTACAAGGGTTCCTTCTAGCCTTAAAGTCTTTCTCTTTAATGCTGTGACACTATTATGTTTTAATAGGCTATTTTAGAGCAGTGTTAAACATATCTGTATTGAATTGTAGGTGCGAGAAATTTCATTGTTTTTGTTTTGTGATCTGCTCTTTTTAAACTTCTGCATACAAACATTATGTACCTAGTTTAATAGCCATTTTGTCCTGAGCTCCATGTACCAACATGAGAAATTTGGCAGCAGCTATGGGATTTAGAGTATAGGGGCACAGGAGGAAAGAGCTGAGAGAAAAAAGGTGCAGTACACAGAATGCAAAGGCTCCTCAATTTCAGAGCTACATTTTCCACTACTCCAAGTCTTGCACAGTTACATTTGTGGCTTCACAAGTAGAGAGAGATAAGAAATGGTCCTTTATAAAAATGCTCTAAAAATATCTTACGATTTAATAACGTGTGTCGTCAGAATTTACAGAATCATAAGAATGTAGGGCTGGAAGGGACCTTGAGAGGTAATATAGTTCAGTGGCTCCCAACCTTTCCAGGCTACTGTACTCCTTGTGTACTCCAAGTTTCACCTCATTTAAAAACTACTTGCTTATAAAATCTGACATAAAAATACAAAAGTGTCATAGCACACTGTTACTGACAAATTGCTTGTTTTCTAATGTTCACCATATAATTATAAAAAATCAATTGGAATATAAATATACTTACATTTCAGTGTATAGTACATAGAGCAGAATTAACAAGTTGTTGTCTGTATGAAATTTTAGTTTGTACTGACCTTGCTAGTGCTTTTTATGTAGCCATTGTAAAACTAGACACATCTAGATGGGTTCATGTACCTCTGATTGAGAACCACTGATCTAGTCCAGCCCCCTGCACTGAGGCAGGACCATATACCTAAGACCATTCTTGACAGGTGTTTGTCTAACCCAGGGGTTGGCAACTTTTCAGAAGTGTTGTGCTGAGTCTTCATTTATTCACTCTAATTTAAGGTTTTGTGTGCCAGTAATACATTTTAATGTTTTTAGAAGGTCTCTTTCTACAAGTCTGTAATATATAACTAAACTATTGTTGTATGTAAAATAAGATTTTAAAAATGTTTAAGAAGCTTCATTTAAAATTAAATTAAAATGCAGAGCCCTTGGACCAGTGGCCAGGACACGGGCAGTGAGAGTGCTACTGAAAATCAGCTTGCTTGCCGCCTTTGGCCCCGTGCCATAGGTTGCCTACCCCTGGACTAACCTGTTCTTAAAAACCTCTGACAGGGATTCCACAGTCTCCCATGGAAACCTGTTCCAGTGCTTAACTATCCTTTTATAGTTAAAAGATTTTTTTTCCTAATATTCACTTAAATATTTTGCTGCAGATTAAACTGATTACTACTTGTCCTACCTTCCGTGCACAAGAAGATCAATTGTTCTCCATACTCTTTATTACAATCCTTAACGTATTTGAAGACTATCAGGTCTGCCCTCAAGTAGTCTCTTCTGAAGATTAAACATGCTTAGTTTTTTAACCTTTCCTTATAGATCAGGTTTTCTAAACCTTTTATCACTTTTGTTGTTCTCCTCTGGACTCTCTCCAATTTGTCCACATCTTTCCTAAAGTGTGGTGCCCAGGGATCGGTACCCGATTAAAAGATCGGAAACAAAGGGTAGGAATAAATGGTCAGTTTTCAGAATGAAAAGAGGTAAATAGTGGTGTTTTCCAGGGGTATGTACTGGGCCTAGTCCTATTCAACATATTCATAAATGATCTGGAAAAAGTGGTAAACAGTAATTGGCAAAATTTGCAGATAAGTATCATGAGTAGTTTCATAAGTCCCAAACAGACTGCAAAGAGCTACAGAAGGATCTCACAAAACTGGGTGACTGGACAACAAAATGGCAGATGAAATTCAATGTTGATAAATGCAAAGTAATGCACATGGGAAAACATCCCGACTATACATATAAAAATGATGGAGTCTAAATTAGCTGTTACCAGTCACAAAAGAGATCCTTGGAGTCCTTGTAGATAGTTCTCTGAAAACATCCACTCAATGTGCAGTGGCAGGCAAAAAAGCAAACAATGTTGGGAATCATTAAGAAAGGGATGTATGATAAGATGAAAATGTCATATTGCCTCTATATAAATCCATGGTATGCCCATATCTTGAATACTGTATGCCAATGTGGCCTCCCCATCTCAAAAAAGTTATACTGGAATTGGAAAAGGTTCAGAAAAGGGCAACAAAAATGATTAGGGGTATGGAATGACTTCCCTATGAGGCGAGATGAATAAGACTGGGACTTTTCAGCTTGGAAAAGAGACGACTAAGGGCGAATATGATTGAGGTCTATAAAATCATGACTGATGTGGAGAAAGTAAATAAGGAAGTGTTATTTACACCTTCTCATGACACAAGAACTAGGGGTCACCAGATGAAATTAATAGGCAGAGGTATAAAACAAACAAACGGAAGTATTTTTTCACACAATGCACTGTCAATCTGAGGAGCTCCTTGCCAGAGGATGTTGTGAAGGCCAAGATTATAACAGGGTTCAGAAAAGAACTAGATAAATTCATGGAGGATAGGTCCATCAATGGTTATTATCCAGGATGGGCAGGGATGGTGTCCCTAGCCTCTGCTTGCCAGAAGCTGGGAATGGATGATGGAATGGATCACTTGATGATTACCTGTTCTGTTCATTCCCTCTGGGTCACCTGGCGTTGGCCACTTTCAGAAGAGAGGATACTGGGCTAGATGGATCTTTGGTCTGACCCAGTATGGCTGTTCTTAAGCCTAATTCGGCTCTTCAATGAACAGGCCACCTGTATTATAGCTGTATTTTTACCTGATTTTATACGTTCTATAGCATTTCATGAACAGCGCTGTAGCTCTGTTTCAGATGACACTTCAATTCCAGTCCTTTATATTAGTGTCTTCTAACCGTTGGAAAATATTACCTCTTAGATGGACATTTCTGAGCCAAGTGAGGAAACTTCTTGGAAAGTTTTAAGAAAAATTGAGCCATTTTTGAGATTATCAAAGAATGGAGGGGGGGGGTGGGGAAATCAGCTGCTAACTACTGTTCAGATGTTGTTTCCCTTTCAGCTTGAATAGCAGATAATTCATACATTTTTAGAAGCTTAAATTTGACATGTACATAGTTTCCCTGCTTATTCTTACCTTTAATGTTATCACCTCGGTGCAAGAATGATAGTTAAAGCTATACATATTTCTGATGTTATAATAATTCCTTCATTTCCAGTCCATGCTATGGCTTTATCTTAATTTCCTCTTGCCCCAGGGAAGTGCTTTCTTGTTTCAAGACGATATATGAATGATCATTTTCAAAAATAATTCTGCTTCCTTGACCCTTTTTTCCCCTTCCTATTGTTTCTACTAACTGTAACCTTGCTCGCTTTTTTCTTGTACTCTTCTCATGTCTGCCCTGTTTGTAAAACAATCTGTCAACACCTCTCCTTCCCTCCATTGCCTCAATTTCCATCTCTGCTGAAATCCTGAGCCAAGGCTTATTTTTCTGTTGCCTTTGCTGTTAATCTCCCTTCTCAATGGTCTCTTTGAGTCTCAGCTCTCCAGACTCCAGCATACTCTGAATGATGATGCCTGCCTCCTCAGACCTCCTCCTAAAAAAGCAGAACCACCTTAGCCTCCTTTATGAGCTCCCCATCTACTGTCAGCTCTGATTCAGAACTACCTTACTTTTAAGTAAGAGCTGCCTATTTAATGCATCTTTGTCTCTGTCCAGCCCCTACTTGCTGACTTAGTTCCAATAGAATTGGCTTCTTCTCTGACCTTCCATAAAATCTCACTAATGTTGACAGGTATTAATTATTCCTGTCTTGCTACCTTATTGACTTCCCATCTCCTTCCAAACCATGGCTGAAAACATCTTTACTCCTTTGTCTGTGCATCCAAGCTCCTCTCTTCCTCTCCTACTACTGTGTAACTCATAGATTATTAGGGTTGGAAGGGACCTCAGGAGATCATCTAGTCCAACCTGCTGCTCAAAGCAGGACCAATCCCCAAATGGCCCCCTCAAGGATTGAACTCACAACCCTGGGTTTAGCAGGCCAATGCTCAAAGCACTGAGCTATCCCCCCCTCCCTGTAATTGTACTTGTAACTTTGTAAAGTTGTACCTTTCATAGAAAATATTTTTTGTATTGTCACACATGTATCATTTTGTATTTGTTTTGCCACACATGCATAATTTAAGAGCTCAGAATGAGAATACCATATAAATAACAATAATATCCTACTTATACAAAGCAAACAAGTTAAGGTTATGGAAATTACAACCAAGGCTTTGCAGAGAGCTATTTCTATTGAAAAGTCTTATTCATCATGTTGAACACTCTAATGACTATGGGAGGGCGCGGGGGAGCAGAGGAGGAGGAGTGTCTTCCTGCTTTTAATTAAATATAATTTGGTTTCTGCTTTTAAGATACTTTTGATTATACACTGCTTAGATTTAATAGGCCATCTGTTCCAGTGAGAATAACCTCTATTCTAGTTGGTTCTGTGTTCAAAAGCTTTATAATTTTAGAGTTCTGTCCTGCAAATAGATCCTCATGTACAGTCCTTCATTCCAGCCTGGAGCCCCATTGAAATTCGTGAGTCTCTGCACAGGAACATATTTTTGAAAGAGAGATGAATCTAAGTTGTAAAGATTGGATTTCAGCCTAAACTTTCCTAGTATTTAGGGCATGTTTGGAAGCAGGATTATCAATTGACCTATGATTAGGGATTTTGGTTTGGGCGTATCTTTAGCTGGAATACATCTGTAGTGTCAAAGAACTCAGCAGTCAGTTATATAGAAATATTGTTATGACAGGAATAAATCAGTGGAAACAAATGCAATGTAACACTTTTCCCCCCTCTCCTCAAGTAGCAGATCAGTAATTGGAATCATTGAGAACTGCTGTGAGTAGAGGAATCTACCAAACTTCATTGCACCATGAACTCCTTCTGACAATAAAAATTACTACATGACCCGAGAGGGGGACCAAAGCTTCAGCCCCTCTGGCTCCCCCACCCAGGGAAAAGCCAAAGCCTGAGCCCCATCACGCTGGGCGGGGGCCAAAGTCAAAGCCCAAGAGCTTCAGCCTTATGTGGGGGGGCCTGTAACCTGAGGCCTGCCACCCAGGTCTGAAGCCCTTAGGCTTCGGCCCCAGGCGGTGGGGCTTGGCTTTAGCTTTGGCCTTGGGAAGTGGGGCTCAAGCTTTGGTCCCGGACCCCAGAAAGTCTAAACGCCAGCCCTGGAGATCCAATTAAAATGGGGTCACCACCCACTTTGGAGTCCCAGCCCACAGTTTGAGAACCGCTGCTCCAAGGATTTTGGTGAGGAACAGCTCATGCATATATTTTCATGTACAATGCATATGTTTTGGTGGCATAATTTTGTAATGGTGCTACAAATCTTTTCAGGCCAAATCACCGAGATCATGGTTAGGATTTTTATAGCAAGAATGCAATTTCATAATTGGGTATAGCTAGGTAGCAGAATAAATGTGCTCTAAAAAGCAGTGGGTTGTATGAAATGAGGAAACAATTATTTCTGTTTTGTTTAGTTACATGGAAGGATATTTAAATCAAACTGTAACTTACATTTATAATAGCAATAATCATCCCTTTCTCAGATGTTCTCTACCTGTCAGATAATTGTCTTCTAGGACTTGAGGAAAAGCTAAGGATATTTGTCCTCTAATAGATCATTGTGCAACAGATGAAAGGCCTCATTCCTGATAGATATTCTGTGCTCTTAGCTCCTGTAGGAATTGAGGGTGCTCAGCATTTCATAAGATCAGGCCCAAAGTTTCCTAAATGGGTCACTGTTGCTTAAATGCCCCTCCTCCTGAAGTGGAGTAGAATGATAAATCCATGTAAGAGCTGACATTATTTCAATATGAAACTAAATATGTTTTTGATCTTTTTAAAAGTACAAATTCTGTCATCTTTAAATTTCTAGCTTTAAATCACATGATGGTTTTCTGGTAATCGAACCTAAAACCAACTAATGGAACAATTTTCAGATGCCTAGTCACCTGGTTTAATATCTCCACTAGTGATAAAAGATGTTTAATCTCTTCCTTACCTAATGTAAAATCTGACTGGTTTACATACTCTCTGGATGAGTAAACCATCAGATAAAATCTTTTCAGAAAGTTGAATAAATCTTTTCCACTGGGCAGGTTCCAGACTCTACTCCCCTCTGCACATCACACTCAGACAGGACACTGCAGATTAGCTGAGATGTTGTTGCTAGGGAGGCTAGGAGATTTATTGGATTACAAAAAGTACTCATGATTTTAAAAAGGAGAGATTAGAGGCAACTGAACTACTTTAACCTTTAAATAATTCCTGTAATATATTTTGTAAAAACAAAAATGTAGCTTTCTGGCTTTAAATTGCTGGCCCACTTATCTGCAATCAATTAATGTTTAGCAGAAGACAATATTTTTTTCTTTTATTATATCTCTAGCATGTAACTGGTGTTCTATCAGTCACATAAAATGGCTCTGTAAACCTTAATTCAGTATAATCTGTATAGTTAAATAGTGGCAGAAAATATTCAGATTCTGTATTACAAAGTACAAAAAGTGCCTGTGGAGTGAAGTGGTGACCAAAGGCCACACAGTGTTTTAATTTTTTTTTCTCAAAATGTCAAAGATCTTCGGCTAAAGGAGGGAGTTCCACAGCCTGTATCAATGTGCCAGTTGCTGATGGGGCAGTCTTCATAAAACATGATGGGAATGTTAATTGGTGTAAATGGATACTAAATTGGTGGGCTGCAAATCTGGGGCCAGTGAGGTATGTGGTACAGGGGGTCCCCAGTATATGTCAGGGTTGCATTCTTGAAAAGGGTGATGGATACTGAGGAATTTCCCCCCTAAGAAATAATGGCCCGTTGCAGAGGACAGCTTGAAAATGGAAACCCCAAAGACTCAAAATCCAGAAAGAAAATAAAAAGGAGCCAATATGTATTTTTTTTATTAAAATCTCATGATTCAGGGGCCTCACTCAGGACTTTTGAATACTTTGGGTTGGCAGCTGGCAATACTGTGCCTGTCTAATTCAGATGTCCACAGCTGGACCTACATATTTGGAGAGGACATATGAGAATTATCTAGCTTGAAGCCCTAGTTTCCTCCACATGCATGACATCATGGTCAAGTAGTGGGAACCCAGCTCCAGCAATAGCCACTTCCTGTTCATATCCATCATCCTTTCATTGCTTCAAAAGGAGAATGTAATTTTCTCGGCCTTCTGCCGCACTGCCACAGCCCAGAGGAACTTCTTCTCTGGATTCCTCCCAGTCCAGTTTGTCCTTTTCCAGGACTCTTTGGGTGCTAGGCAGCTGCCAATTTTAGCACTGTGTTGCTGATTTTCTCTCTCCTTTGGAATTTGCTGCTCCAGTGCTTGTTAGCCTGGCAATGCACCATGAAGGTCACCTGTCAGGGTTTTGTCTGATGGGAAAAGTGTGTGTTTGACACTGTCATTTGACGATTTAATTGTATCTGTTTTTTATATTTTGACAATGTCCATGGAAGTGTCAATGGGGGAGTTCAATAAATTGGAAAATAAACTTTTCTTGAGATAGATGAAGGACATGCCTTTTTTCCTTCCAATTGTTTTTATACGAATAAAAATGTCATAGTTTTCCTAACTTGCAGCATTCTTAAAACACACAAGGAATACCTAATTGGAATGTATTTTAGTTTGTTTTCCATTATGCTTTTTCTACTGTTTGGCACAGACAACCCCCTTGCTTCTCCTCCTGTGCACTGCCCCCTAGTAATGTGTGTATAAAGCCATTACAGTATTTTATATTTTGGAGGAATATCCTTCCAGAGTGTGAGATCACATTTAAAAAGAGCTTCTGAGAGTCGCCCATTCTCCCAACCATACTTTTTATTTAAACTTCTTTTTAATATAATTTTATTCAGTAATGACAGCTAAATGCTACTCTGATCCGGAAAATATGCTCACAAGGAAATGTATTAGGTTTAATAGTCTCTCCAGAGAAGTGGTGGAAGCAGCATTGCTTAGTTCCTGTAAAACTGGATAGCACGAAACACTAGTAAACAAGATAAGGACTTATCGCATTGGTAGGTATATGCACTAGATAACCTAACAGATTTTTTTTTCTTCAATTCTCATCTCTGACTCTTAAGAAGTTCTTCCCTGATATCAACCTCACCCTAGTCAGTCTTCCAGTGCTCTTTCAGTTTTCTCCAGCTGACTTTCTCTTCTCTGGATCATATGGATCTGTTTAGCTATCCTGAATCTGGAGTATAATTATCTGTGACAATGTCAGACTCCACTGAGCATCACTCTGCCTCCAGGAATGAGACTATTTAAATGTGACTGACAGGAAAATAATGATGGTTTATTAGTAAGAGAACTTTTCTTGGAATGTTCTTAGACAATGGTTTTTGTTTTTGTGTTTTTTTTTTTAAAAAAAGGAAGAATGTTGCTCAGTGTCCTATTACCTTCAGTCAGAATGAGGTCACCTGCTGGCAAAAAAATCTTTTAAGGAATTTAGAGATTGACCACTCTGTGCCTGTCTCTGACTAAGAGAGAGAGAAATCTGCATGAGTGGAGGATAAATACAAATAATTGAACTACAGCAACTATTCTCTTTAAAAAAACTCATCATAATAGTGCAGAAGGCAAGGGAATTTTTGTCTTGCTGACTCAGTATTAAAAGTCTGAGTGAGAGTGGGAGAGAATGCTTTAATATGACTTGTCTAGCACAGACCTGCTGTCTGCAGGAGGCATCTTACTTTCTGCCAGAAAGTGATTCTGCTCCCTGGTCAAGTTGTGTGCTGGGTAACTCAGTCTGGTTGATGGCCAAGATTAGTGGCCTTGGAGTTTTTCTACATGGCTCAAAGCTGTGACTATTCTGTTCTGAGCTGAGCCTTAATTGAATAAGAGGCCAATAATTATGCAGCTGTCCTTGCTCATTAAGGGCCAGATTGTAAACCTATGACTGCCCCTGGGGAGCAGTTACTGACATGAGTAATCCCATTGGTGGGACTACTCTTGTGGCAAATAACTACCCACCACTAGGAGTTTACAATCTGGCCCCAAATGATTAATGCCCTAATTGAGCAAAGCATTTAAATACTTCAATATTTTGCTGAATCAGGGCTTTAGTGTGTAAGTTAGAACAGCCATTGTGGTATATTTTAAAAACTGATGAAATTGTAGCTTGTCACTTTAAATGTCAGAGGTTTTCCTGGTCTTACTTGCAGGCTACAGGACTCTGTTGAGAAGTGAACAATTTGGGCATAGTAGCAGTGAATCTGCAGCCAGCCTAGAGTAAGGTGGGTTGAGTTGTGTCTCTCTGTTTTAGAGAGCAGCCTGCTTTGTTTTTCTCTGTTTTGGGGTTCTTGTGTGTTAACTTTGTTTCTTAGACTTCAGAACAATATGTTGCAACCTTCCAGAAAGAGTATTTGTTTTCAAGGCTTTGGAGCTGTGCTCCGGCTCCGCTCCAGCTCTAGGCAAAAACTTGAAGCTCCACTGCTCCAGCTCTGGGCTCCACTCCAAAGCCCTGTTTTGTTTTTATCTAATTTCTCTGTGCATATGCAGTGGATTTGGGGGAAAATGTGTTAATAGTGTGGTATCATTATAAAAAAAAGACCCTGAATGCTGTCTATTTAGAAATACAATGCTACCTGTATGTAATTTAGCATTTTTAACAGGCATTGTAAGATCCCATCTGAATGTTGGCCCTGTGCCTCTGCACTGGCTCTTCCTTCTGGTAGATCATCTACACTGGCAGTGCAGTTTCATCAGAACCAGGCTGCTTGAGGCTTCTTTCCCTAGAGATCCTGAGATTATCCAGAATGCAATATGACTTTTGTCTAAGCAAGCTGAATTGGAAGGGGCGGGGAGGGGAAAGATAATTTTTCTGCTTGTCCTGTCTCCAGAGCCTGGACCACATGAAGAGATCTCCAGAGGGTCGAGAGAAAAGATGATTCAACGGAGAAATCACCATGTATGGATCTAGGAAATGTGTTCTGTCTCTTAATATAATATAAAAATCTCTCTAACATAAAGAGAAACTAGAGATTTGGGTAGGGGAGGGAGGGTGAACCCATCTTTTTAATACAGACTATGCAAAAATACGCTGCTAAAGAAAAATCCTATTTTAATTTACACCGATTCTTGAATGTGTACATGAAGATGCTATGAGGCATGGCAGGAAATCATTACTATACAGTATCCCATTACCCTCTTCTCTTTTAGAGGTCTCTGATGCAGAGATGATAGTTTCCTGAGCTTTTGTGAAATTTGTAAAGGGAAAAAACTCCAACCGTTACCAGCGTATTTGCTATTCTGTTCATACTGTTTACACAGACATACAATCCCTAATATATTCCAAACCCTACAGTTGTTAAAACACTTTATGCCTTTTGTTGGAAATTTGACACTTCTGTACATGGTAATGACACTGTCTAAAATGGATGATTCTTACTATTCTGCACTCCACAGCGATGATAATCTCTCTGCATAAGAATAGTGCTTTACTATATAACATGCCACACTAGCAATCAGTCTATTAAAGCAACAGCAAAGTAAACGGACAGGAAATCTTGTGTTGGTAGATCAATCAGGAAATCTGTCTAGGTGATCTGTGCAGGCAGTTTTGACATGGCTGGTTGGTATTTCTCTTGCAAAAGTACCAATGGTGGAACATATGACCTTATAGCTGCTGTGCTTCTGGGTCAAGTGGAGATTATCATGCTCTTTGTGGCATCTGTGGTTAAAGTAGACAGAAACAAGGAGTTCCCATTGCACCATCCAGAAAGGGGGAGAGGAGTTGTGGTGAGGAACTGCTTAGATAATCCAGGCAAAGAAGGGAGAGCTTTCTTCTGCTTTTAGGAGAGGAGCAGAAGCTGCATTCCCTACTGCTTTCCTGTACTTCAACCCCTGCGCATCATGTGATGGCACATTGTTTATCATGTGACATGTTCCCAGGTTCACACTTAGTTCAAGATGATGCCCACTAAAGTTTTCTCTTTGGTCCCCCTGTCTGTCAGCTCAACAGCAATGATGGGGTCAAATGAAGTGTTTTTCACCATCTTCTATCTTGTACCAGTTTCTCAGCTTCATTCATCTTTAAACATTTTTTTCTCTGTCATTCTTCACCAACGCATCCTCTGTTTCTAGTTCCTTGCAGACTGGTATGTATTGCCACATAGGGTATCTTTTCCCTGGTCGTTCTTGACATGTATCCAAACCATTACAACTAGTTTGCTTGAATCTTCTGTAACAGCATTATTTCTTGCCTTAGTCTCATGCTGACTCTTGGTTTTATCTAAATATCTTTAGCCTTCCAGGTCTCGCAAAATTTTCCAAATGCGGTAATCGCTAGTCTTTTATGCTTTTTTTTTTTTGTCATCTTCACCTTTCCCATTCTTTGATACTATTCCTCCAATGTACTCAGATTTTTCCACTTGTTCTAGTTCTTTGTTTCAGAGTTTGATCTTTACCTCTTGTTTCACAATTGCCATATTTTTTTGTCATATTCTGTTGATCTTCAATCCGAATTTTCTGCTTTCCTCGTTTATCTTGTCAGTTATTCTCTGTAAATTCTCCTTGGTCAATGCTGTGAAATCAATATTGTCTGTGAATCTAAGATTATGCACTGTCCTACCACATAACATCATTCTTCCCATTTCATCTCTGTGCTACAGCTGTTACTGCTTCTATTTTCTCTCCTACAGCCGTCCTGAATCCATCTATCAGCTTTTTGTTTACTCTCAGCATGCTCATTGACTCCTCCTGTAATGTTCTCTATCAGCTTGATCAGTTTTTCAGGGATGCCATATGTTGTCAGGACTTGCTGTAACCCATTCTGCCAAATGCTACCTGTGACAGACTATACCCTTGTGTTCACACCTTACACACTAGTGTAATAATGTTTTGTACAAGGAATGCCTTGTGAAGTATTGTTTAAAAACTCATAACTTGCTGATCAATAATATCGTGGCAAAATGCACATAACATCATATGTATAGTTATGAAAATAAACTGAAATCATGACTAAAAATACATTTTTCCAGATAAGTCTGGGGAGTGGCCAACCAGTTCTGCAGAGACAAAGGGCAAGCTGGTGCCTTAACAGGTGAATGCAAGGCTGATTGGCCATTACCTGCTAAATGGTCATTCTTTGGTGAGAAGGCGGGTAGTGGCAAAAATCACATCTTAGCAAAGAAATTACTTGGTGTTTCCTGTTACCTTTCTCCCAGATGGAAATGCTTTCAAAGGGGGGACAGGACTATCATCATCAGTGATCTCTCAATTCAAAGACAATCACCACCACGGATTTACATGCGAGTCCTGGGATGACTCAGGAGTCTGACTCTGGAACCACAGATCCACCCACAGTAGGTACATTTCCGGATGGGCCAGCTGTCTGCTGGGAGAAGGTTCTTTCTTTTTCCTTCCCCCTCTCTCTCTTTTCAGCTTCAAGGGCAAGGCGCTTCTCCTCGAAATGGGCCACTGCCTGATGGAGAATGTGGTGCCATTGGAGTTAGGTGGTGGCTTGCACCTCCCTGCTTGTGTTGTCCATGTCAGTTTTCTTAAAATATGCTTTCAGTGTGTCTTTGTATTGTTTCCTCTGACCACCACGGGATCTCTGACCATGAGTGAGCTGAGAGTAGAGGACTTATTTTGGGAAGCGAGAGTCTGGCATCTGCACACAATGTCCGACACAGTAGAATTGGTACATGAGAATCATTGCTTCAATGCTGGTGACATTTGGCTTCAGTGAGGATGCTGGCATTAGTGCAGCGATCTTCCCATTTGATGCAAAGGATCTTCCAAAGGCATCGTTGGTGCCTTTCCAGACTCTTGAGATGCTGTCGATAGGTCACCCAGGTTTGGCATTCATAAAGAAGTGTAGGAATAACAACTGTCATAGAGACCTGGATCTTGGTGTCCCGCTGTAGGTCACAGTCCATGAAAACACGTTGGAGCAACTCTGTCCTACTGTCCACAATATTCTCTTCCTGGGGTCAGTATCTTATTTTCATCAGGATAGAATTCCAAATCGAATCCAGTGAAAAATGGAAAGAGAAAGAAGAGCATGCTACCTCTGTCATTGCAAAGACAACCATGTAAACAGTCTGTACTCAAGAACTGATGGGGCAGGGGGAAGTTGTGATTAGAAAACACACACAGAACAGGGAACTACATGACCACCATGAAGGATTTGATTTGGAATCTCACCTTCAGCATACAAGATGATGTCAAATTAGATGCCCTAAGAGTCTTGCTTTGCTTTGGCTATAGTACCATGCAACTCTGTCCTTCTGTCCACAATATTCTCTTCCTGGGGTCAATATCTTATTTTCATCAGGGTAGAATTCTCCTTTGCCTTCCCATTCCATTTTACATAGATAGATAGATTTCCGCGCCCCCCCCAATATCTTTTCAACTCGTATGTCATTACTGCAAGTTCTCCAGCATGGTACATTCTTACATTCCATGTTCCAGTACATGACTTATCCTTCATGGTGGTCAT
This sequence comes from Gopherus evgoodei, assembly GCF_007399415.2. Lineage (NCBI taxonomy): Eukaryota > Metazoa > Chordata > Testudines > Testudinidae > Gopherus > Gopherus evgoodei. Next base: position 107,287,736 of record NC_044327.1, read on the forward strand.
GTAGTTCCCTGTTCTATGTGTGTTTTCTAATCACAAAACTTCCTCCCCACCACCAGTTCTTGAGTACAGACTGTTTACATGGTTGTCTTTGCAATGACAGAGGCGGCATGCTCTTCTTTCTCTTTCCATTTTTCATTTGTTTTTAGGGTCCAATATTCGCTAAGTGTTTGACCCATGATTCCTTTGCTTTGTGGCTCACCAGTGTATCGTAATCCATCTGCAACACTGATTGACGCTATCCACACGCTTGCTCTAGCCCTATTTCTACCAATGTTACTCTTTGAAAGTTGCTTTGCTGTAGTGCATGAAGTTTTCTAACTTCATATACTAACTTATTCCATTTGTATTAAGTTGTTGCCTTTTTAATCTTTAACTTTATTTTAAAAATATCAAAACAATAAAATCTGAACACAGTTGGCAGAGCAAAACCAAGAAGCAAGAGATTCGGTATCGCAGAGGAACTTTAAGTTCCAGAAATTCTAGTAGTATTCTGAAAACTGTTTTCCCTTACAAAATACAAAAGTGTTACTGAATCTGATTAAAGAATATAAGCAATATTTATCAGGATGGTGTTCCAGTAAGATAACTAACACAGCATGCTATGGGGAAGCAGAGAAGTGAAATATAAATGTCACTTCAGTCACGTATATAGTCAAAGTGGAAATAAAGTATAAGCTTGTAACAGCAAGGCTCATTAACCATTAGAATAATTTACTATGGGAAGTGGTGGATTCTCAATCACTTGAAGTCTTTAAATCAAGATTAGACATCTTTGTAAAAGATATATGCTTTAGCACAACCAGACGTTATAGGTCTGATGCAGGAATTACTGGGTGAAATTATTCTATGGCATGTGTTATCCAGGCTGACTTCTTCCATGATGTTGTTTTATTTCTGGCCTTAAACTTCTATGAATAGGGGCTGATCCAAAGTCCACTGGAAAGAGTACCATTGACTTAATTGAGCTTTGAATTAAGCCTGTACTAAGATCATGAAGGCCACATTCCATTCTGTTTAAATCCCAGGCAAGCCACTATATTTCATAAATCTCTAAGTTTAAAGCTTGAAGTAGTTTTTCCTCCAGCTGTATGAGACCCCTCCAGGAAGGGGACTGTGTCTTCTAGGTTTGCCAGTCTTTGGATTGTTCTAGAAGTTGTAGAATTTGGGTAAAGGAAGGGTAACCTTTTGGAGGACTGGGAAGAGGAGGTTACTGGACTACACTGCAATACCCCCCCCCCCGGCACCCCAACTACAGCTCTTTTTTAAAACAGTTTTTGAAATTTAAAAAAAAAAAACTAGATTTGAGGTAGGCCCCTTTTTCAGGGCACCTGGAATGTATCAAATCACTGCTGAGGTCATACCCCTGCTTCATATAACTATGGATTTAAAATCAGAAAGTGTGGCTACTGGAAGGGCGTTGCCAACCATAACAAGGTGCCAGAAGGGAGGGCTATCTATCATCTTTACTAGCTACTGGATAGCATATAAATCAATATTACTGCTTTTTGATTTTTTTAAGTAGAGTTTTTGTGTCAGACTGTTTGTTTTAGGCAGTAACTGCCAGATCAACCTGTTAAGATTGTGGTGCAATGGTGTGTATACTGATTATTGTGGATCTGCAACAAAAAAAGTGTAATCTGGTAATTTCCCCCATGCATTACCTTTCCCTCCACCACTCTCTCCTCTCTAGACCTCATTGCTTTTAGGTGCTATTTCACCAGAAAGTGTGTGCTTAGAATGATGTGTGATCACATGTAGAAATGAATTCTACAATCTACTGCTTTCTCTAACAGCAAATGCTTTGTAGAACAGACTATATAATCTGTTCGCTCAGACTCAGTGGTCCATCAAAGAGAAGCAGATGTTCTCCACTGTCCTTGAGACCTGGGTAGTATGGCAGCCATCTGCCACTTAGTAGGCTTCCAAGATAAGTCAGTCAGAATTCAAATCAGTACCAAATAATGCCTTGTAAACCTGAAAAAGAGGGAACTGGCAACAGGGTTATAAAAGAAGAGGTGGCTATATGTATCCTGAAGCAATTTTTTGCTGCTCCCCTCAATAAAGATTTAAACCAGTGTGTGCACTAATTGATCTCTTCATAGATGCTCCCAGGAAAGTGAGAATTTTCTTCTCTAACATTTCCTGGTCCTTAGATGATTTATTTGGGTGTGCAAGAATGGATTTAGGAGTCTACATTTAGGTTCCCATTTGTGAAAATAGTGACCTTAATTGAGAAGTGAAGAATTTCTGGGTAGACCTAGTTAACTCCAGACTTATCAAGATAAGATTTTTTTTAAACTACTTAATAAAACAAGCTTTTTTTATTAATATCTGCCCTTGTTTTCTTATAACCTGCTTTTCTTTATTCTTTTATTTTTTTTCTCCAGCTTTTATTCATTTTTCCTTTATATTCACCAAATACTCAGTTTCCCCTAACTTTAACCCTTTTCTTTTCTTGCTGTCTTTTGATTGTGTATTTACTGAAATTTCATCTATGGTCTTCAAAAACTAAATAAAATTATATTTTAGCTTAGAGTTAGGCAGCCTCCCTTGCTTTCCTCTCTTTTTGGGGGCTGGAGGGAGGGAAAGGGCTGAGAAACATATCTGCTTAGGTATCTTCATCAACTAACCTAATGTGCACAATTTAGAGTGAGCCCATATAGGTACTAAAGTGTTTTTTTTTTTTAATTGGTTGTAAAATTAAAGAATGTATTTAGCAGTAGCTTGTATTTAGTGTAAAGAAATATAAGCTGGCAAGGAAAACTGATGTCAAGGACTAACCCTTCTGGTACCATGACTGATCGGACTGGCTATGTGTTCAAGGTATGCTACATGGCTCAAATATCAATGCCTGGACATTTTTATTTTGAAAACAGGAGCAAGGAAAGGATGAAAAGAGGTCCTAGTTCAGTGATGGAAATGACTTGAAACAGAAAAGTATTAATTTAAAAATATGAGGAGAAGAAAAGGTTTATTGGTTGTAACAACATGATCTTAACAACCTTTCCTTCCATGAGTAATATGTGAGCTAATGTAAATAGTCCCAGTGGGCCTACTTACAGATACTTGCTGTAAAGATCACTCACTGGAGAAAAGGCAACAGTAGAAGGCCCTATATATCAATCAGATCATATTCACCAAACAGTAGTGGGAGCCGAGCAGACACAACATCCTCCATTCAGGCTAAAATATGTATTGAAATTGCATCAAATGGAAAAACGAACCTGTGTGGTTAGGTCTATGTCACTGAATTCATTTTGCTAGCTTGATCAATTAAGCTTGTATCAGATACAGAAGCCTTGAAGCCAACAGCAAATGCTTCAGTCCGATTTATCAAGTTTTTAAGCATCAGTCAAAACACTCGGGGATGACTTAAACACCTTAAAATATTCATGAGGATGAATGTTATTAATTCCAAAGTGTTGAATTTATACCACCTAAAGTTTTTTACATATATTACGTATACTGACTGGAAAACATAAATAATTGTACTTTCTTATAATGCAAATGTAAATAAATAATGCCACCATTAAAGCATTGAACCTTTCTGCTACTTAACAGTAATCAGCACAAGATTGTGTGTGTGTCTGTGTCTCTCTTCTGGTTCTTGTTCAGGTTTCAGAGCCATGAGGGTCTATTTTCATATGAGCGTGTAGATCAGGGATCTCAAACTCCTGGCCCGTGTGCCATCTGTGGCCCGCAAGCCTCCCCAACATGGCTCACGGGGCCTCAGCAATTTTGGGCCAAGTCTCTTCCTTACCCCACCTGCTGCACCCACGTGCTCCCCCCCCCTCAGGGATCCCAGCAGCGCAGTGGAGCTGAGCAGTATCTACCTGCTCACTCTAGTGGCCGCTGGCCTCTCCCTGCGGCCCAGGGATGGGGCAGGTCTGTGCCTCTGCATGCTGCCCCCGCCCCAAGCACCTCTGTGGCCAATGGGATGCTGGGGGGGGGGAAGGTGTTTCCTGGGGGCAGAAGCACGCAAAGGCCCCTCCCAGAGCCTGAACCCAAACTCCTTTCCAGAGCTTGCACCCCTTTTCCCTTCACACACACCTCTCCTGCCCCAAACTCCCTCCCAGAACCTGCACCCCAGTCCCCTACCCCAGACATCCTTCTCCATGCAAACTTGGTCCCAGATCCTTAGGCAGGTGGGGGTAGAGTTTTGGGGCGGGGGGGCTCTGGGTGGCATGAGTGACATTGGCCCACTGGGAGGATTTGAGGACTGGCACTGGCCCTGGCCCTAACGTAAATTGAGTTTGAGACCCCGATGTAGATATTCATAGGTGGGATTTTCAAAAGCACTCAGCATTCACACAATTCAGCTCCCATTGAAGTCAAAAGATTAAACTCCCACTGAGAGCTGAGTTAGAGCATTGCTGAGCATTTTTGAGAATCATACCACATATCTGTAATTCTCATTAATGCAGCTAGGAGTTCCATGTGGAAACCTTGTACACTCAGAAGAGATATCTGTCCGTATAGTTGTTTGTATCTCTTGTGATCATCTCTTCTGAGGACACAGGCTTTGTATAGTGTGGAGGCCCCTCTTGTGTAATGACTTTTTATCAATGGCTGATTATTAGATTTTTAGCCCAGATATTTTAAGCCCTGTCTACACTAGGGCTCTGTGTTGCTGATGCTGGTTGAGCTGAACTAGTGTTCAGCAATTGATATTTCTCAGAATCTAGGCAGGAATTTGAGTCAGGGTTTGCTCCCTGATAAGTAAGTACAATTCCCATTGACTTAGATCTTGATTCAACACAGCACTTAAGCATGTATTTAACATCCAGTGACTTCCAAGTTAAGTATATGCTTAAGTGTTCTGCTGAATTGGGGACCTTAAATGTGAGGTGTACATGCTTATCTGGGCAGATCCTGGTTTCAGGCTTGTAAGGCATTTTGCTTGCAGCTCATTATAGGATCCTATGTGTAATAATTGCCACTTAGGCCAGAATCCTGTCTCCTTTTCTGGCCACCCAGTTCAGTGAGGTCTCCCAGCACAGCCACATGCTGCCACTCTTTGGGGGAAAGTGGGGGGTGGGGACTGAAGGAAATGAATTGCCCCTAGGTGGATGCATTTATCTGTTCCTCCCCATCCCCGACCATGACCACCACTACTGTGATAACTCTTTAGATTGCTGTAGAAGGATCTTCTGTTCTAAGACCTCATGTAGATCAATGGAGCCGTCTGCCACTGGAACCCGGACTAGCGCTGCAGGAAGTGTGGGTACGCCATGGAGATCCTGCCCCACGTCCTGTGCAGCTGCAGGCCCCATGCCAGAGCCTGGCAGCTGCGCCACAACGCCATCCAGGACCGCCTAGTGAAGGCCATCGTCCCGCATCTGGGAGAGATGGCTGTCAACCGCACCATCCCTGACACCGACAGCCCACTGTGCCCGGACATCGTCGTCACAGACGAGGATCGGAAAAAGTTTATCCTCGTTGCGAAGCCTGAGTCCGCAAACTTGAAAAATACGCTCCCTTGGCAGACACCCTGCGGACAAAGGGCTAGGAGGTCTACACTGACGCGCTGATCGTTGGGGCCCTGGGTGCCTGGGACCCCTGTAATGAATGCGTACTTCGCACCTGTGGGGTGGGCCGTCGCTAGGCGTCTCTTGAGCCACGCGTAATGGTCTCAGACACTATTCAATAGTCTAGAGACATTTACACAGAGCACATCACTGGCCACCGCCAATACCAAGTGTGAGCCGATGTGACTTTGTGAACCTACGAGTGGGAGGAAACTTGTGGACCTCCCCTGCTGGACTTTATCCCCTGAACCCACCGAACCGAACTCCACCATGTGAGGGTCATCCTATCCCCATTACCCAGCCTGCGTATCTTTACCCATGACTGTCTGTAACCTGTATGTATGAGCGATGTACCCCCACTGCTTCCTGACTGTATTTTGATCTCGCCCACTGTTCACCCCGCATTGGGAATATGGCAGACTGTATATGCTATGTGCTGCTCATTACTAAACTACTAGCATCCCCCTATACGCTGTATGCTACCCCCGATGATCAATAACTGACTTTTCAAACTCTCTGTATCGTTTATTTTTAAACATTTTCTAATAAACTTTTAAATCTATTCTTCCACCCTTGCCCCTGGAGAGACCCTCACAAAGTCCTGTCCAGCTACTGGGGTTGTGTTTTGGAAAAAAGATTTTGATCCACAGTGGCTTGCCTAAATTACTTTTGTCCTATGCATAGGTCCCTATCAAAATGTGATCTAACTGTTTGTTTTTTATTGTAGTTTATCACTGGTTAACATGAACATGTAATCAGGAAATAAGCACAGACTGATTCAATGTGCTTAGCTCTGATTTTTACATTAGCTCATATAGTAGGAGCTTTCGCCTTTTTGAGCTGAGAATAAACATGGAAAAATATCAGCTGAAAGGCTAACTTCTCCTTTTTCCGCTCCCAAAATTGTGTTTAGCCGCCTGAAAATGGAGCCTTATAATATCTTCTCAACTCTGAATGCAAGTATTGGTAGCATTTTATTGTCAGGACACGTTTGTGTGTCCTTTTTCTAGCACCCAAAATGTTCTGTCTGCCAGTAAATTGGATTAAAAAAAAGCATTAAAAATTCTTTGAAATCTCTTGTTCAGAAAGGACTCCTTGTGGCAAGCAGGTCGAACTTATACATCCTCCTGCTGTGAATTCTCAAGTGAAAAAGGGATGAAAGAGAACCTGCCTCTTGTACTGCACTATAGCTGTACCTGCAGTTCCCAGACATACAGAGCATGCACTGCAATGCTTGTTAGAGTCAAGTTATTTTAAACTCTCTCTGAATTTTGACAGTTTAATTTTATTTTTTTTAGCAGCTTCTGGAAAAAGTAACTGTGCAATATAACGTTATTTTGGGTATTGAATCTCCCATTTGAGGGCATCCAAATAACATAGCAATGGGCACCTAAGGATACTTCTAATAACTATGTACAGGAAATCAATGGATGAAACCCACATAAACAGTAACAGGAGTTATCAGTTTACATTTCCCCTACAAGCACTCGCAATGAGAGAATAAATTCCTTAGAACAAGGGCAGGATGAATGATTTCCTTCAGCAAGAAGCTAGCCATACTCTGAGACCGTTCGTGAACCAGCATTAGCGGTAGGAGAAATAGAGGCTTTCCTTGCCAACCATTATTTCCTTTGAGGTCAAGGCAAATCTTTCCTATCAGGACCATGGATCCCCATTGGAGGATAATGAAAAAAGATTACTTGCTAATGACAATAGGGAAGGACACTGTGCTGTCACTCTACTGATGGCTGAGTATAGTAGGGATATTCTAATTGTTTTATGGCCTCACTGTTGACAATGGTGGCTGTCAAATGTTCTTTCCCTTGGCTTTGCCCTTACAGGTAACTGTTTATACTGAAAGATTGTGCTGGATGAAGCTGGAGTGAATTTAATGTATAATTTGCACAAGCTATGGATGTGGTACAGTAATTCTGATTGTATTGAATATATTTTCTGTATGACAAGTTGAGTGCCAGAAGAAAAAGACAATGCAAGAGGAAAGTTTAATTGCTAGAAAGATGTCATCTGGTTACATGGCTCTTATGTAGCATTTATTCAGAATAAATGGTCCTATTCAAAACTAGTTGTCATTGCCTCCTTTTTCTCCCTCTCCTTTAGTCTCTATTCCCTTATTCTACCAACACAGGTTTCATTCTCCATTGTGCCATCAAGCGGTGTGTAGGCCATTAGGCAGTGGTGTGTCTTGCTCTGATAAATAACCTCCTTTAGGAACTGTTTTTTTTAAAAAAAACATGAGTATGCACAAGTGATATCTGCTCAGGAACTTTATGGTGGTGATTACTTTGTTTAATAAAAAAAGGAATATTTACCATAGCAATATAGAACCTTGTTGTAAATTTAGCACCTCTGAGGTCCAGGCGCAGGTAAGAAGCACACTAATATGTAATAAATATTTTTATTCTTTTAAAGGAAATATTTTTCACACCACTGCACAACTTTTCTCAGAGGAAATATACCTAATGTAGCAATATACCAAACTCTTTGTATTCTTCTTTGAGTAGTGTCCCTGCTGGTGCTCCACTTCACTTTATTTCAGGTATGCATGGGCCTTTCAAGCCCTTGATAGGAGATTTTTCATTAGCAGTGTCTGTTTGGCCTGTGCATGTGTTCTATAGAACCTTGTGCTGCACACTGAGGGTATACAGAGCTGTGCAGGCAAACTGCCCCCAGTTCCTTCTCTACTGCCTGGGCCCGAGACGGAGCTCTTGCATGTCCACCTTGTACATGCCTCAGCCTGTTCTAAGGGTATTTTTGTTAGTATAGAATTAGATAGTTGTGAGAGGCTTGTTTTTTTCATTTTCTTCCCCCCCCCCTTTTTTTTTTTTCCTGGGGTACTTATTTGGCCTTTCTGGGCATGCCTGGCTTGCCAGACTTCAAACGCTGCCTCTCTTGTCTGGAGGCTATCCCAGTCAGTGACAGCCACTCTAAGTGTATCTGTTACTCGTGAGAGTTTCGTATCTCCCCAAAGTGTAACTTTTTTTTTTTTCTTGCCTGGCTCTCAAATCTAGAGCATAGAAGAGTTGAGAGACCAAACTGAGGGTTTTGAAGACAGAGCTCTCCCTTCAACCTTCTTCAGAGTCGGTCAGGACACCCCCACCATACATCTGTCTCTGGACAGATCCAGCACCCATTTGACCTTAGCCAATGTCTTGCCTAAGAGCGGGAGGACTCGGGGAAAGCTGCAAAGAAGTGGAGCTCTGTCTCCAACCACAAGTAGGCCCCAATCTCCCACTGAGTCTACAGTGTCAGAAGCTTCAACTGCTCAGCTTGATACTGTGGAAGCAAACGACTCTTCCTCTGGTACAGCGGGGTCAGGAGATCCTGGAGCACTTGGGGAAGCATGGCTCCAGCAGGCCCCCAATGCCATCTATGAAGGACTGGGATGCCCAAGACATACACTCTTCTAGAATGGCACTATCTATATCAGGCTTACCATCTGCAGTTATTTCCTTGATTACATGTTCAAGTTAACCAGATGAGCTCTGATCGGGGGGGGGGGGGGGGAAGTCAGATTGCATTTTGTTAAGGACTTACTAATATAGTCAGGCCACTGTAGATCAAATCCTCTTTCCAAAACTCAGCCCTAATAGCTGGATAGAACACTGGGAGTCTCTCCAGAGGCAAGGGTGGAAGAATACTCTGCATAAGATAGTGGACCCCAAACTTTTCAGGGTTGTGCCCCCCCGCAACCTGTCTGGGAGAAAAGGCAGATGGGGTAAGGAAGCCGAGGCTGGGGCAGGGCTGGGTGTGGAACTGCAGGTTGGAGCTGGGAGCTGGGGCTGCGGCTGGGGGAGGGTTGGAGCAGAGCGGGGCTGGGTGGTGCTTCCTCCCCACTCCCAGGGGGGCTGACTTAGGCTTGGCCACGCCTTCCCAAATATTTCTCTGTGCCCCCTTAGGGGGCGTGCCCCACAGTTTGGGGACCTCTGGAGTAAGGCCTTAGAACAGAAGACCCATCCTGCAGCTTTTTGTAGCAGTCTAAAGGGTTATCAGAGTGGTGAGGGGTGACAAGTGCAAAAAACTCCCTAGTTTGAGTTGATTTTTTTTTCTGTCAATGTCTGCTTGTGTGCTCCTTTTATTGCCCAGCTCGAACAATGACTGTGTGACAACAGATGCATCACTGTTATGGTGGGGAGCATAGGTGAATGCTCTCACAACTCAGGGCAGCTCGGCATCTCAGGAAACTGGTCTCCATATCAAGCTGTTGGAACTCAAGGCAGTCAGGAATGTCTGCTTTCATTTCTAACCCACATCAAGGGCAAGTCCATTCAGGATCATGATGGATAATGTTGCTTTCACATTCTATATCAACAAATAGGGAAGAAGAAAATCCCTCTCCCTTGATGTCAAAGCTGTAAAGTTATGGAACTGATGGATAGCCCACTAGAGTCGGATCTCCATCATTTACCTTCGTGGAGTCCAGAATGACACAGCTGCTATGGTCAGCAGATATTTCTCTCAGGACTATGAATGGGAGTTGAACTCTCAAATTCTCCATGGGATATTGCAAAGGTGGGGACTTTCACAGATGAACCTATTCACCATATTCTGCAACAAGAAGTGCCCCCCTACTCTGCTCAAGAGGAGGCCTAGGTCACCACTCTTTTTAGGGAATGGTTTTCCCTTTCCCTGGACAAAGGGTCTCTTCTATACATTCCCTCCAACACCACTAATACTAACTGTGATAAACAAGATCAGACAGGACAAGACCTGGGTTATCCTTATAGTACTGCCCTGACTGAGACAGACTTCGTATCCTTACCTCCTTCACCTGGGTGTCCACCTGGCATTTAAGCTTCTGACCATCCCTCATCTCCTATCCCAGAACACAGGCTGCATGCTTCATCCCAGCCTAGGAGTCCTCCACTTCCAACCATGGTTTTTTTTGGTTCCCAGTATTAGAATCCACATGTTACTAAATAATAGAAGGAAGTTTTACTTGAATTACTTACCTTCTGAAATAGAAAGGGTTCAATCACTGGTGTCACCATCACTGTTGAGGGGCAGAATCCTCTTTGCTTTAAGCCATCTTTGATTACCTGCTGGACATGAAGAAATCAGGGATATCCTCTAGCTCTGTTAAGGTTTATCTAGCCGCAGTAACAACATTTCATCCTGCACTAGAAAGATTTTCTATCTTTTCTCACCCTATGTCCTCAAGATTTGTTAAGGGTATAGGGAACCTCTACCCCCGGTTAAGGATCCTCCTACTTCTTGGGATCTCAGCTTTGTACTTGGATGCCTCCATGGGATCTCCATTGGAACCTATGGCAATGTGCTCCTTGCTTCACTTATCTATGAAAGTAGCCTTTCTAGTAACTATAATGTCAGCTCGCAGGGCTGGGGAGAATGGGCCCTTGATGGCAGACCCTCCATTTATGGTATTTTTTTTTCAAGAACAAATCTTTTTACAGCCTCACCCTAAATTCTTACCTGAAGTGTTGTCAGATTTTCATTTTAATCAGGCCATTCACCTATCAGTATTTTTTCCTAAACCACATAAATACCAGCATGAGAGCTCCTTTCATACTTTAAATGTGAGATGGACATTGGCCCTTTCCAAAATTTCTTGGTCCTATCTAGATAAATCACCTATGCTGTTTGCCTCCATCGCAGAAAGGTCCAAGGGGTCCACAATCTGAGTATATCATTGCTCACTACAATGCAGCTGGTGCTTTACCTCCCCCAAAGGATTATAGCACACTCTGCCAGATCACAGGCAACTTCTACAGCGTTCATCAAGAACATTCCAATGTCTGAGAGATGCAGAGCTGCTACATGGGCCTCAGTGCATACTTTTTCTAAACACTGTGCCTTGGTCCACACTGGCAGATCTGATGTGGTGCTTGGTTCTGCTATACTGTCATCGTAGACTCAGTTGTGAAGGTCCCTTCTCCCTGTGGGGATAGTGCTCAGGAATCACCTAAAGTGGGACACCCACAGGGACATTACTCGAAGAAGAAGAAGAGGTAACTCAGTAGCAGCAGCAGCGTCCAGAGCCTCAGGCCCTTTAAATCGCCACTGGAGCCCTGGCTGGTGCGGGTCAGGCAGCCTGGAAGGGCTGGCTGGGGGATGCTGACCCCCAGCCCCGCCCCACTGGAGCTGTCCCCGTCCCCCTACCAGTAAGTGTCTGGAGTTACTTTCACCCCTGGCTGTAACTGGGGATCTTTGAGATATGCCCCTCTCTGCGTGCTCCGCTACCCACTCTCCTTCCCCTCTGCTTTGGATTGTTCTTTGTTAGACATTTGGCTAGAGAAAGCACTGAGGGGTGTGTGTGCATGTGTGTGGGGCACGAGGTTGTATAGCGTTCATGCACAGGCCAAATGGAACTTGGTGCTCATGTACTTCTAATGGAAAACCTCAGATTAAAGGCTTGAGAGGTGCATGTGCACTTGAACAACTGAAGTGGCGCAGCTACAGGAATGCATTTCTTGAAGAACCACAGTTACTGAACAAGGTGAATAACCTCCTCTTCTCAAGCAATTGGTCTCTCAGACTGTGTCCCTTTTGTGAAAAAATTAAGTTTAGTTGCAAGGGCGAAGATAGCAAAGGCTGAGGGTTACGTTTGTGTGTGATGGGTGAGCAGCTGCTACTTTTGTGTTCTTGGTGCTCATGCTGCTCGGGGTAGAGCTAAATTCAAGAAAAGTAACTTAATGAATTGCAGCCAGTGTAGAGAAGAGAGATCATCCTTCTATGGCCAGAAATGCATGTTTTTGGCCTGGGTGTAAACATACCCACTCTTCTTAGTTGGTCAAATGTGACAAATAGCCCTTCCTCTTACTAAGTGCAATTCCTTTGTAGTAGAGGGTCCATGCAAGGCCCTATGCACCATTTAAACCCTGTGTTAAGGACTCTCTGCACTCAGTATTATAATCAAACCCATTGTTTTCACTCTGAAATATGCATTGAAATCTGACATCCATCTGTTACTTGTATAACCCCATTTCCGTACTATCTAGACCCTTCCCAAGTATTTAAAAATAGAGATAAATTTTAATTATTTTCTTTTTTGCTTTCCAGACAAACCTGTAAACAAATCCAGCTATGTCTGAAGGAATTAATGAGGTAAAGCAAAATTGAAGAAATAAGATTTATGCTTAGTTCCATGGCCATTCTCATTTTAGGCAGGAGTTAGCTCCATTACAGCTCTGGCTGAGCACCCCCTTGTGGATGGGCACACTAGGCAACTGTATTGGTCCTCCTTTTAACAATAGATTCAAACACTTATCTCTTTCTGTCCTTCCTCTGGGTTTTTTCCATTCTCTGATCCTCCTATGGGTTGTATCTGAAAGCCTCCTCCCGTGTTTGTTACAGTAGTTAGGAGTCATTAACAAGTGGCTCTATTGTCCTGCTAGGGCAAGATTAGTCAATTGTTGATGGTCATTTAAGGTCTCTCTTCCATTCGAGGACACACACTAAGTACCAAACCCCCTTCGCTTAATTCAAGAGGGAGGATGTCAATCTGTAGTGAAATGCCTCTGTAAGGGTATAACCATACAGAGTTCATAAAATCAAACTGGAATTCATAAGTTCATATAGTCATAACCTTCATAGTCTATGTCCAGCTCCTGTGAAAGATCTGTTTTCTGCATGTATAAACCTGTTTCTATTGTTCTGATGGAATGGAAGGACTTCTGGGAGGTTCTAGTTGTGGAAGGAAAGGTGATCTCAGTAGGGACAATCCCCTGGAGAGGTTTAAGTGTCAGGACAGAAATCTTGACCTTGACGCTGATCTAATTAGGAGCCAGTGCAGAGAGCTGGAGTGATGAGTTAATACTTTTCTTTCTCCTTGTGAGATCACTGTGAAATGTTGATATGGATGTATACTGCTTCATTCCTCCAACAGCACAGCTCCCTCCTATAGCTCCTGTCACCCACACCTCACTGACTAACTGGGAGGCTTAACTAGCCCTTGATTGGCTTCAGGTGTCCCAATCAATTTAGCTATCTCCACTGCCTTCTAGAAGGATCTTAATTGGCCCCACGTGCCTTGATTAACCTGGAGCAACTGCTATTTGGTTACCATGGTACCAGGGATTTGTTTAGCCTGGGGCTAACATACCTGTTCCTCATTGCTTAATTTTACGGTAGCCATCAGGCCTTGCCCCATCACATCTTGTGTAACCCACTTTAGTTCAAGCTGACTTGTGCTTTTAGCTTTGGAGGTTTCCAGTTCAATAACTGGTGTTCACCAAGATGGTGGCTGTGACACTTGCTGGCTCATTCTTGTTTTTATTATGATGAAGGAAAGAGAAGCTATCCTGTTAAAGTGGGTTTAACCCAACTGAAATTCACAAGGGTTTGTTATATTCAGAAATGTGTTCATATATACTCTAAGGGACCAGTTCTGCCCCCCGGTGCAACTTCTTTTGACAAGTGGGTGCCATTCACTCCTGTTGACATCGGGAAGAGTTATGCCTGTGTATCAGATGATAGAACTGGCCTCAGAACCTGCCTGTCATTTACATTAAGCCCTTTACTCCACTCCGGTAGTGTATCTGCTGTACACCAAGGATGGGCCTTATACTTGTTGGAAAGTAATTTCGATGCAAGTCGGCAAAATGTAATTTATGCCCACTTTAAAGCCTCCTTAATGTTAGGGTGGAGTAAAGGGGCTTAGTGAAGATAAGAATCTGACCCAATGACTTTAAGATGATGGGGAAATCCATTATCCAGTGGCTGGCACAGAGTGTGATTCTGCTGCCTGTTTGAGCTGTTACAGGGCCAGATTTAGTACATTTCATCTCCAGATCACATTTCCTCTGAAATGGGCATTGTTAGTTGCTGTTAATGTTCAACCAGAAAAAGATGGTGATCATGGTCATTCACTGAAATATCTGTTTTATTATTGGTTATTGTACCAGAGATCAGTTCAGCTTTGTATGTTCAATGTCATTTTAATTCAGAGCTGTTTCATGTGTTTTGAGTTACAGCTGTACCAATGTCCAAGGATAGAAATCAACTCTGTTGCATTTGCCTCCCTCCTGTCTTCCCTGTGACTCTGTTACACAAGCTGAAATGATTGAAGTTTGTACAGTTTTGTTGCTTGTCAGACACAGCCAGCCAGAATGCTTCTGAATTCACATTTAATTTATTCATAGCACAGCATGCAGCAGGGTTGATGGCTGCAAGTTAATATGGTGTGCTTTAATGAGATAACTGTTTGCCTCACAGGTTTTGAGGTTTGTGCTAGTTTTATTTGTCAACCTGACCGAAGTGAGAACCATAAGAAATCATAGCTCTACACTGAAATATTTTATTTACTTAGTAAATGCTTTTGCCTGAAGACAAGTCAGTGAAGTAATTAAGTAGTAGCTTTTCCTATTTTGGAACATCAATTTTTTTTTCTGTAATCTCTGCGGTTAACAATATGTTCCTGTCAGAGTTCTAGCTCACAAGTGTTGCTTACTTAAAATTTCTCTGTATTTTTAGATCTGCATTTCTCTCTGTCTTACATATCTGTCATTTCACTGATGCTTGCATTTGGGGTTTTTATGCAGAAAAATGTGGCCATCCTAGAATAGGAAATGTAAATCTCAGTCTTCCCTAGAGGTGGCTGAAAAATCCCAAAGAACATTTGGCCTCACTTAATTTTCAAACTCCAGTGGCTATATTTCCATTGCAGATAGTTATCAGAGTTGGTGTGGTTGACTAAATTTACTACTCAGGTTTTTAACAGTGGCGAGTTCCTTCCCAGCAACTTTAGTATATCCTTAAGAAACTTGCTGTCTTTTCATTAACACAAATTTAGGTGCATTATAGTTCATATTAACCTGGAACTTGCAACAGGTGCTAAAAGCTGTCCGCAGGCTTATTCAGACAACATTACAGAATATTGTTAAAAACCACCACTTGTTATAGCCACACCTTCCCCACTTTAGGAGTGGCAGGAGGGGGACACTGACAGGACACTTCATTCCTAGGCCTAGTTTACATGGAAAGTAGTGCTACTTTAACTAAGGATATGTCTACACTATTTGCGGGATCGGCGCGTAGTGATCGATCTATTGGGGATTGATTTATCGCATCTAGTGTAGACTCAATAAAATCAATCCCAGATCACTCTGCCGTTGACTCCGGAACTCCACCGTATGCGAGAGGAGGAAACAGAGTCAATGGGGGAGCGGCAGCGATCGACTCGCCAGTGTCCTCATGGCCAGGTAAATTGACCTAAGATAGGCCAACTTCAGCTTCGCTATTCGCATAGCTGAAGTTAAGTATCTTAGGTCGACTCCCCCCGCCCAGGTTAGACCTAGCCAAAAAGTGAGTTTTTACAATCGATTTAATTAAACAGGTACAAATTTATGTGTGGACACTCTTCCATCAATTTAAATCTGGCTTGTATCAGTTTAGCTTGCATTGCATGTTCAAGCTATACCAACATAAACCAAGTTTAAACCAATGTAAAGTATCCGCAGAGGTTTGCACCCGTTTAAATAAATCAGCTTAATCCCATTTTTAGTACAGTCAGTGCAACATCTGTATATAGACAAGTGTGTGTTTGTTTTAATGGTTAAAGAAGGCAGTCAGTCTGAGATTGAGTTAAACACCTTTTGTAATGCCCAAGCTTCAGGCTATCAAACCCCCTTATCGCAAAGGTGTTTCACTCTATCTCGGATTGACCCCTCACTTTTTTTAAAGGCTTACATTATGAAGCCCTAATAGCTACATGCATACACTCAGACAATGCTACAGAAAGCAAGGCACATTAAAACTATTCCCCCTCACTCCAGTGTATTTAGGAATGCAGCCTTATATCAGTGTTTGTACAGCAATGAAACATGTCTCTAAGAAAATATGTATTTCCCCATCAGTTTTGTGCATTATTTCTGATGGAGAATTAGTCACCTTAAAGACTTTGTCCCAAATCTGGATGAAAAGTAAAAAATTAGAAACTTTTTGTGGGAGGAAAATTTCTGAAAAATTTTGTTTAAGGAGAATGAAAACAGAACTTTTTTGAGCTTGCTCATGGCTGCCTAACTGCATGGACAGCTGCCTCCAGGGGTTTGTCTCCTCCCTAGGGAGTGAGGGAAGGGGTTCCCTGAGAAGCTGCCTCCTCATGTTGTCCAACTTTTCCTGAGCAGTCAGCAACTTGGAAGTCAGGTAGCTTTTGTAAAGAGAAAGGCGATAAATTGTTCTCCTTAACCACTGAGGACAGGACAAGAAATAATGGGCTTAAATTGCAGCAAGGGAGATTTAGGTTAGGCATTAGGAAAAACTTAATTGTCTGGGTAGTTAAACACTGAAACAAATTGCCTAGGGAAGTTGTGGAACCGGCATGGTCGGAGGTTTCTAAGAACAAGTTAGACAAACACCTGTCAGGGATGGTCTAGATAATACTTAGACCTGCCTCAGTGCAGGGGACTAGACTAGATGGCCTCTCGAGGTCCATTCTAGTCCTACATATCTATGAGGCAGCTAGTAGGGGAGCCAGGTTGGCTGGCTGCCAAGAAACTGTTGAAAGTTTTGACAGAATTGACACGCTCCCACAGAAGGCTTCAATTCTACCTAGTCAGCATTTTTCTGAAGAAGTGTCCATTCGAAAATTTTCAACCAGCTCTACTCAGAATGTCCTTGATTTAAAGTGTCTGCTCCCTTTCTCCCCATTTACCAGGAGGTTGGGGTAAGCAAAGGGGGTGTATGTTTGGAATGTACCAGTAAAGATCTTTATGTTGGGAACCAGGATGAGCAGATTTGTGTGCAGCGCTTTAATGAAAGAGACTGCAAACTGGATAGAAATGAACTTCTATTTGAAAATACTCTGCCACCAAGAATTATTCTTTACAAGGCAATAAGATAGCCTTGTTGTTAATTCAGCCTACAGAAAGTACAAGTCACAACTGACCTTCCTTGAATTTCTTAGAATTGAGACTAAAAGTGTGTCTGCAACACCGTGGGGGAAAACGAGAAGTCTGTCCAAGCAAAGTCTGGACGTTTGTGCACGTATGCATGTGCACATGCACGCACACACACACATGAGAGAGAGAGAGAAAATAATAACCTTTGTATATAGGTACACAGTGTTTTCCTAGTAAAAATTATTCCCTCCCCCTTGTTTTATTAAAAAAAAAAAGACAAACAACAAAAAGCCAGTCCACTAACGCATGGTGTCATCACAACAAAAGCCTCACAAAAATTCAAAGGGAAGAATTTTTCACTCATGTCAAGAGTAGGCTGGAGGGTGGGTAAGAACAGAACAGTGCTGGCCTTGGGCTCCAAACAAGAGCCATCTTGCAGATGCAGAACAAGATGGCTCAGAGGGTGCTGACTGTGATTTGCTGCTGCTCTGATCACAAGCTGCATGTGTGAGGTGACTGGGAAGGCATGCCCCTTGCTTGCCCTGGTGTGTAAACCAGAGCTCGAGCCTCAGCATTCCTCCTGGTGGTCTTTGGAACTCAATGGAGAGAGATTCTTTGCCTCTTATACCAGTAGAAAAAGTTTTCCTCTAATATTTAGGGCTGCATCCAGTGTAGTCTGAGATTAATGGGTATGTAGTTGGCAGATGGGAGGATAATAAACAATAGCAGGTGCTGGGTGATATTTCCTAACCCAGTAGGTGTCTGGCAGCTGGATTTGTTTCTTGTTGATAAAGAGTTAGTGGAACACCTTAATTTAAAGACTTCTCCCAGTTCAGGAAATATTAGAGGTGTAAGAAGTTTGCGTTTTTTATTAACCTCCAACTGTGCAAGAAAGAAATTAAAACACTTAGAAGGCCTGATCCGGAGACAATGAGGGTCTTTCCATTCATTTCAGTGGGGTTTGGATCGGCCCAAATTGCATGCAGGTTTGCTTTTTTTTAAATATATTCACCATTGAATTCAAAAGCAATTGGGGGGGGGGTGGCGGGAGGGACTCAGAAATTCTTGACTTATTTCCTGACTCACCTTTTCTAATTGCAGATATTATTGTTAGTTATTTTGTATTACAGTAGCACCTACCTATCATACTATTCTAGGCACTGTACAAATAACATATCTACTCGTTCATAAGCCAATTTTTTTTAGCAAAACAGGGAAGCATCAGAGAAGGGGGTTGGCTTATGAACAGGTATAGAGAGGGGGAGAGGTGGGACACAGTCCCTCCCCGCAACAGAAGGGGCAAGGAGAGGCAGCACAGCCAGCAGAGCCAGAAGGGAAGAGGCAGGGCCAGAGTCTCTCCTGTTCTGGCCACATTGCTCTCCCCCCAGCCTCCGAAGCAGCTGCAGCTCCGGGTTTGGCAGGCTGCGGCCGTGCTGCCCAACCTGCCGGAGTTGTTCCGGCCGGGCCAGAGACATCCTCCCCTGGCCCACCCCAGGTAAGGTGGGAAGGGATGGGATAGGGAGAGTGAGGGGTGGTGGTCCCGGACTACAGCTGGGGTGGAAGGGATTACATGGGGAGGGGTCATGTGGGGGGGTCCTGGGTTAAGGGTGGGGTCATGTGGGGGGTGGTCACATGGTTTACTTCCCTGACCTCAGCTTCTGTCCCTGCTCCTCTGAAAATTTCTCCACCAGTTGCTGTCCCGGCCCATCAAGGTAAACAACTGGCAGGCTGGGACATTTTGTTGATGTAGGTTTATCTCTGTGCCTGTGGATGTTCGAGGTAAACAAACTGTCTCGGCCCACCAGCGGCTTATCCTGATGGGCCAGGAGCCAAAGTTTGCTGACCCTGAATTATAGGGTTAGCTTATGAATGGATCATAAAAATTTGCCATTTTTGCATATCCATCTTGGTGGGGGGGGGGTCGGTTTATAAACAAACCAGCTTATGATCGACTATATATGGCACTTATCAAATGATACTCCCTGTTCTAACGAGTTCACCATTTAAAGCAGTAGGACAGACAAAGGGTTGGAGAAAAGAAATGTATTATAATTTATTCTCTCAATTAGATAGATGAGGAGCAGAAGCGCAGAGAGATTTAGTGACTTTCCCAAGATCACACAAGATGTTTGTAGCAGAGATGGGAATCTAAATCTCCTGTGTCCCAATCCAGTGCCTTAACTTCAAGCTTGCCTTTCCTCTCCCATATAGGGAAAAAACAGGGCAAGATTCTGTATAACACGGTTTGATTTTCTACCAAGCAAGCTGTGTGGCAGCAGAATGGAACCAACAATTCCAAAGACATCTGTAGAAATACCTTACCTGTTTGCCCCTAGGTTTCTATACTCCTGGCCAAACATCTCCTCACACGGCTGGGCTGCATAATGATGACCCACAGGATGTAATTTCAACTCCCAGAATGAAACCAACTCCACATCTTTCTGGTTGAATTAAAAGTTCGGTTCTTAGTACGTGATTAACACTGAAAAGGACACATACAAAATGATGCAGAGTGAGGTTCGTTTTTTAAATGTTCATACAATAGTTGCTACCCTCTTCACTGAAATGTAGCAACCTGTGAGGTAGAATGTGGCAGCTGTTTGTCATTATACAGCAGCTCTTCCCAAGAGATAACAGCAGGCAGTGAGTTGTAATAACAGTATTCTATCCACTTGAAAATGACAGTTGTATTTATTATGTATTTTTTCACAAGCTTTAAGAACTACAGGAAGCTTCTACTTTTCAACTCAGGTAGTCCTTATCCTGGACCTGAGTTACTCCTGTGCTGTTGACACATTGGGCAGCCCAGTTTGTCAACTGATTATGGTTGCCTGTTAGTTGTGATATTTCTTCACAGGTGATGCCAGGATATATTCCAGGATATATGTCAGGAAGGGCAGTTTTTTCTTGGCCTTCCTTGCCTTTGCCTTCTTCATTCATGCACCCAAATCAATGCTTAGCATGTCTCCCATCTTCCGTACGGCATATATGTCCGAACCACCTGAGCCTTCTTTCTTTGATGTTTGCTAACATATCCTGCTATGTCAGCTCCCTTACTCTCGCATTTGTTGTTATGCCATGCAATGTGTAATATCTTCCTCAGGCATCTGTGACGGGCAGCATCCAACCTTTTTTTTTTTTTTTTTTTTTAAAAGGCACTATCATTAGCCAAATCTCTGCTCCATATAGTAGCATGCTTGTTACAGTCCCATGACATCATCTGATCTTTTAATTTGGTGTGGAGAACTCTGTTTGACCAGATGCTCTTCATCCTTCCAGGTGTGTTTTTTTTTTTTTTGCTAATCTTGTATGAATATCCTTTATTGCAGCCACCTTCAAATGTCATCATGTAGTTCAGATAGTAGAACTTTTCTATCTTTTTTATTTCTTTTCCATCCACATACACCTTTGCATCTGTTCTCTAATTTCCTACCTTTATAATGTTGGATTTCTCTACATTTACTTTCAATCCAATTTTTGCTGCTCTACCTCAGATGTAAGGGCAATCATTCTATTCCATGTCCTACTTAGTAAAAGTCAAGGTAATGTAACTCATCTCCACTAACCATTTTACACAATGCCTGTGTTGTCCACTTCATCAACCAGCCTATTGATAATGCAAAGAGGATTGAGTCAACGCACACTCTTGTCTAACACCGGTCATAGTATCAAACCACTCACCTAGGCCTGTATCTGATCTTCCATCATATAAACTCTCTATTATGTTGATCTGGTTGTCTGCTATCCTATAGCTCCTGGCAATATCTCTGCAGACACTATTGAACACTCTCTTAAAGTCAAAATTTATTAAGATTGGTCAAACAGTGAATGGGTTCACAAAATGATCTGGGCCTGGATGGAAGCCAGCCTGTTCTTCTTGTAAGGTTTCGTCCACTGCAAGCTTTATTCTATTCAGCATAACAGTGGCAGATACTTTGCTCAGGATTGATAGCAGTACAATACCTCTCCAGTTCATGCACTGAATAAGGTTTTCCTTTTTGGCAATGCCATGATGATAGGCTTAAGCTTTCTTTATCAGTTAACTGCTTAATCAGAATTAACTCTGGCCTGTTAGTTGAGTATTGTCAACCCCGGGAGCTTTCCCCTATTTGAAACCTTTGATAACTCTTTAATTTCATCAGGAGTTGTTGGTTCTTCTATTTTCTAAATTAGCATTGCCATTTCTCTCAGACCTGTGCATAATCATCAGTTCTGGACAGTTTAATATGGAATGGAAATGTTCTGGCTATCATCTGGCTTGTTGTTCATGTGTTTGCAATATCTGGCCATGTGGCAGTCTAGTTATTTGTGAGAGAGCTTTCACTATTCTATACAGCTGCTTGATGTCGCTCCTCTGTGCGCCTGCTTCTGCAGCCTTCTTCTGAACCCAGGCATTTCTATCTTGCCTGCTTCTCTTCATTTCTTTGTTGCTTTTGCTATATCTTGCATCCTGCTTCTGAGTTCTGTCAGTGTCTTGCACTATTCTTTTTTTTTTCCCTTCAGAATTTTCAGCTTGTCAGTTGCTGTCCATGTTCCAGATGTAATCCATGCATCTTTCTTCCAGCGTCTTCAGCGGCCCACTACCTCCTCTGATGTATTGACTACTGTCATCTTCCAGTTTCACCATCTGTCTTCCAGACTTTCATCAGCCTCGCCCTGTACAACACTGAAATAGTGGCTAAGTGGCTGATCTGCATTTCTTTGTCCTTGAACTTCTCTATTGCGATAATTCTTTTTTGTCCATTTTTGTAATCTTTTTGAGTTTAAGTTGTAATGGGGCCACACTACAAGATTAATGATCAGAGCCAACTTGTCTGCTGACTGACTCTCTCTCTTAATTCTCCACCCCCCCGTTAAGATATATATCTGGTTGATCGTCACATTGTCCAGTAATCTTATGTGATCTTACCCTCTTATGCTGGAAGACTCATAGACTCTAGGACTGGAAGGGACCTCAAGAGGACCAAATACTGTCTAGACCATCCCTAATAGACATCCCAATATCTAACCTACTCTTAAATATCTCCAGAGATGGAGATTCCACAACTTCCCTAGGCAATCTATTCCAGTGTTTACCCTGACAGTTAGGAACTTTTTCCTAATGTCCAACCTAAATCTCCCTTGCTGCAGTTTAAGCCCATTGCTTCTTGTTCTATCATTGGAGGCTAAGGTGAACAAGTTTTCTCCTCCTGATGACACCCTTTTAGATACCTGAAAACTGCTATCATGTCCCCTCTCAGTCTTCTCTTCTCCAAACTAAACAAACCCAATTCCTTCAGCCTTCCTTCATAGGTCATGTTCTCAAGACCTTTAATCATTCTTGTTGCTCTTCTCTGGACCCTCTCCAATTTCTCCACATCTTTCTTGAAATGCGGTGCCCAGAACTGGACACAATACTCCAGTTGAGGCCTAACCAGCGCAGAGTAAAGCGGAAGAATGACTTCTCGTGTCTTGTTTACAACACACCTGTTAATGCATCCCAGAATCATGTTTGCTTTTTTTGCAACAGTATCACACAGTTGACTCATATTAAGCTTGTGGTCCACTATGACCCCTAGATCTCTTTCTGCCATACTCCTTCCTAGACAGTCTCTTCCCATTCTGTATGTGTGAAACTGATTGTTCCTTCCTAGGTGGAGCACTTTGCATTTATCTTTATTGAACTTCATCCTGTTTAGCTCAGACCATTTCTCCAATTTGTCCAGATCATTTTGAATTTTGACCCTGTCCTCCAAAGCAGTTGCAATCCCTCCCAGTTTGGTATCGTCCGCAAACTTAATAAGCGTACTTTCTATGCCAACATCTAAATCGTTGATGAAGATATTGAACAGAACCGGTCCCAAAACAGACCCCTGCGGAACCCCACTTGTTATACCTTTCCAGCAGGATTGGGAGCCATTAACAACTACTCTCTGAGTACAGTTATCCAGCCAGTTATGCACCCACCTTATAGTAGCCCCATCTAAATTGTACTTTCCTAGTTTATCTATAAGAATATCATGCGAGACCATATCAAATGCCTTACTAAAGTCTAGGTATATCACATCCACCGCTTCTCCCTTATCCACAAGGCTCGTTATCCTATCAAAGAACGCTATCAGATTAGTTTGACACGATTTGTTCTTTACAAATCCATGCTGGCTATTCCCCATCACCTTACCACCTTCCAAGTGTTTGCAGATGATTTCTTTAATTACCTGCTCCATTATCTTCCCTGGCACAGAAGTTAAACTAACTGGTCTGTAGTTTCCTGGGTTGTTTTTATTTCCCTTTTTATAGATGGGCACTATATTTGCCCCCTTCCAGTCTTCTGGAATCTCCCCGTCTCCCATGATTTCCCAAAGATAATAGCTAGAGGCTCAGATACCTCTTCTATTAACTCCTTGAGTATTCTAGGATGCATTTCATCAGGCCCTGGTGACTTGCAGGCATCTAACTTTTCTAAGTGATTTTTTACTTGCTCTTTTTTTATTTTATCTTCTAAACCTACCCTCTTCCCGTAAGCATTCACTTTACTAGACATTCCTTCAGACTCTCAGTGAAGACCGAAACAAAGAAGTCATTAAGCATCTCTGCCATTTCCAAGTCTCCCGTTACTGTTTCCCCCTCCTCATTGAGCAGTGGGCCTACCCTGTCCTTAGTCTTCCTCTTGCTTCTAATGTATTGATAAAAAGTCTTCTTGTTTCCCTTTATTCCCATAGCTAGTTTGAGTTCATTCTGTGCCTTTGCTTTTCTAATCTTGCCTCTGCATTCCTGTGTTATTTGCCTATATTCATCCTTCGTGATCTGACCTAGTTTCCATTTTTTATATGACGCTTTTTTATTTTGTAGGTCACGCAAGATCTCAAGGGTAAGGCAAGGTGGTCTTTTGCCACATTTTCTATCTTTCCTAACCATCGGAATAACTTGCTTTTGGGCCCTTAATAGCGTCCCTTTGAAAAACTGCCAACTTTCCTCAGTTGTTTTTCCCCTCAGTCTTGATTCCCATGGGACCTTACCTATCAGCTCTCTGAGCTTACCAAAATTCACCTTCCTGAAATCCATTGTCTCTATTCTGCTGTACTCCCTTCTACCCTTCCTTAGAATTGCAAATTCTATGATTTCATGATCACTTTCACCCAAGCTTCCTTCTACTTTCAAATTCTCAACAAGTTCCTCCCTATTTGTTAAAATCAAGTCTAGAACAGCTTCCCCCCTAGTAGCTTTTTCAGCTTTCTGAAATAAAAAGTTGTCTGCTATGCAGTCCAGGAACTTATTGGATAGTCTGTGCCCTGCGGTGTTATTTTCCCAACATATATCTGAATAGTTGAAGTCCCCCATCACCACCAAATCTTGGGCTTTGGATGATTTTGTTAGTTGTTTGAAAAAAGCCTCATCCACCTCTTCCACCTGATTAGGTGGCCTGTAGTAGACTCCCAGCACAACATCACCTGTGTTTTTTACCCCTTTTAGCCTAACCCAGAGACTCTCCACACTTCTGTCTCCTATGTCCATCTCCACCTCAGTCCAAGTGTGTACATTTTTAATATATAAGGCAACACCTCCTCCCTTTTTCCCCGTCTATCCTTCCTGAGCAAACTATACCCATCCACACCAACATTCCAGTCGTGTGTATTATCCCACCAAGTTTCAGTAATGCCAATAATGTCACAGTTGTATTTATTTATTAGCACTTCCAGTTCCTCCTGCTTATTACCCATACTTCTTGCATTTGTATATAGGCATCTAAGATACTAGTTTGATCTTGCCTCCCAGCTTTGCCCTGACCCTCCTTCCTCTCTGCCATTATAGCCCGTGCTCCCTTCTGTTTCCAACTCATCTCCCAGGTCTTGTTCCCCACTTACCTGTGGGCTTTGCTCATCTGTCCCCGTCGAACCTAGTTTAAAGCCCTCCTTACTAGGTTAGCCAGTCTGTGCGCAAATAAGGCCTTTCCCCTCTTCAAAAGGTGAACGCCATCTGTTCCTAGCAGTCCTTCCTCGAATAGCATCCCGTGGTCGAGGAAGCGAAAGCCCTCCTGGCGACACCATCTTCGCAGCCAGGCATTCACCTCCACGATGCATCTGTCTCCGCCCAGACCCCTACCTTCAACAGGAAGAATCGAAGAGAATACCACCTGCGCTCCAGACTCCTTAACCCGTACTCCCAGAGCCCTGTAGTCACTCTTGATCCGCTCAGTGTCACACCTCGCAGTATCATTTGTGCCCACATGGATGAGTAGCATGGGGTAGTAGTCAGAAGGCCGGATAATCCTCGACAATGCCTCTGTAACATCTCGGATACGGGCCCCTGGCAGGCAGCATACCTCCCGGGATGAACGGTCAGGGCGACAGATGGGTGTCTCCGTCCCCCTCAGCAGAGAGTCTCCAACCACCACTACCCTAAGTTTCTTACAAGTGGTGGCAGCAGAGCTCCCAGCCTTAGGGGTACGAGGCTTCACCTCCTTAACTGTTGGGGGTGATTCCTTCTCTCCTGTATCAAGAAGAGCATAACGGTTATCTTTTACCACAGCAGGAGGGTTCGCAGCAGTGGTGGAGCACTGCCTGCTGCTAGAAGTAACCAGCTGGCTGTGTCCACCCTGAGCCTCCTCCTCCACTGGTGTGTCGGTAGTCCTGTCAACTGGGACAGCTACGTCAGCTGTCGCCACATGGATACTGTCCAGGAATTGCTCATGGATATGGATGTTCCTCAGCCTAGCTGCCTCCTCCTGTAGCTCTCCCACCTGCTGCCTGAGAGATTCCACCAGTAGGCACCTTTCACAAAAGAGACTGCCTCCTGGTATTTTTAATCACTTGATAACAGGATATTATTGCATGGGGAAAAAAAACATCATTAAAATAATGTTAAGATTGCAAAGCAAGCACTCAGAAATTAAAAAATGCCAGTGTGAGCCCCTACAGAAGACTTCATGGTCCTACCACACCCTGTCCCAGAAAGGAGCAGTGGAGATTAATCCCCCAAGCGGCCTAGAGTGGCTGTGTCTCATGAACCAATGAGAGAGAGACAGCAGGGAGCAGCCATTCCAGACCCAGCAGGCCCATATAAGATGAGCTGCAGTGCAGCTTAGAGGGCAGTTGCTGCCTGGAGCTGGAGGAGTGTGACTGGGGTTCCTGGCTGATTGAAGAAGCTACAGGACCATGGACAGAGCTGTTTCTGCCAAGGACTGAGGGAGCAGAGAAGGAGTTCTTGGCTGGCTGCTGGAACTTAGCAACTGTAAGCCTTGAGGTAAGAGCGAAGAAGGTGAAGTGGCTGCAGGGAAGTGGCCCAGGGAAGTGTAGTAGCATCGCGAGTAGTCAAAGAGATGCAGCGAGTGACTACTATTTGTAGAGTCCCTGGGGGTTGGGACCTGGAGTAGTGGGCAGGCATGTGTACCTCCAACCAGCCACTGGGGAAGTGACTTAAGCCCTGGACCAGGCCCAGGAGAGGGGATTGAAGACCTCCAAAGACAGTCAATGACATTGGATTATATTGGACTTTGATACATCCCACCTTCCCCCGGAAGGGAACTGAACTGTTTAGTGGTCTGGCAGGAGAGCTGAGGTCAGAAAGGCCCAGAGGGGGCAACGAGTCTGCAGGGAGGAAGTCCTGGGGGCATGGCCCATACCAGGGTTGAGGGACTATTAAACTGATTGAGCTGAGCCCAGGGAGGGCTACAAAGACTTTCCAGCCAAGGGGTCCAGGCCCTACTGGACTGTTTACTCCAGAAGGGGTTTGATTTATATTTTGCACAGACTGTTTGTAACTTGGCCAGAGGACTGAGTCACTGAAGACCCACCACAAACTACAGGAGTGAGTGCAGGCACACGCACTTGGCCAGGGGGCGCTTGTGAATGGTTGCCTGTGAAAATTTAACTTGCTCCCTTGTGCATTATGATACAGTCTTCAATTACATGATCACATATTATTTTTGTCTCACAATATCCCTTCCTTGTTCAGTGCACAAAAAGGACAATGCTTAAGAAATAAGGCAGTTCTTCTGTATTTCTTTTTATCTTCCATTCAATGTGTGGCCATATGCCATACAAACCTACACTGAATAAGGAATTAGTTTTCTAAGGCTTTTCTATGGTGCTCATCACTATGGTATCTGAGCTTTATCAGCCATGCACCAACCACATCTTTGCACTCTCCTCCTTTTCCCCCCACATCAAACACAAACTGCTTGTCTTCACTTGTAAGACCCTTCATGGTTTAGCCTCGCTCTACTTATCTCTAATGTGCTCTTGAGCCATCGATCTCTGCCTCCTTTCCATCAACAATGGCTGCCTCTATTGTATATTATTCAAATTTTCCCACAAATACTGTCACCCTTTCTCTCATGCTGCTCTCTTTTTGCATGAGAGGAGCACCTTCAAATCAGCAAAGCCACAACATTCTCTTTCTTCAAACTTGCCTATGCCATGAAGCAGAGCTACACAACTCAACAATAGTTAAGCAGCTGATGAGCACTGTTTGTTTGTTGTACTGTTTGTAGTTGTCTTACTGTTCTCTCGGGGTTCCCTCATCAGTTTACTTTCACCTCTTGTCTTTCATTTTATACTTGGATTGCAGGATCTTCGGGGAAAGTTATTGCACTCTGTACCTCAAAGCAGCATCCTGGAACCACCATATTCACCACTGTCATATAATTATGATATGCTTTGTACAAAGTATGCCTTGAGCTATCATTTTGAAAGTCTTAATCTGTTGAACATTAACCTCTCAGCTGTTGGTTCGTGAGTGGCTGGGAGAAGCATTCATGTAACTCAGTTGGGTGTGTCCCTGCCTGTGGATGTCTTTGTAAATGCAGTACCTGCCAGTGATTTGCAGCTTGCCAACAGCATCACAGTATGAGAGAGGCATCAACGGTCCCACAGTCCAGGTTGCACCTTATCAAAAAAGTGTGGGCTTTTCATTACATGTCTGTACAGTGCTTTGCGTCCTGCCCATTTGACTGGGACTTCTTGGCACTATCACAATAGAAAAAATAACAAACCTTAACAAATGCATTTATCTCTTTTAAATAATGACAACCCTATAAAGTTTTTACAGACAGGGAACTGAGGCACAGAGAAATTTAGGACAATATTTTCAAGAAGTCTCCACTAATTTTGGGTGCACAATTAGAGACTTCCTGGGCCTGAATTTTCAGATTAGATTTGGAGTGGGATTTTTTTTTTTTTAAATCTAGTACTGGACAGACATTACTTAATGGTGTCAATGTTCTTGAGAGAGAGGTAAATTTGTGATATTTATTCCCATTCCATAGATATGGAAACTGAGAAGAAAGGCAAAGTGACCTGATCAAGGCCACGCAGCTAATTCTTGGCAGGGCTGGGATTAGGACACAGGACTTGGTGACTCCTAGCAATATGCTCCTTCTTCTAGACTACATCGCCTTATTTCCAGAGCTACTGAGCAGCCTCAGCACCTTTTTACTTCATTTGCAGTTGTTCAGCACTTCTAAAATTCATGTTCCAGGTGACTTGAGTTGAACACCCCCAGAAACTAGGAATGCAGAAATAGTGGCCACCTGTGAAAATTTCAGTTGAAGTAGCTACCAACCATAACTTGTGGTTAAAGTACAAGACTACGACTCTGAAATCTTGGGCTCAATTCCTGGCTTATTGACACATTTCCTATCTGACCTTGGGCAAGACACTTAGCTTCTTTGTACCTGAGTTTCCCATCTGTGTAATGGTGATAATACTTCCCTTCCCCATCTGGATAGATTCATTAATGTCTGAGGTACTCATATTTCAATGATGGTGGTGATAGAAGTGCAGATCAACATAAGGAGATGGAGCATCCAGTATATTGCAGATCTTGAAGGCAGCATGTGTTTCTAACTGAGGACTATTACACAGCTTACATTTTATAAAGACTTCCTAATCATTATATTTATCTTCTAGTGCTAAGGGTTCAAATCCACCCACATAGAACCATGAAATCTTATCTATCTAAATATCATTTTGTAGTTGCAGGAGCAAAGTCATAAGAACATTTTTTTCCTTTGGCTCATTTTCAAACAGGGAGACATCACTTTATCAAACTGCCTTTATTAGTACTTTAATTCAGCAAACAGAGATTGCTAAGTAAGATTCACTTTCTAGCCAAAATGTCAATCAAAACTACATGCACCATAGACTACTGTACAAGTTAACATTTTAACATTCCTATTGTAGTAATTATTCCGAGCATTATTCCGAGCAGAAAGGGGAGGACATTACATTGAGGCCTCTAGACTCTAATTTTCTCCCTCCAGCACTGTACTCTGCAGTTGTCCCCTTTCCAGAGGGGAGCTACCTTTATTGGGAATTGCACTGCCACAATAGAGGGAAGGTTCAAAACAGCCTTTGCTTATGTGAACAGATGATTGGAATGAGCTGATGAATGGCTGGAACAGATGATTTGACAGAATGATGATTTGATAGGAAACCAAAGTTCACATAGTAGTGAAGCTGTTCTGTGGTGGGTGTAGGTGTTATGGCTATTTTGTTCACTCTTCTTCCTCTGCCTGCACTGAGGGGCAAATTCTGCCCCTGCCACCTCTAGAGGCTCCCTTGGCAGAGAACCAGTGCTGTTTTGCTGCACAAGGGCAGGCAGGCCCCCAGGGCACCACGCAATGGGTACTCCTTCCCTCACTATGGCGAACAACTTGCCAGAGGGCTTCTCCACAGCAACATGCCAGTGGGAGTGCGGGGAAACAGGTGGGAATGAATTTCAGGATGGTCAGGAACAAGTGATCTGCTGTTGCATAGATCCTCTTATTCCCACTTGCTCTCATGAGGATTCATAAGGAGCTGCAGAGTCTACTGTAGTCACTGGGCTGTAGTAGCTTCAACAGAGTGGGAGAGAAGTTTGAAGGATTCTACTTCACTACTTGCCAGTGCATCTGCTGGGGGCTAGGCGCAGAAGATATGTCCTGTGTGTTTAAGTTATGGTCAACCAATTCAAGGGTGGGATACTGAAAACTCATGGAGCTGCTATGGAGGGGCTTCCATAAATTCCTGTGAAGCAGAAGATGGGCTTCTCTCTTTCTTTTTTAGGGCTTTGGGGCCTTCTTACCCTGTTACCCTCATGGCAGAAGTGGGAGCATAAAGCCCTAAGGGGAACTGCAGGGTTTCACCCATTATTTATTACTATGAATGTGTGCTTATTAAATTGGCCTAAGTTGAGTGGTATGAATATCTCACTCAATCTAATCATTCTTGGAGTGCACCATTTACTCCCTTGTGCATGTGCAAGAGATGGTAGTAAAAAATGATCAATGCCAGTGTCTCAGGATTTGGTTCTCCTTAGTTTATTGTATGTGCAGGCACCCAATAAGATTATTGCAATATATTACTATATCAGAGCACCTCTGAGAGATCCTTTTGTGAGACGCTGTTTCAGTGTATATTTTAGTAAGGAAACTGTCTCTCTGATTTTTGGATGGAGTCAACTAGTTCAAATAAGACAAGAACCAGCCTGAATCTTTGCTTTGGGAAGGGGATGGAATTTTATTTATATATATATATAATATAAAATAATATGGACAGCTCATTTGACAGTACTTGAAATACACTGAGGACAGCACTGTATTTTCATGTGTTTAGACCAGAAGTGGGCAAACTACGGGACTGTCCTGCTCAGCCCCCTAAGCTACTGGCCTGGAAGGCTTGCCCCCAGCCCCTCCCCTGCTGTCCCCTTTCCCCCGCAGCTTCAGTTCGCTCGCTTTGCTGCCAGTGCAATGCTTTGGGTGGCAGGGCTGTGAGCTCCTGGGGCAGCACAGCTGCAAAGCGAGGCCTGACTCGATGCTCTGAATTGCATGGTGGCGGCGTTGCCCGGCTACAGTCGCGTGGTGTGGCTGTAGTGCCGCCAGCCACCGGTGCTCCAGGCAGCGCAAGGGGGCACAGAGCGGGGGGGGTTGGATAGAGGGCAGGGGAGTTCGGGGTGGTGGTCAGGGGTGTGGATAGGGGTGTAGGGGGGAACAGAGGGTTGAATGGGGGCAGGGGTCCTGGGGGGACAGTCAGGAAGGAGGTGGGGTTGGATGGGGTGGTGGGGGTCTAGGGGAGGTCAGGGGACAGGGAGCAGGGGAGTGTGGATGGGGCAAGGATCCCGGAGCGAGAGGAGAGGCTGTTAGGGAACAAGGGGATTGGATGGGGCAGGAGTCCGGGAGGGCAGATAGGAGGTGGGGGTTGGGCCATGCCCCCTTCCCTTAACCGGCCCTCCATACAGTTTACGAAACCCAGTGCGGCCCTCAGGCCAAGAAGCTTGCTACCTCTGGTTTAGACTGAGAGCTTTCAAAATTCAGTAGTCTCTATTCACAGGGTTTCATGCACCTCCAAAGTTTCACTTTTGGCTTGGTTTCAGACAAATGCAAAATCTTAAAGAGAAACTACTCAGTCCAATCCATTGAGTTTCACCTGCATTTGTGACAAAACAATGCAAATTTGTCTTTTGCCTGATTCACTCCAAACTCAGAAGTCAACCCAGAGATGTCCTCGTTTGGACTCAGGAGCACTTGAAAGAGTGTCAGATCTCAGCAAATCTTTCTGTGAACATGGTCTGAGTTTTGCTGAGGTTGCAGCATAACATGAAACCAGTTGACTTTTACTTATTGTTTAGCTTTATTGGGAACATTTCCCAGAGTTGCAGTTCTAATACTCATATAAACATCTCAGTATATGGAAGCTTATCTGACTCAATGTTTAAAAATGGGTGCAAGCCTCACAATTCATATCCATCTCTGAACTTCGCTAGACTCTGAGGTTTTCGTTTAGTTGGGATTCTTACTTTTATGGGAACTGACTACAGTGGTTCTAGGCTGAGAGGCAGTTTGGCCAGTGAGTAGTGCATTGGAGTGGACCTGAGACCAGGGTTTACTCCCACCTCTGCCACTTGTCTGCTGGGTGACTTTGGGCAGATCACTTCACCTCTCTATGCTGCCATTTTTTCCCCATTTGGAAAGCGCTTTGAGATCTACAGATGAAAAGTGCTATGTAAGAGCTAGCCGGTAGTAGTGCTGAAATTCATGGTACAGTCAGGGCAATGTGTATAATGCACATGTGCTCACTCAAGAGGCTCTATAGTACACTTTTAAAAAATAAAATCTATTTATGGTGATTTTATACACACAAATGGCCATTTTGCTGCCATCTTCAGCTCATCCAGCTGTCATTTTGCCAGTGTCTGCATATTGTGCTAGACCTCATGCACAAGAGGAATCCTGTGCTTCAGTGGTTTTCCTAGGCTTGTTCCTATGATGCTGGTTTCTGCCTTTAACAGGATCCTTCTGAAATTCTGCAGACTAGCCCTGAACCTCTGCACTGTGAGCAATCCCGTTGCCCAAATGGAATTCCCTTGTAGGGAGGCAGAGAGGCTTCGCTTTGGCAATTGGGGGCTATGAGTGACGAGCTAAATTTCTCTGAACCATGGGTAGGGGATGTAGCAAAGCGAATAGATGTTGAGGGAACATGGGAAATCTGAGAGGGCTCCAAAGACCCCAACATCTATTACACAGCAGAAAAGCTGCACAGCTGTAACTAACAAGCACTGATTATATTTTCACATTGTGATGTATTTTTTATTACTATTGGCGTTAAACTGAATGTTATTTAATAATTTAATAACCCATAACATTGCTGTGTAGTTGTCAGTTTGGCCCAGAATGAAGCATTGCCACATACACTGCAAGAGGGACCCATTGTAGGATTTTGGTCTAGGAGGCTGTGCTGTGCTAATCTGACTAGAATATGGAGCCTTACAGGCAGTGGGAATGTTTGAACGTTTTAAGACGACAAGATCAAAATAACCTGTAATCTTTTGTTAATAGCAACAGCAAAGAAATATAAACAAACAGGAACATGTGTTTTACCATAAAGAATATTTTGAAAACTCACAGCATATTAATAAAATAATAAAATATACTGGAAGACACTAATTCTGCATCTCAGTTGGTAATCAGCCATTATGGACATTGAGTTAGTGACATAGCTTAATTAGCTATAATTCATATTTTATAATCATGGTTTAGAAAATTTGTGATGCGCTTGTTTTGAAGCAGACTTGCATCTTTATGTGTGCATTTGTATGGTACAAAAGTCATTACTGCAACAGAAGCTCTCCATATAGTGTGAAATCACATTATTTATGACATGCTTTTTGTAGTCTGACAAAGTGCTTTATTCCTGTCTCCACTTTATAAGCAGAAAGAATGCAGTATCCATTTACGTCTATTTGCACTGAATACCAGCTTTAAAGAAGAAAACATTATGGCAAAAACGTATATCATTCCTTAAACATAATGATCATTTCAATGGGAGTTAGGCACCTAGCCTGCTTTGGTGGTTTAGAAAATCCTATTAGATACCTATTTGCATTTTTATGTGTCCGTTTACATCTTCAGGCTCCTAAGCATCTTTGAAAATATGGCCTTTGGGAAACTGCCTTATTGAAGTCCATGAGATTTAGGCTCTGAAGTGCTTAAGTCACTTTTGAGTGCTCCTAAGTCACTTAAGTCCAGATTCATAAAGGTACTTAGATGCCTAATTGCCCTTTTACATACTTTTATCTCACTGTTGGGCACCACCAACATTCTCAAAAGTGATGCTCAGCTGCTGCCTAAGTTCTTGCTGGTCACCATTTGCAAAGCCACCTAAATTCTGATGCCACGCCTTAGCTAACAAATTGCTCAGAGCCCAAGCTCAAGTTGAAGTCCTGATGGCCCAGAAGTGGGATTCTCAAACCAGGTGTTAGAATTCCGGTCTCACCAGCGGGTCCAGGTTGTGTGGGCATGCTCTAGCGTGCCTAGGGCCCAACACCTATTTCACCCTACATCATAAGGGCTCGATGGAGGAGGGGGTGTGAAGGGAGGTAGCACAACACCTGCACGCAACAGCTCGAGGGGGATGGAGGGAGAGATGGCAGCCAGTATGAGCAGGTGGGGAATTTTTCAAAACTTTTTTTGGGTTGGAGGAGAGAGTGTGGATGAGTCTCACCTGGCCTATGAGAGACTTGGGTTCAACTCCCTGCTCCAGGCCTTGCAGAGTAGCAGCTGCTATTGTTCTGTAAAGATCTGGAGTGTGGCTGCAGAGGCCAAAGGTCATTTTGCAAGGGAGGTTTCTGGACTGCAAGTGATAGAACAGAGTAAGTGGCAGGCTGCAGTTTACAGCACAATCTGATGTTAATAAAGATAACTTAATTGTTAAGTACAAGGTCACCTCGCCTTAATAAGAACAGCACAACAATTAGAAAACAGTCAAAGTCTTTACTGTTGCAACAGGGTAGCAAACTGACAGTCTGGGGTGTGGGCAGATCCCTGCCAGTGACTTGACCTGAAATACCTGAGCTTGCCTTGGAGAGCTATATGGGAAAGAAGACCCCAAGCTCGTTTTGGCTGTGATAATTCTGCTGAGATACTATGGTGATCTATGCTTATTAATGCCTAAGGAAAAGGTGACAGCTCAATTAGCAAGGAACAATGAAAGAATTTGTATTGGTGTCAGCAAAGTCCTACTAAATAGCAGATCCCCCAAAGTTGCTAGTGGCAGGATTATTGCAGACATCAGCATTCTCAGGGTTTCCAAGCCCAGGCAGCATCATATTACGGCCCCAACATACTCCTGCTGGAGAGTGATGTGTTAGTAGCTGTGACCAGAGAGAACCTGTGGGATGTTGTTTATTTCAGTTTTGAATGTGATTCAGTTGCTTTGAAAAGTGTTTAAAATATATTTACTAGTTTATATGCTAACAGTGGACATAGGACTTAAGGAGCTAAAATTGATGTGGTGGGAGGATAAGGATAGGCATCAAATTACATGTATATAGATGCTGGGGGTGCATCAGCACCCCCTGACTTGAAGTGGTTTCCATCATATACAGGGTTTACAGTTTGGTTCCAATGGCTCTCAGCATCCTCACCCCTCTTCTCCTCCACGCACACTGTACAAATTGTTCTAGCACCCCTGGAAATATATATTTCTGACTATGCAAATGATATGTTGATGTAATTTTAGCAGGAAGCAACTGAGGTAATGCTGAGGTTCATGGAAAGCCATGACCATGCCCAGTGTGAACTACATGTTTTCAGAAACCTGAGCAAACTCAGTCATCTGAATGCTAAGATTAATTGAATGGAGTGCTCTTTGTACTTGACTGCTTATTAAACGTTATTGACCAGCTCTTCAGCTAGTGTAAATTGGCAAAAGTCAGTCCTTTTACATTTTGTGAATCTTTTCTTGTACTCCTGTTTTTCAAAATGGAATTATGATTGTTTTCCTTGTATTCCTTGGGGCACGGAGAATGTACACCAAGCGATGCAACTCACTGCTTGACTTGTTTTACAATCAGGAGCGGCACCAGGGCTTCTGGCGCTCTAGGTAGAATTCAGGGAGCGGCATTTTGTGCGCTTCCCACGAGGCACGCAGGAGCTTTTGGTTCCACTCCCGTTGCGCCGCCGAAGAAGGACCCTCCACCAAAATGCCACAGGCGACAGCGACAGTCATTGAGCTGCTCAATTGCCTGCCGCTGTTTTCCGCGGCACGTCGGCAGAAGGTCCTTCTTCTGTGGCGCGGTCGGAGCGGAACTGGAAGCTCCCGTGCGCCCCGTGGGGAGCACACAAAATGCTGCCCCCTGAATCCTGGCGCCCTAGGCGACTGCCTAGGGTCGCCTAATGGAAGCGCCGGCCCTGTTTACAATCCTACCTATTATTTCTCTGTCACTCGCTTTCTCAACATATTAACTATTTTACAAGGTGGTTTTTATTTTAATGGGCTAGTTGAAATGGCATCAAAGCTACTCTTATGTTCACAGAATATTTTTTGAGAAACGTCTCATGAGATCTTTTGTAGTTTGATGCATTTTTTTCTTCCATTCTTTCTCAAATCCTGGGCCTTCAGGCTCAAAAGTAATTGGTTTTTTATATGGCTATCAAAAATATCTAGAGTTATAATTAATGATGATGAAAATTTTGGAAGGGATATTAAACCTTATGCTTCAGGGCTTAAACCAATCTCTAACTATTAGAAATCTGGATGAGACCTAATATGGAGGCAGGTTTCCCTCATCTGCCTGCCGTTCCTGCACCTTCCTCTGAAACATCTGATTCCAGCCATTGTCAGAGATTGGGCTAGATGGTCTTCAAGTCTGATCCAGTTTGATAATTCCTGTGCTCTGTTGTCATGATTTCTCCATGTCCAGAGGCTGAAATAAAAGCAGAGAGGAGTTCATTCACTCCTTCCTGGCTTAGCTAAGCAGTGCTCCCCATGTCTTCCCCCTTTCAGTGTGCAGTGAGCATTCCCCTTTCTGTTTCAATCTATTTTCACCACTATTCACACCTCAATTATGGAAAATTAAGAAGTAGCACAAGTCACCTGTCACTTGTTCCTATTGAGTAATCATCAAATGGTTTGTTTTGTTTTTTGTTTGTACTCAAGATTTCCTTTTCATATTGTATGCATTACTTCACTGCTGTCCTTCACATATCCATGGCACGCCACTTGCAATAGACCTTTTTCCCATTGTCTTCTAGTCCTGGTGACATCAGGTTGCAGATGAGTATTTTGTGGCAAAGATCCTGTCATATGATCCTCCATGGTTGTCTTAACCCAGGGTAGTCAGTTTTTTTTAGTCAAGGTCTACATGTCTTGGTCAAGGTATAATCAAGGTCCAGATTCCAGAGAAAATAATAAAGATAAGTAAATAAAAAAATTTGGGGAGTCTGTTCAAAAGCAACTGCTAGTCTGGATTTGGCCAGCAGTCTGCCTATTGACTTTCCCCTGTCTTAATCCTCTTCCTCCTGCAACATAGATATAGGGTCCCGGTTTTACAATTTCTACCCTTGTACATACTGTTAGGAAGGACAATTTACAGTGACTAATGGAGTCACATGAGATTTGGAACATTAAAATGTTGTGCAAGAGATCTTGCTGATGAAATGTCATATAGCAGGAGAACATGGTACCATTTTATGACATCTGATTTACTGTGCCAAGTAAAGAACATGGGCAGATGACATCCTCTGCTGGGTTAGGAAATCTCTGTATAGCACCTAATGATGCCATGCCAATCTTGAAACATGACTTGTCAAATCTTTGAATGAGCTTGTTAGCCTTATTTTACAGGCATAGCTAAAAAATCAGATACTGATGGTTCTCTTTGCCTTTCCATGGGGGAGCTGAATGGAGGCCTCCTGGAAAGGGTTCCTAATATGCAGTGCTTTCACACTGGGTGGCTGTGCAAACAGTAGGTGCATACTGTAAGGCACAGCAGCACTAGATGCTCTGATCTCTGGCACTAGACAGCAGAATGTCAGTGGTATGCTTTCAACCATCAGTCTCAGCTTGATGGCAGTGATCCAGATCAATGAGAAATCCCTCTAAGCTTATTTGCAGCAGCTTAGAGTGAATGCAGAGGGCCTGGTTCTCTGCTGCCTTGCATCTGGCGTAGTTACTTACTAAACTAATTGTAAAACATTAACAAATCAGCGTCTTCTCATGAGTGTGAGCGTTTTACTCCCACTTTGCAAAGGTGTAAATGATGCCACAAAGTGCAAGGGAGTGGGGAATCAGGCATGAAGTATCTAGGATTACTTCTTTACTCTCTTCCTAAGGCACTTAATTTCCAGGTATAGGGAAGGCAGAATTCTTTTCCATGTACATCTCAGGGTCTGATTTAATCCATTCCCACTCATTCACATGGAGCCCAAATGTTGCAGTGACCTTCCTTCTAACTGACATGACCCTGTATGAGAGAATCCTTTTGTGGTACATCACCACTAGAGATGTTTCTAATATAAGTATGATAGCCAGAAGCTATTTTGTTTCTGATAACACCTAAAATGTGCTACGCATGTAGCAAACCTTAAAATAAGATAGTTTGTGGTAGAAGACCTTCCACAGTGTAAAAACGCCAGGTAAATAAATGTAAAGGGTACAACATACGTGTGAAGTGATCAAAGTGATGATTGGCCTTGTCTTCACAATACAATATTTTAATTTGTTTCCGGCCCCCCCCCCCAGATGAATTAACCACAGTTTCCTATCAACCTTGCCATTGTCTGTCAGCTAGCTTTGTGCAGGCGTCATGGTAGAAATGAATCTATAGGAAGGATTTATTCACAGAACCTTTGTGAACCAACTTTAGAAAGGGGAATTATTCCCTGTAGTGCCTTACTGATGAGCAGAGGGCTATCAAGATAAACTGTTTGTTATGAACAGTAGCTACGTACAACAATCGGGTAACAAAACTTTCTACTATTCTGTGTAGCTGCAGCCTGCAAATGCCCAGACCTACGCGTCTTTGTTATTGCCCCAGCAAAACCAAAGTCTGCCTCAAAACTGTACGTGAAGAATGCGTCACAGACTGTGAAATCAGTTCTCCACCCTGAAATCTGGCTATTGTAGGGAGGTTGAAGTATTGCCAGCCTTCCTTCAGCACTGCCTTAGAGTTGCATGGCTGGAGAGTATAGTATGGCAGCTACTGGCTGTGCACCCAGCTCTGAAGGCAGCGCCACCACGAGCAGTAGCACAGAAGTGAGGGTGGCATGGTGTCAAGGTTCCTTCCTCAGTCTGAACTTTAGGGTACAGATGTGGGGACCTGCATGGACACTTCTAAGCTTAATTACTAGCTTAGATCTGGTATCACTGCCACCATACAGAATATTCAGTATCTGGATCACTCCCTTTCCCGCCAAAACCTTCCCCTCCCTGGGTAGCGTTGAGAGATTCCTTCACCAATTCCCTGGTGAGTCCAGATCCAATCCCTTGGATCTTAAAACAAGGAGAAATTAATCATCTCCCCTCCTTTCTCCCACCAATCCCTGGTGAGTCCAGATCCAATCCCCTTGGATCTAAAAACAAGGAAAAATCAATCAGGTATTAAGAAAAAGGCTTTTAATTAAAGAAAAGAAAAATAAAAGAAAACCCTCTGGGAGAGATTAGCATACCAGCTACTCTCACAGACAACAGATTCAAAACACAGAGGATGTTCCCCTGGGCACAAATTTAGTTACACAAAATAATACCCAATTTGATTCTACCTCTAATTGCATAAGACAGGTTACAAAGAAATAAACATAAACCTATTTATTCCTTTCTAAAACTTACTACTCTGCTAAGAGGCTGGTTCCTTGATCTTTTTCACTCCGGCTGAAACTGAAACTCTAAACAAAGGAAAAACTTCCCTCCTTCCTTTTGAAACATCTTGTTCCCCCATTGGTTCCTCTGGTCAGGTGTTAGCTAGGCTAGGTGAACTTTTTAACCCTTTACAGGTAAAAGAGGCATTAACCCTTAACCATCTGTTTATGACACATGGTATGGAGGGGTCATCACTTTTTGCAGGGGGCAGGGCTGGCTTTAAGGGTGGGCAATGTGAGCAACCATCCAGGGTGCTATCACAGCCAGCCTTAGGCTCCTTTAGCCCCTAAAGAGGGGCAAGAGTGGGGATGTCCCAGCCAGGGGCTTCCACCTTGCGCCAGGCTTCAGCTGCTAGTCCCAGCTGTGCTGGGGAGGGATAAGACTTCCTTCTTCCCAGCACTGGCTGCTCCTAGGGTCAGTCAGACCCACCTCCAGGAACCTCCCCTGGCTGCAGGAGGCTCCATGGCTGCTGTCCAGAGGTCCAGCTCTGAAGGCAGCACTGCTGCCAGCAGCAGTGCAGAAGTAAGGGAAGCAATATCACATCCCCCCCTACAGCAGTGCTTCTCAAAGTCGGACTGCTGCTTGTTCAGGGAAAGCCCCTGGCGGGCTGGGCCAGTTTGTTTACCTGCCGCGTCCGCAGGTTCGGCAGATCGTGGCTCCCACTGTCCACGGTTTGCCACTCCAGGCCAATGGGGGCTGTGGGAAGCAGTGCGGGCTGAGGATGTGCTGGCCACCCTTCCTGCAGCCCTCATTGGCCTGGAATGGCCACTGGGAGCCACGATCAGCCGAACCTCTCGACGCAGCAGGTAAACAAACCATCCCGGACCGCCAGGGGCTTTCCCTGAACAAGCGGCGGACTGGCTTTGAGAAGCACTGCCCTACAGTATCTTTGTGACCATCCCCCCCAAACCTCCTTTAGAATCAGGACCCCCACAGTTACAACACCATGATATTTCAGATTTAAATATCTGAAATTATGAAATGTAAAAATTTTTAAATCCTATGATAGTGAAATTTACCAAGATGGATGTGAATTGGTAGGATCCTATCTATAACATGTTCCCTACTTGATCCTTGTGAAAGGAAATTGGGAGATCAAGTGGACTACTTGGATTTGCCCTTACTGGCTCAGTGACTGAGAAAATGCACATAAAAATCTAGTGTATGTCTCTTCCTAGTAATAGAGAACTCTGTCAGTGGTATCCCTCAGCCAACCTATCCCCAGGCACTGATACACCAGTGGTCAGACTCAGTACACGCATTAAGGTGCTGCAGGAATCCTTATTCTTTGCATCAAAGGCTTCTTTGCAGAAGTTTGAAGGTTATACCAACAATCTAAAAATCTTACCTTTAAAAATCTCCTAGAGATGAATTTCAGACTGCAGTGGCTTTCTTACAGAGACATAAATGGTATATTTTCACTGTAGTTGTGGTGTATGATGTCAGCACATGCAGACATACCCAAAATAGTGTTAACCTAGCAAGCTCATGTACTAATAGCGGTGAAGGACCCACCCAAGTAATCACTCAGGGTCCCTGGTGGGCTTGCACCTTTAGGAAGCCCGTTCTGTTGGGGCTTCACTGCTATCAGTGCAGGAGCTGACTAGGTTAAAGCTGTCTTGGATACGTCTACACATGCAACAATCACCTGCCTTATTTGCACTGTGAAGATACACTGAGAGTCATGGAAAATCCACTTTTAATGGATCAAATCTCTCTTTGACTGGCTTTTCATACAACCTCATTTGATCCATCCATGCAACCTAGATAAAAAAGATGATAGGCAATCTAATGGATAAAAATGTGAAAACTTAACAATGAGTTAATTATTGGCCAGTTGTCATCCTGAACTCTGCAACCCTCATCTTTTTAACAAGGGATTTAAACTAACTTTAAAAAAAACAAAACCTACTATCCATATTAAGTGAGTGTGTAAATCTCAGATTTAATTTAAGCCCACCAGAACACCAAGCATAATTTTCAGAGGTTCTAGAGCATCTGCAGCTGCTCCACTGAAAGTCAATTAGAGAACATGTGGTTCTACCAAAAATGTGAATACATGTAATCCTAGCTTTATTTTAATTAATCATTTCATTTATCTATTTGAAATTGTGCATTGTGCTTAAAAAAACACCATAGAGGTCAGTTTATAAGAGTATTTGCCATATTCCCCTTATTCAGAATGTAAAATATGTTAGTTTAAAGTTACTGTGGCAATCAAATATCCAGCTGTTAAAAGTGCCCACTGTACTGTAGTCCACAGCATAATATCGGTACTGTATTGTACTAAGGAGCAATGTGAGTTATATCCTTAAGGTCATTTCAAGATTTAATAGACTATGTTACAATGGTAGAAAAGGAAAGAGGCCTAATTCAATAAAGTCCATAGTGAAGCTAAAAATATACATCCAAGAGAGCCCTGGATTAGGAAAGGACTGTACTGTCTGTAATAGAGGTAAAATGGGATGCATAATCCATGGATGCAAAATGTCCCTTTGCAACAATAGATCCAGTAATTGGCAAGAAAGGAAGTTTTATGAGGAAACCATATAATCAGAAGCAATATATTTTCAGGGAAATTTCTCTCCATAGTACAAACACTAGTAAGAACTGTTGCTATTCATGAAAGGAAATCAAACAAATAGCAGCTCCGGGCTAAGGGGGTATCTTTGATTTGATATTTTTAAGAGTACAAAGGCTAAGTCATCCTGGGTCATGTCATATAAATAGGGTTTTATGTGTATCTGTGTGAAGAAGGGAGGATAGTAACAAATCAATAGAGGCTTTAAGAAAATTCTGTCACCTGACATACTGCCCTTCGAGGCTGTCTTGTCAGTGGGTAGTATCAGGGTTCTGAACAAGATTTATGATAGGAAGGCACTAGGATTGGGGAGATGCCGTTTCTTATGCTCAGCAGAACAAAGCCACTTTGGGTCATCACAGTTTAATGCAGAGGTCTCAAGCATGCAGCCCGCGGGGCTTTTTCCTGCAGCCTGCCAAGCGGCCCTCGCCCGACCCCCCGGCCTACTTCCAGGCGAGGAGTGGGCAAACTACACCCACGGGATTGCCCCCCTCAAGCCCCATGCTGCTCCCTGAAGCGGCTGGCATCACACCCCTGCAGCCAGAGATGGGGGGAAGCAGAGGTTTCATCCCTGTGTTGCTCTAGCTTCTAGGCACCGCCACATCCCGCAGCTCCCATTGGCAGGGAACAGGGAACTGCGGCCACTGGGAGCTTCGGGAGAGGTACCTGGAGGTGCTGCAAGCAGCATGCAGAGCCCTGCATCCCCCTCCCCCAGGGGCCACAGGGACATGGTTCCAGCTGCTTCCCAGAGCAGAGCAAGGTCAGCAACCTGCCCTGGCCCCGGTGTGCGCAGCTGCCACCCCGGAGCCCGAAGCCCTCCTGCCCCCTGCCCTGAGCCCCCTGCCTGCACCTCAACCGCCAACCCCATGCCCTGAGACCCCTGCTGCATCCCACACCCCTTCTGCACCCCAACCCCTTGCCCTGAGCCTCCTGCCGCATCCCACATCCCTCCTGCAGCTCAACTTCCTGCCCTGAGCCCCCTGCTGCACCCCACCCCCTTGCCCTAAGCCCCCTGCTGCATCCCACACCCCTGCTGCACCCTGAGCCCCCTGCCTGTACCCCAACCCCCTGCTGCACTTCAGCTCCCTGTCCTGAGCCCCCGCCACACCCCTCATGCACCTTCTGGGGGCGGGGAGGGGGCAGAGTTGGGGTGGGAACTTCAGGAAAGGGGTTGGAATGGGGGCAGGGAAGGGGTGGGAAGAGGTGGAGCCTCAGGGAAGGGGTGGAGTTGGGGGCATGGCTGGGGGCAGCGAGGGTGGGGTGTGTGTCAGTGATGTGGCCCTTGGGCCAATGAAGTAGCCCTCATGAGGCCCTCGTGGTCACTTGAGTTTGAGACCCCTGGCTAAATGCTACACTCGAAGGTATAAGCTCAAAACTCAAGCATTGCTGATTGCCCCAAGAAGTATAACATGGGTGCTGCTGATATTTTTGGCCTGGGTGCGCTGGTGCTACAGTAAAACATACCCTAAATGGTTGCAGGCTCATGAATTTTATGTTTACCAGTGGATATCTTCCTTGCTATTTTTTCCCTGCCACAGACAGTCACATTTTATATGCTATTCTTTGAACTAAGAGAAGAGAAAATAACTGATATGATACTTTGCTGTGTGAAACTACTACTTAACCAGACTGTCAGATCTGATAATGATTTTTTTTCCCTGATGCATCTAAACAAGCAGCACTGAGCTTTAACAGAGAAAGGAAAAATAAGTTCAGGTTTATTTGCTCTTCTCAAAAAGGCTGCATGCCACAAGGTTTGCAAAGATTTGGGAAAGATCCTCATTAAAGGAGCTATGCTGATTTGTGCCTGCTGAAGATCTGGCTCCTTGTGGTTAATTCTGAAGGAGAGTTGTATTTTGGCCTGTAAATTCAGATCTGGGTAACCTGTACTGCACTGAAAAAAAGTATTAAGGAATGTGATGCACTTAATTTTCATATCAAACATTCAGTTAAATCTTCATATGCGGTGCTGAAATTTTGGTATTTTAGGCCAGAAGGGGCCATTATGATCTCCTGTCTGACTCTCATAACACAAGCAATGGAATTTCAACCAGTAATTTCCTGCATCAAGCCCATGTCTTTTGGTTGACACTAGATTTTTTAGAAAGACAGATGATCATAATTTAAAGGCTTCTAGTGAAGGAGAATCTACTACATCCATTGGTACAATAGAACCTCAGACTTACAAACACAAGTTACAAACTGACCAGTCAACCACACACCTCATTTGGAACCAGAAGTATGCACTCAGGCCACGTATGTGTACACACACACACACACACACACACACACACACACACACACACACACACACACACACACACACACACACACACACACACACACAGAGAGCAGTATTAAGTCAATATTCAGTTGTAGACTTTTGAAAGAACCACCATAACGTTTTGTTCAGAGTCACGAACAACCTCCATTCCTGAGATGTTTGTAGTTGAGGTTCTACTGTAAATTATTCCGATGGTTAACTACTCTGTGTTAGAAATTTGAGCATTATTTCTAATCTGAATTTCTCTAGCTTCAGCTTGCAGTCCTTCATGGAAAATCTACTTGTC
Source organism: Gopherus evgoodei (assembly GCF_007399415.2). NCBI lineage: Eukaryota > Metazoa > Chordata > Testudines > Testudinidae > Gopherus > Gopherus evgoodei. Next base: position 107,332,325 of record NC_044327.1, read on the forward strand.
TTTAACAAGTGTGGAGCACTTTTCAGTGGCATAAATAGGAGTTAGAAGCCTAATTCCCAGAGGAGTTTATCTTGTTCCCTCATAAGGAGCACCTGCTTTGTTAACGTACTAGCACAGCATGCAGTCTCTAATGAACCGATTAGTCGGTTCCACATTTTTTCTGTGTTAAGGCCTAATCCTGCTGTCCTTGGTCAGTTAACTGAAGTTAAAGGACATTCGCCTGAGTAAAGAATATAGAATAGGGTTCTTAATGTGGAGCCCACTTTTGGTGAAATTAACCATTCTGTGCTGAAGCACCCAAAAAGGGCTTGCCTTTGAAATAATCTCCCATCATGCTTTCATTTATCTGTACAAGTTCTAAACTGAAATCTGTCTGGGGTGGGGGGCTGACTGGGAAGAGGTGGAAGGGTATCTGCACTCAATGATGTCTTTTTAACTTTGTCAAATTTCATAGAAAACATTGCAACACTTCTTCCTACACACATAATTACAAGAGACTAACGAAATTGTCAAAGAAGAAGGGGAAACCTGCTGTCAGGAGGGCTGTATGTGTTTATATTGCCTTTTTTTTTTTTTTTTTAAATTGCCTCAGCAGTTGACCTCATGAAACCCATAGCTGTAGCACTTGTACCCTATCTGGAGAGCTATAAATACAAAGGAGAATCTCAGCTTGCTTGCTTTTATTTATTAACTTGTTTAAAAAGGAAGTTTCTAGCCCTCTTCCTTACAAAGGTAACCTTGAAACAAGTAACTGAACTTTGCTTCTGCAGTAGGAATTGGGACAGACCTAAAGCCACTCCCTCCAATTTGTCTCTCTTGCATGCATGCACCCACACACTTTTTAGGTAAATGAAGTGTGGGGTGTATCTCATACACATTTTATTAACCATTCCCTGTAGGGGAGTTTGGGGGCAGGTGTGCAGCAGGCATGAATAGGGAGATTCCTGGTAGTACTGCATGCAGCCGCAGGGCAGCTCTTGGAGGCAGCTGTAACTTAAACTAATAAAGAGGAGAACTGATCACAGAACTAAAAATTAATTGTAGCTTAGGTACAAGTGATTGTGACTGGATCATATTTATAATGTACAAACAGAATAAAGTCCATATATTAGATGCCTTAAAGGAGTCAATTTCACAAAGCTGAAAACAATTATGAGCCAAGTCAACTGGGAGAAAGAATGTATTCAGAAAAATGTGAATGATAATTGGGGATTATTTAAGAACACTTTACTAGAAGCCCAAAAAGCCACAATCAAGAAAGACAGCCATATTGTTAAAAAAATGACCTGGTTTAGAGGGGAAGTGAAAATAGTTATTAAAAAAAATTAAAATATATGTATAATAAATAGAAGAAAAGGGAAGTTGACAGTGATAAATATAAATCAGAAGCAAGGAATTGAAGAAAATTGATAACAGAAGAAAGTGACAGGAGGAGAAATCTATAGCCTTTAGAGTTAAGGACAATAAGGGACTTGATTAATTAAAGGAGGGTAAACATGGGTTTATGGAAAACAAATCCTGCCAAATGAACTTGATTCTGACTTCTGTGAGGTGTCTGACTTGGTCTCGCATGATATTTTGGTTAAAAAAACTAGAACAATATAAAATTAACATGGCATGCATTAAATAGATTAGAAGCTGGTTAACTTCTGGGTCTCAAACTGTAATTGAGAAGTGGGAATCATCAAGCAGGTCTGTTTCCAATGGGGTCCCACAGGGATCACTTCTTGGCCCTATACTATTTAACATCTTTATCAAGGTCCTGGAAGAAGATATAAAATCGTCACTGATGAAGTTTGCAGATGATACAAAAATTAGGGGAGTGATAAATAATCAAGAGGACAGGTCACTGGTTAGGAGTGGGCTGGATTGCTTGGTAAGCTGAGTGCAAGCAAACAATACACATTTTAATATGAATAAATGTAAATGTGTACATAGAATCATAAAAGGGCAGGACTGGAAGGGACCTCAGCAGGTCATCTAGTCAGGGCCGGCTCCAGGGTTTTTGCCGCCCCAAGCAGCCAAAAAAAAAAAGCCGTGATGGTGACTCTATCACCGCTGCTTCTTCGGCGGCAATTTAGCGGCCGGTCCTTCCCCCGAGAGAGAGTGAGGGACCCGCCGCCGAAGAGCCGGACATGCCACCCCCTTCCATGTCCCCCCCCCAAGCACCGGCTTGCTACGCTGGTGCCTGGAGCCGGCCCTGCATCTAGTTCAGTTTCCTGCAGGCAGGACTAACTAATAACTAGACCATTCCTGACGCGTATTTGTCTAACCCAGTGGTTCCCAAACTTGTTTGCTGCTTGTGCAGGGAAAGCCCCTGGCGGGGCGGGCCGGTTTATTTACCTGCCACGTCCACAGGTTTGGACGATTGCGGCTCCCGGTGGCTGCGGTTCACTGCTCCAGGTCAATGGGAGCTGCTGGAAGTGGCAGCCAGTACGTCCCTCGGCCTGTGCTGCTTCCCGCAGCCCCCATTGGCCTGGAGCAGCGAACCGCGGCCTCTAGGAGCCGTTATCAGCCAAACCTGTGGACGTGGCAGGAACACAAACCACCCCAGCCCTCCAGGGGCTTTCCCTGCACAAGTGGTGGAACAAGTTTGGGAACCACTGGTCTATCCTGTTCTCAAAAACCTCCAGTGATGTAGATTCCAGAGCCTTTCTAAGAAATTTGTTCCACTGCTTAACTGCTCTGGACATTAGGAAAATCTCCCTAACTATAAATCTAAACTTTCTTTGCTGCAATTTAAGTCCATTGCTTCTTGTCGTATCCTCAGAGGTTAATGAAAACAATGTTTCACCATCCTCTCTGTAACCGCCTTTTATGTACTTGAAAACTGTTACCATGTCCCCCTTCAGTCTTCTCTTCTCCAGACTAAACAAACCCAATTTTTTCAATCTTCCCTCATAGGTCATGTTTTCTAGACCTTTAATCATTTTTGTTGCACTTCTTTGGACTTTATCCAATTTATCCACATCTTTCCTGAAATGTGGCACCGAGAACTGGACATGATACTCCAGTAGAGGCCTTATCAGTGGGGTATAGAACAAAATAATTATTTACAACACTCCTGCTGATATGTCCCGGAATAATGATCGCTTTTTTGCAACTGTGTTATACTATTGACTTATATTTAGCTTGTAATCCATTATAACCCTATTTCCATTTCCACAGTACTCCTTCCTAGGCAGTCATTTCCCATTTTGTATGTGTGCAACTGACTGTTCCTTCCTAAGGGGAGTACTTTGCATTTGTCCTTATTGAATTTCATCCTATTTACTTCAGATCATTTCTCCAGTTTGTACAGATCATTTTGAATTTTAGTCCTATCCTCCAAAGCACTAGCAACCCCTCTCAGCTTAGCATCATCTGCAAACTTTATCAGTGTGCTCTCTGTGCCATTTATCTAAATCATTCATGAAGATATTGAACAGACCTAGACCCAGAACTGATCCCTGCAGGCCCCCACTCAATTCCAGATTGATTATGGACCACTGATAACTTCTCTCTGGGAATGATTTTCCAACCGTTGATACATGCACCCTACAGGAGTTCCATCTAGTCATAATTTTTCCCTAAACTGTGTATGAGAAGGTCATGTGAGACGGTATCAAAAGCTTTACTAAAGTCAAGGTATATCACATCTACTGCTTCCCCCTTATCCACAAGGTGTATTAACCTGTCCAAAAAAGTTATTGGGATGGTTTCGCATGATTTTGTTTTTGACAACTCCATTCTGACTGTGGCTTACCACCTTATTATCTTCTAGGTATTTGTAAATGGATTGCTTGATAATTTGCTCTATTATCTTTCTGAGTACTGAAGTTAATTTGACTGGACTGTAATTCCTCAGGTTGTCCTTATTCCTTTTTTATAGATTGGCACTGTATTTTCCCTCTTCAGTTCTCTGGCGTCTCTCCCATGAGTATTTGAAGATAATTGTTAATGGTTCAGGTATCTCCTCAGTTAGCTACTTGAGTATTTTAGGATGTATTTCATTAGGGCCTGCTGACTTGAAGACATCTATTTATCTAGGTAATTTTTAATTTTAACATCTAGGAATAAAGAATGTAGGCCAAATTTACAGGATAGGAGACCCATGAGCAACCAGTATCACAGGCCAGGGGAGGCTAAGTCTCCCCAAACAGCCAGGCATAGCTCTGCCCATGGTCCAAGGCCCTCTCCTGCATTCTGTTCTTCCCCACGGTGTCCCTGCTCTTCTTGCCACCCTTATCAGATTCTCACCTAAAGGGGGTGCGGGCTGGGGCTAGGGTGGGCCTTCCACCTGCCTGGGACTTGGCATAACTTGGGCCAGTGCTGGGGCCGCCCAACACTCTGGGGTTGGGACTGCCCATTCAGCCCAGGGCTAGGACATGGCAGCTGGGACTTGAGCTGGCTGGGGCAGGGTTCTTCCAGCCATAGTTGGGAGCTCAGGGGCTCCAGCGGGGAAGGGGCAGGGCCTTGGGTGGAAGGGGTGAGGCCAAGGCTACGGGTTAGCTTCCCCAAATGGGGGGTTCACACATCACCCATGGGGAGACCCTATCCTGGGAAGCAGTGACTCTGAAAAAGATTTGGAGGTTACAGTGTCAGAAAATACGTCAGACTTGTGTATCCTACTTGTGCCTTGCTATGGCTTGAGAACGTGACTGAGGATGTGATGGAGCCTATCACTGCTTTGAAGAAGTATTTCATTTCAGGACAACTATTGTCGGTGACAGTCACCAGACCTCCATTAAGCAAGAGGATCTAAGCATTTACCGAGAGGCAGTGAAGTGAGAGAGACATACCAAAGTCCATCTATGCTTGCTCTTTTTATGAATGACGGGACAATGCTGGGAGCCAGGAAACAGTGATTTGGCAGTATTTCAGTAAATCCCTAGAGAACTAAAGTAACAACTTCTAAACTGAAATACATTCTCCCTTAGGGTCCTTTTTCCACCATTGAGTCCAATTATTTTTTAAATGGAGGAGTTTAGCCCTCCAGGGATTCTATAAATATGTTGATAACTAGGCTGCATATTCCCAGTTGTCCTGTTAAAATAATTCACTATAGAAAGCTAAGACCATTTCCTTAATGAAAGTACCAGAAGCTTTTTGCCTGCATGCTAGATGTTACTGTACATTCTACTCTTGAATATCTAAATAATGCTTGACTACCTGTAAGTACATCAAAGTTTAATGTCTTAATGGTTGAAATTGACCACTTCATTTTTTTAACTGTATATGCTGCAGATTCTCTAAGCATCATTTGCAATTACTTTTAAAGTTGAGAGGCCAGCAACAAAAACATATACAGGGTGACTCCATGCTAAAAAGGAGTTTGACTGAGTGGAAATCCAGTGAGTAAGTATTTTATTTTTCAAGTTTCTTTCTGACTAGCTATTTTGGAATGAGAATTATGAAAACATGCTACCACTGCTGAGTACATAAAATTGGAGTGACTGATTAAGAGCTGTAAATGTAGAAACGGAAGCCAATCCTTGACAAGACTGATTGCGGGGGAACTGACTGATTATAGTGAAAAAAGGTCTAAAAAATTGGCAGAGCAGTGAGAAGCTGTGTGTGTGTGTGTGTGTGTGTGTGTGTGTGTGTGTGTGTGTGTGTGTGTGTGTGTGTGTGTGTGTGTGAGAGAGAGAGAGAGAAAAGATTGAAATGGAAATAGAGTAAGTCAATATAAAAAAAGAGTTTGTTCTGAGTGAAAGATAAAGAGTGAGTGTCAGATCTTCTCCTTTGCAACTTAAAAAGCCTACCAGTGAGCACTGCACTGACCTGCTGCCACTCCATCACCTAACCTTTCTTGGAGACAGCCTGTGGCAGAATATATGTTGCAGGAAAATTGCAATATGATCTAATTTTGTCGGTTTAAATTGTAAGCTCTTTGGAGCAGAGATTCTTTTGCTATCTGTTACTTACCTATATAATGGGGTCCAATATTGGTTGGGGCCTCTAGGCACTATTGTGATGCAAATTATAAGGGTGCAGACAGGGCCGGCTCCAGGCACCAGCATTCCAAGCTGGTGCTTGGGACGGCAATCTGCAAGGGGCAGCAGTCCCTGTTGTTTTGCCCCCAAGCAGCGTGCCGAATTGCCACCGTGAACAGCGGGGGCAGTCCGTGTGCCCTTAGGGCAGCAGGCGCGTTTCCGCAGCGGCGGCAATTCAGCAGCAGCTTCTATGTTTAGCTGTCCGCGGCGGACAGCTAAACATAAACATAGAAGCTGCCGCCGAATTGCCACCGCCGTGGAAATGCGCCTTCTGCCGTAAGGGCATACGGACTGCCCCCGCTGTCTGCAGCGGCAATTCGGTGAGCTGCTTGGGATGGTGAAAACTGTAGAGCCGGCCCTGGGTGCAGATCAGCAGCCTTCCATGTGCAGGAAGTTGTCTTCAGGACTCTTGCAGTTACTAATCTAACAACATGAACATAATACGTCCCAAAGGTCTTGAAAGGAAACTGGAGTGTCACAGACAACCTGTAGCAAGCCTGGGGATTTCTGGTCCTTAGAGTGCAGTTGAAGAATAGGTGACTAGTCCAAGACCACACAGCAGGTCAGTGGTAGAACAAGGATTAGAACTCAAGGAATGGCAGGTTTCCAGTCCTGAGCTCTGTCCATTGAAATGTGCTTCCATGTTCTGCCTTCGGCAATGCAAATACTCTTTCTTGAAGCATGGAACACTAAACTGGCGGATGAGCAAGACAGAGAAAGATTTAAAAATATAATCTATCATTGTTTCAATTACTGTACCCCAGAGAAATCTTACCCCAGAAATGGCATCCTTCCTTCAGTTATGGAAGCCAGTGTCACAGTGGACAGAAAGAACACTGACAGACAATTGTCCCTAAAGACGCACTTTCTAGTGGAAGGAGAGGGAGGCAGATTCCTCACCCACCAAGTTTAATCTTTACTATAGAATAGAACATAGTTTGCTATATAATAAAGGTGATGGTTGTAAGAGATCCTCTCATCCTCAGGAATATTGACAAATAGATGTGATGGCATGAGGACCATAAGGTAACTTTTCTACCAGGTGCAAAGATGTTGGAATCTCAGTCATGTGAGTAGATTTGTAAAGGTAACAGGCCAAGATGAAGACAGAGAAATTTTGATGTTGACAAGTGCATGATAAATCATATTGGAAGAAACTGTTCAAATTACTTGTATCTATGGATGTTATGAGTCAGTTATAATCTCCAACTAGGAAGAATTTTTATATCATCATGGTCAGCTCCAGATATGATCACATCTGTTCAATACATAGCATCAATCAGCAAACCAAACAGTAGTTTGATTTAATTTGTCTTTTGATACCTTTTAATGGCTTCCTCCTGTCCAATCTGCACAACATGACATAGTGTCTCTAAAGTTATGGCACTCTCCTCTCTTGTTGTCCCTGCCCCCAAAAGTGTGAGCTCACTGGACTCTGGAGCCTGTGCATAAAGATACTAAAAGTACAAAAATTACTTTTCTAAATTTCCCTGGCTGAAAATATTCAGAAGCTTGCCAGCTGTTTAATGAATTTCCTCCTCCTTCTCTGTATTGTCTGTGGTTGCTTTACAAAAGTTAAATAGTGTATATTGACAAGCTTAGTCCTCTGCGATGAGACTTTTGTGCTGTTCCTCTTGACTCTAGTAATTTAAATAATGACTATTCTATACTGACCAGTAATGACTTTTATACTTTTGTATAAGTATGGATTGGATGAATGAACTATAAGGTGGATAAAAACCTGGCTAGATTGTCTGGCTAAATAGGTAATGATCAACAGCTCGATGTCTAGTTGGCAGCCTGTATCAAGTGGAGTGCCCCAGGGGTTGGTCCTGGGGTCGGTTTTGTTCAATATCTTTATTAATGATCTGGATGATGGGATTAATTGTACTCTCAGCAAGTTTGCAGATGACACTAAACTGGAGGGAGAGGTAAATACGCTGGAGGGTAGGGATAGGGTCCAGAATGACCTGGACAAATTGGAGGATCGGGCCAAAATAAATCTGATGAGGTTCAACAAGGACAAGTGCAGAGTCCTGCACTTAGGAAGGAAGACTCCCATGCATCGCTACAGGCTGGGGACCGACTGGCTAAGCAGCAGTTCTGCGGCAAAGGACCTGGGGATTACAGTGGAGGAGAAGCTGGATATGAGTCATCAGTGTGCCCTTGTTGCCAAGATGGCCAACAGCATATTGGGCTGTATTAGTAGGATCATTGCCAGCAGATCGAGGCAAGTAATTATTCCCCTCTATTCAGTACTGGTGACGCCACACTTGGAGTATTGTGTCCAGTTTTGGTCCCCCACTACAGGGGTTATGGATAAATTGGAAAAAGTCCAACAGAGGGCAACGAAAACTATTAGGGGGCTGGGGCACATGACTTACAAGAAGAGGCTGAGGGAACTGGGGTTCTTCTTCGAGTGATTGCTCATATCCATTCCAGTTAGGTGTGCGCGCGCCGCGTGCACGTTCGTCGGAGAAACTTTTACCCTAGCAACCCAGGCGGGTCGGCTGGGCGCCCCCTGGAGTGGCGCCGCCATGGTGCCCAATATATATCCCAGCCGACCCGGCCACCCTTCAGTTCCTTCTTACCGCCCGTGTCGGTCGTTGGAACTGTGGAGCGCTGCTTCGCTGACCTCCACACTCCCTAGCAGCTCATTTTGCTATCGTTGTATATAGTAGTTATAGTTTATTATTGTACATATATATATATAATTATTAGTCAGTTAGTTAACTAGTGTTATTAGTGTAGTTATTAGTTGTAGTTTGAGGGGATCGGGGAACCCCCCCCCTTCCCCTCACCGGGAGCCGGAGCTCATGCCCGGCTCATCGGGTTTCAAGCAGTGCTCGGCTTGTCACAAGCCCATGCTAGTTGGAGACCCGCATGACTCCTGCTTGAAGTGCGTCGGGGACTCGCACTTATCAGCTAAGTGCTCAATTTGCAAGTCCTTCAAACCGAGAACCAAGAAGGAGCAGGACATTAGATTAAGGCAGCTCCTTATGGAAGCGGCCCTGACACCTTCGCCCTCGGCACCGAGCACAAGTCAGCCGGTAAGCAAGGGCACCGCCACCGCACCGAGCGCTGCCAGCAAAGACTCACGGCACCGGCCGCCACCGGCACCGAAACCGACTCCGAGCCGCTCCCTCTCCCCGAGGCCGAAGGCGGCAAAGGTGCAGATCACCCCGACATGAACTGCCTCGCAGTTAGAGCCTGCGCCAAAGACGGACCGCCCGGCACCGATACCTGCCGCGGCACCATCTAAGCCGGTACCGTTGACTCCGACCCCATGAGGGCCGTCGAGTCCAGCACCTGGCGGCTCCCCGGTGCACACCGTGGTAGAGCCTGCTTCGCCTTCTACCCCGGAGACGTTTGCCGCAGCGAGGGATCTCATCACGATCACAGAGGCACCGCTGCCCTTACCCCTGGCGCCGCCGGTGTGGGTACTACACTCCATTGGCAAACCGACCCTGACCAGACCAGCTTTGGTCAGTGTAGTAGACCGGCACCACTCCAGATCGCGGTCCCGCGGACGTTCGGCATCGAGGGGTCGCTCAGGCTCTTGACGTCGATCTCGGTCTCGGCACCGGTCAGACTCCCGGCACCGATCACCTTCCCGGCACCGATCACCTCGGCACCGGTCAGGCTCCCGGCACCGATCACCTCGGCACCGGTCAAGATCCCGGCACTGGTCGACGTCTCGAGCGTCAACCCAGTACTCGCGGTACCGCGGTACCGCTCCAGCTCACGGCACCGCGGTGGGCGCCGCGCCTCCAGGAGCAGATCGAGACAGAGGGACTCGAGATCCCGGTCGACCTCCCGGCACCGAGTCAGTCGCAGGTCCTGGTCTCGCTCTCAACACTGTCACCAATACAGACACCAGTCACCACAACCCAGAGGTGTAAGGTCTGTCGGTACCTCGGTGCCAACTTTTGCCACTCCGCCTGGGAGGATGCCGTCTAGAGGCACGTCGGCATCCTCCCAGGCGGGTAGCTACTATGAACGGGACCAGGATCCCGAAGTACCGCTGGGAATGTTCCAGGACCCCCGCCCGCAGGACGCGGGTGCCCAACAGTGGGGTTTTTGGACACCCTGGGCATATTATCAGACCCAGGGTGGCCCCGTGCCCCGGACACGTTCTACCGCCTCAGAACATCGGGTGCCACCAGACTCCCCGGATCAACTCGAGCAGGAACCAGTCCAGGAGCAGGAGACCGCACAGGACGCCCTCATTCCAGGAGTATCCTCCTCCTCCTTCTCACCAGATGAGGCTATGGCTGGGTGTTCAGCGTCAGGACCCGCACCGATAGACCTCAGGGCCCACCAGGACCTCCTCCGTAGAGTGGCCCTTAATATCAACCTACCGGTAGAGGAGGTCCTAGAGGTTGAGGACCCGGTAGTGAGCATCCTCTCTGCCGATGCACCTACCCGGGTAGCCCTCCCATTCATAAAAACTATCCAGTCCACCGCTGATAACTTGTGGCAGTCACCAGCCTCCATCCCGCCGACAGCTAAGGGAGTGGAGAGGAAGTACATGGTACCCTCTCGGGGGTACGAGTACCTATATGTTCACCCTCCTCCTTCCTCCCTAGTTGTCCAATCTGTTAACGACAGGGAACGGCACGGCCAACAGGCTCCGGCCCCCAAGGCCAAGGAAGCTAGATGAATGGACCTCATGGGGCGCAAGGTGTATTCAGCTGGGGCCTTGCAACTCCGTGTGGCCAACCAACAGGCCCTACTGGGCCGTTATAACTATAATATCTGGGCAGAGGTGGGTAAGTTCTCCGAGCTTCTACCCCAGGACTCCCGCCCGGAGTTTAATGCGTTCCTGGAGGAGGGTAAGAAGGTGGCCAGGACCTCTCTCCAGGCCTCCCTCGACGTGGCTGACTCGGCAGCCAGAACCTTGGCCTCGGGAATAACCATGAGGTGCATTTCCTGGCTTCAGGCCTCCACCCTGCCTCCAGAACTCCAATATACCGTCCAGGACTTACCCTTTGACGGGAAAGGGTTGTTCTCGGACAAGACGGACTCCAAATTGCAAAACCTGAAGGACAATCGAGTCGTCATACGCTCGCTGGGGATGCATACACCTTCCACCCAGTGTAGACCCTTCAGGTCCCAAGCACGACGCCCATACTTCCCACCCCGTCAGAGGCAGGACCTCAGTAGACAGCGTGGTCGGGGGGGCCGCAGACGCCAATCCAGCTCCCAGGAAGGCCAAAGCCAAGGGCCCTCCAAGGCACCACCGGGCTTCAAGTCCGGCTTTTGAAGGTGCGCCCGGGGACGGCGTACCAGACGCAAGACAGGATCCTTCCCCTACCTTCTCCAACCGCTTCTCCCACTTCCTCCCGGCGTGGTCCCGGTTAACTTCAGACCGTTGGGTGCTGCGTACAGTGAAGCAAGGATACCACCTGCAATTTGCTTCCTCACCCCCTTCCCGCCCCCCTTCCCGGTCCCTCTTCAGGGACCCCTCTCACGAGCAAACCCTTCTGCAGGAGGTTCGTTCTCTCCTCGCAGCAGGAGCGATAGAGGAGGTACCTCTAGGCGAGAGAGGCAAGGGGTTCTACTCCCGATATTTTCTGATCCCCAAGTCCAAGGGAGGTCTCAGGCCCATCCTAGACCTGCGGGGCCTCAACAGATGGATGCTCAAGTTGAAGTTCCGCATGATCTCCCTGGGAACCATTATCCCATCCCTGGATCCTGGAGACTGGTATGCCGCCCTCGACATGAAGGACGCATACTTCCATATCGCCATCTTTCCACCGCACAGGAAGTACCTTCACTTCACGGTCAGACATCAGCACTTCCAGTTCACAGTCCTACCCTTCGGCCTCTCCACGGCCCCGAGAGTGTTTACCAAGTGCATGGCCGTTGTGGCCGCCCACCTCCATCGGCGGAAAATCCACGTGTTCCTGTACCTTGACGACTGGCTGCTAAAGGGGTCCTCCCAGTCGCAGGTACGGCGACATGTCGAGGTAGTTACGGACCTCTTTTCCCAGCTAGGCCTGCTTCTCAATGCCGAAAAATCCAGCTTGGTTCCCACACAGAGGTTGGACTTCATAGGCGCAACCCTGGACTTGACTCAAGCCAGGGCTTACTTACCTCAGCCCCACTTCCAGACTATCGTCTTGATCATACGGAGCTTGCAGGCCTCCCCAGTCACCTCGGCTCGCATGTGCCTCACACTGCTAGGACATATGGCCGCATGCACTTACGTGACGAAGTATGCCAGGCTCCGAATGAGGCCCTTCCAAACGTGGCTTCATTCCGTATTCCGCCTGGGCAGGGACCACCTAGATGTATTGGTGACGGTTCCCCCGACCCTCTCCGCTCCCTCGACTGGTGGATGACCCCATCACTAGTATGCGCGGGGATGCTGTTCCATCCACAGCCACCGTCGATGACTCTAACAACCGATGCATCATCCTTGGGGTGGGGGGCCCACCTAGGGCGCCTGCGTACCCAGGGCCTCTGGTCGTCCCAAGAGCTGTCACTCCACATAAATGTCCGGGAGTTGAGGGCAGTCCGCCTCGCCTGCCAGGCGTTTCAATGACGTCTGCACGGCCATTGTGTTTCCGTACTCACGGACAACACAACGGCCATGTACTATATCAACAAACGGGGGGAACCCGTTCGTCTCCCCTATGTCAGGAAGCCATTCGATTCTGGGACTTCTGTATAGCCCAATCGATAGATCTGGTGGCATCCTTCCTCCCAGGGGTCAAGAACACACTGGTGGACAGACTCAGCCGATCCTTCCTATGCCACGAATGGTCAATCAGACCGGATGTCATCCATTCCATCTTCCAGAGGTGGGGATTTCCCCTCATAGACCTCTTCGCGACCAAGTCCAACAGGAAGTGCCAGGAGTTTTGCTCCTTTCAGGGCCTCTCTCCCGGGTCGATCTCGGACACATTCCTCCTGCCATGGTCCCACAACCTACTGTATGCCTTCCCTCCGTTCCCTTTGGTGCACAAGGTCCTGTTGAAACTACGCAGGGACAAAGCGCATCTAATCCTGATCGCACCCACGTGGCCCAGACAGCACTGGTTCACCACCTTGCTGGACCTGTCTGTGGACCCTCCAATCCCCCTTCCTCTCCACCCAGACCTGATCACGCAGGATCACGGCAGGCTCTGTCACCCGGACCTACGAGCCCTACACCTCACGGCGTGGCTCCTGCATGGCTGAACGTGGCGGAGCTCAGCTACTCCGCACCGGTCCAGCATATCCTCTTTAACAGTAGGCAACCTTCCATTCGCTCAACGTACAGGGCCAAGTGGAAGCGCTTCTCCTGCTGGTGTGCTACTCAGGGGGTGAACCCTATGCAGACCCCGATTCCCACGGTCCTGGACTACCTCTGGTACCTTAAGCAGCAGGGCCTGGCGTCATCCTCCTTAAAGGTGCACTTGGCAGCCATATCCGCCTTTCGACCAGGAGAGGGTGGCCGCTCCGTATTCTCCCACCCCCTAGTCGCCAGATTTGTTAAGGGCCTGGAGCGTCTCTACCCCCCCGCACGCCGCCCTGCCCCTACCTGGGACCTTAACTTGGTCCTAAACAGGCTCCCGCTTCCGCCATTTGAACCACTAGCGACTTGCTCACTCACGTACCTGTCTTGGAAGACGGCCTTCTTGATGGCCATTACATCGGCCAGACGGGTCTCCGAGCTGAGAGCTCTCACAGTGGACCCACCCTACACCGTCTTCCATAAGGACAAAGTGCACCTACGACCCCACCCGGCGTTCCTCCCTAAGGTTGTGTCTGCCTTCCATACCAACCAGGACATCTTCCTCCCGGTCTTCTTCCCGAAGCCACACTCTTCTTGGAGAGAACAGCAGCTACACTCCTTAGATGTACACAGAGCGCTCGCTTTCTACATGGAGCGAACAAAGCCATTCCAGAAGTCCCCTCAGCTGTTTGTAGCGGTTGCAGAACGGATGAGGGGTCAACCAATGTCCTCTCAGAGGATTTCCTCCTGGGTGACTGCATGCATTCGCGCATGCTACGACCTAGCTCGTGTCCCCTCTGGCCACCTCACGGCGCACTCCACGAGAGCTCAGGCGTCGTCGGCAGCCTTCCTGGCGCACGTGCCTATCCAGGAGATATGCCGTGCAGCGACCCGGTCATCGGTCCACACATTCACCGCACACTATGCGCTAGTCAGACAATCAAGAGATGATGCGGCCTTTGGCGTAGAAGTTCTAAATACCGCCACATCTCACTCCGACCCCACCGCCTAGGTAAGGCTTGGGAATCACCTACCTGGAATGGATATGAGCAATCACTCGAAGAAGAAAAGACGGTTACTCACCTTTGTAACTGTTGTTCTTCGAGATGTGTTGCTCATATCCATTCCAAACCAACCCTCCTTCCCCACTGTCGGAGTAGCTGGCAAGAAGGAACTGAAGGGTGGCCCGGTCGGCTGGGATATATATTGGGCGCCATGGCGGCGCCACACCAGGGGGCGCCCAGCCGACCCGCCTGGGTTGCTAGGGTAAAAGTTTCTCCGACGAACGTGCACGCGGCGCGCGCACACCTAACTGGAATGGATATGAGCAACACATCTCGAAGAACAACAGTTACAAAGGTGAGTAACCGTCTTTTATTTAGTCTGTAGAAGAGAAGACTGAGGGGGAGATTTGATAGCAGCCTTCAACTACCTGAAAGGGAGTTCCAAAGAGGATGGAGCTAAGCTGGTCTCAGTGGTGGTAGATGACAGAACAAGGAGTAATGGTCTCAAGTTGCAGTGGGGGAAGTTTAGGCTGGATATTAGGAAACACTGTTTCACTGGGAGGGTGGTGAAGCACTGGAATGGGTTTCCTCGGGAGGTGGTGGAATCTCCATCCTTAGAGGTTTTTAAGGCCCGGATTTTCAAAGCCTTGGCTGGGATGATTTAGTTGGTGTTGGTCCTGCTTTGAGCAGGGGGTTGGGCTAAATGACCTCCTGAGATCTGTTCCAACCCTAATATTCTATGATTCTATGATTCCATGACCAGGTGCATTTTGGGAGTTGTATGCCTTCCTCTGGAACATCAGACTACCGGAGGCAACCTAGCAGACTAACTAGACAGTGGTTTTCAGACTCTGGGTCATGACCCAGTACTGGGTCACGGAATGTAAGGTGCTGGGTTATGGCAGCTCTGGTCAGCCTCACCGACCAGGCTGTTAAGAGTCCTGTCAGTGGTGCTGCCCAGCTAAGGTAGGCTAGTCCCTACCTATACCGACACTGTGCTGCGCCCCAGAAGTGGCCAGCAGCAGGTCCGGCTCCTGGGTGGGGAGGGGGCACGGGACTCCACGCACTGCCCCTGCCTCGAGCACTGGTTCTGCCAGTTCCTGGCCAATGGGAGCTGGGGGGGGGCGGTACCTGCGGGCAAGAGTCACGTGGAGCTGCTTGCATTCCTCTGCCTAGGACCTAGACTTGCTGCTGGCCACTTCCGGGGTGCAGCGTGGGCCGTGGTGTCAGGACAGGCTGGAAGCCTGCCCTAGCACACCCGCTGCGCCGCTGACTGGGAGCTGCCCGAGGTAAGTCTGTGCTCCAACCTCTGCCCCAGCCCTGAGCCCCCACAAAACCCAGAGCCCCTTCCTGCACCCCAAACCACTCATCCCCGGCCCCACCCCAGAGCCTGCAACCGTAGTCCAGAGACCTGACCCCCTCCTGCACCCTGAACCTCTCATTTCCGGCCCCACCCCATAGCCCTCTGCCCCAGTCCTGAGCCCCTCCCACTCCCCAAACCCCTCCTCCCCACTCCATTGGGTCATGGGCATCAACAATTTTCCTCAACTGGGTCGCCAGAATAAACAAGTTTGAAAACCACTGAACTAGACCATTGTTCTGCTCCTATCTTCCCACAAATTTGGGGCTTAATCCTGCAATCAGCTGCTACTATAGATATCCTTACTTCCATACAGAATCCTACTGAAATCAAACGGACTTTTTTTTTTTTTTTTTAGATTAAGGATATACGTTGTGGTAAATGTTTACGTGATTCATTCCAGGATAGTATCAATAACCTAAACCTGTCTTAAATAAAAGGTTTGCTTTGATCTCTAGATTCATACATGCTAGCCTGAGCAGAACTTTTAATGTATTCCATTTATTTTTCCTGTAATATGTTGAAACACGAGTCACTGCTCTAATTGGTGGTACCCATTTGATTTAGCATTAAAATTCTGTATGCAGATCTAGTTTATTAGGGTATCTCTGTGTAACCACTGTGACAGACCCAGGCCAGTGGGGTCCAGGAGTCTGGTAGAGGGCAAATATACTGGTCACTGGATGAGTAGTTTTCTGTTCCCTGAGTGACCAGAGCAGGGGCTGCACTAGAGTAATCAGGAACCTGCTAGAACCAGTTAAGGCAGACAGGCTGATTAGAACACCTGCAGCCAATCAAGGCAGGCTAATCAGGGCACCTGGGTTTAAAAAGGAGCTCACTCCAGTCAGGGAGGGAGAAGCCAGAGGAGAGGAAGTGTGTGTGAGGAGTTGGAAGCAAAGGGTGCAAGGAGCTGAGAGTGAGAGGGTGTGCTGCTGGAGGACTACCCCTTCCCATCATAGAGGTCCCCATTGAGCAAATAGCCATGGACCTAGTGGGACCCCTGGAGAAGACGGCTCAGGGCCACCTATATATACTTGTTGTTTTGGACTATGCTACTCGCTACCCAGAAGCTGTCCCCCTGCGGAACACAGCCTCTAAAAACGATAGCCAAAGAGCTGGTGGGGATCTTTGCCCAAGTGGGGCTACCAAAGGAGATATTAACAGACCAAGGAACCCCATTTATGTCAAAGCTAATGAAGGACCTCTGTATGCTGCTCCATATACATACCCTGAGAACTTCAGTCTACCATCTGCAGACTGATGGGTTAGTAGAAAGGTTTAACCAAACCCTCAAGGCTATGATACGGAAGGTGGTAAGTCGAGATGGGAAGGATTGGGACACACTACTGCCCTACCTTATGTTCGCTATATGGGAGGTACCTCAGGCCTCAACTGGGTTTTCCCCATTCGAGTTATTATACGGGCATCACCCCCGTGGCATACTAGATATCGCCAAAGAGATTTGGGCAGAGGAACTCAATAAGGGGAGAAATATAATAGAACATATAATACAGATGCGAGACCAGATAGCCCATGTCACCCCTATTGTACAGGAACATTTGAAAAGGCACAAGAGGCCCAGAGAACCTATTACAATCATCAGGCAAAAGTCTGACAGTTCCAACCAGAGGATTGGGTGATGGTGTTGGTACCCACGGCAGAAAGCAAGCTTCTGGCCCAATAGCAGGGACCCTATGAGGTGGTTGAACCCGTGGGGGAAGTAACCTACAAGGTGCGGCAGCTAGGATGCCAAAAACAAGAACAGATTTATCACATCAACCTTCTGAAACCCTGGCATGCACAAGAGGCATGCATAACTATCCGAAAAGACCCTAACCCAGGAAAACAAGCCTTCCAAACAGGTGAGAGTGTCTCCCGATTTAACACCAGACCAGAAGAACGAGGTGTCTGAGATGATCTTCCGGAACCAAGATGTGTTCTCAACAAAACCGAGTCGAACAACCAAGACATATCATCACGAACCTTGGGGCCAGAATAAGAATGAGGCCCTATCGGGTGCCAGTGGCCAAAAGGGAGGAAATAAAAGTAGAAGTAAAAAAAAATGCTGGAGTTGGGGATCATCGAAGAATCCCACAGTCAGTGGTCCAGCCCAATCATGCTGGTGCCCAAACCTGATGGCACCACAAGGTTTTGCAACGACTTCCGGCGACTAAACGAAGTATCCTAGTTCGACGCATACCCCATACCTCGCATAGATGAGTTCAAGGCCGGCTCTAGCCATTTCTCCACCCCAAGCACAGTGGCACGCTGCGGGGGGTGCTCTGCCGCTCGCCGGTCCCGCGGCTCTGGTGGACCTCCCGCAGGCGTGCCTGTGGATGCTGCACCGGAGCCGCGGGACCAGCGGACCCTCTGCAGGGACGCCTGCGGGAGGTCCACCGGAGCCGCCTGCCGCCCTCCCGGCAACCAGCAGAGCGCCCCCCGCCGCATACTGCCCCAAGCACGCGCTTGGCGCGCTGGGGCTTGGAGCCGGCCCTGGATGAGCTAGTGGACTGTTTGGGGAATGCCCGGTACTTGACTACCCTAGACTTGACAAAGGGGTACTGGCAGATTCCCCTTGCAGAAGATACAAAGGAAAAGACTGCGTTCTTTACACCAGAGGGTCTCTTTCAATATACTGTTCTCTCTTTTGGACTACATGGAGCCCCAGCTACTTTCTGGCGCCTCATGGACAAGCTATTATGCCCGCATAACAGTTATGCTGCTGCCTACTTGGACGATGTGGTCAATCATACCCCAGACTGGGAAACCTACCTTGAGAAGCTAGGGGCAGTCCTTGATACCTTCAGGTGAGCTGGTCTTACAGCAAACCCTGCCAAGTGTACTGTAGGGTTTACAGAGGCCAAATATCTTGGCTACATTGTGGGAAAAGGTCTGGTAAAACCCCAAGTGAACAAGTTGGAGGCCATCCAAAATTGGCCCTGACCATGTCGCAAAAAACAAGTCTGGGCATTCCTAGGTGTAGTGGGGTATTACCAACGATTTATCCCCCACTTTGCCACAAGGGCAAGCCCCCTGACAGACCTAGTGAAAGCCCGTGGACCTGATCTGGTGAGATGATCTGACGCAGCAGAGGAAGCATTCACAGACCTATGGACTGCCCTCTGCAGTAACCCTGTACTGATAGCCCCTGATTTCACCCAGGAATTTATCCTGCAGACAGATGCATCAGAAGTAGGGTTGGGGGCCGTTCTATCACAGATGGTTGGGGAGGAGGAACACCCAATTCTCTACCTCAGTAGGAAACTCCTTCCGAGGGAACAAAAATATGCAGTGGTGGAGAGAGAGTGCCTCACCGTAAAATGGGCCATGGAAGCATTGCACTACTACTTGCTCGGGCGCAGATTTGTCCTTGTGACCGAACATGCCCCTCTTCAATGGATGCAGCGAAACAAGGAGAAGAACACAAGGGTGACTAGGTGGTTCTTATCCCTCCAACCTTTCCAGTTCCATGTGCAACACAGAGCAGGGAGCCGTCATGGCAATGCTGATGACTTGTCCCGTGTGGACTGTCTGGCATCCCAAGCTGCCCAACCCCTTGGTGTTGAGCAGGTGGGAGGGATATGTGACAGACCCAGGCCAGTGTGGTACAGGAGTCTGGTAGAAGGCAAATATACTGGTCACTGGATGAGTAGTTTTCTGTGCCCTAAGTGACCAGAGCAGGGGCTGCACTAAAGTAATCAGGAACCTGCTAGAACCAGTTAAGGCAGACAGGCTGATTAGAACACCTGCAGCCAATCAAGGCAGGCTAATCAGGGCACCTGGGTTTAAAAAGGAGCCCACTCCAGTAAAGGAGGGAGGAGCCAGAGGAGAGGAAGTGCGTGTGAGGAGCTGGGAGCAAAAGGTGCAAGGAGCTGAGAGTGAGAGGGTATGCTGCTGGAGGACTACAGAGTACAAGCATTATCAGACACCTGGAGGAGGCCATGGGGAAGTAGCCCAGGGAGTTGTAGCTGTAATGTAGCTGTTACAGGAGCACTATAGACAGCTGCAATCCACAGGGCCCTGGGCTGGAACCCGAAGTAGAGGGCAGGCCCGGGTTCCCCCCAAACCTCCTCACTCCTGATCAGACACAGGAGAAGTTGACCGAGACTGTGGGGAAGATCACTGAGGTGAGCAAATCTGCCAATAAGGGCAGGACCCACCAAGATAGAGGAGGAACTTTGTCACACCACATACATCTCTATGATCTAACCAGCTGTGCAAGAAATATGGTATCAAGGCAACACTTGTCATAAAAAAGTTAATCACAGCTCGCAATTTATTTAAAATAAAATGCAGTTGAAGGAGGCAGTTAAGATAATCAGGAAAAACAATGGGACTTTCAAGGAGTTGTTTAATAGGGGTGGTTTTAATATTGGATGAGGGTATTCTTTGGAATAAACAAAGATGAATTGAAACAAAGCTTGAGATGGGCAGTAATGACTTTATTTTTTCCATGTAAAGAAGAAAACCTTTAATCTGTCAGTGCATTGTGTAAGGTTCATCATATTTAGCTAATATGGTATCCAGAAATGAGCAGATTGTGGGACTTCTTTAACCTTGATATGTTGTTTGCCACAGCTTTCATGCTTTCAGTGTCATTGACATTTAGGTGTTGATGAAAATCCCACCCTTGATGCTAGGAATTTGAATTACTCAGAGCCTAGTTTTATGTTCCTAAAAGCTCCTGAGGGTTACATCTGGCCACCTGTAGGGGTGAGGGAGGGGTTTCCACCTTCCTCAATACCTTTTGGGTTTTTTGTTTTGTATCTCTTTCCTCTGAAACATGAAAGATGGCCACAGCTGGAGATGGGACATTGGATGGGGAGGTCCAGAGGTAGCACTTAGCATTCTCTCTCTCTCAGGCAGTTGGCTGGCTGGTTCTTGCTCGCATGTCCAGGATTTAACTGATCACCATGTGCAGGGTCAGGAAGGAATTTCCCCCTGGGTCAGATTGGCAGTGACCTTGGGGACTTTTCAGTTTCATCTCCAGTGCGTGGCTGCAGGTCACTTGCCGGGATTATTTGGGTATATCTCACGGATTCTTTTCCCTGCCATTGTGGGGGCCTGAGGCATTGGTGCACTTTGGTCCCTCTGATTGTTTCTCTGTCTGTGGCACATAACTCCTGTCTTCTGTGAGCTGTAATATTATGGTCTCATTTCAGTCTTTGGGTCCAGTGTGCAGTTGCTGGGTGTAGTTGATGGCCTGTGATATAAGGAGGTCTGACTACAGGCTAGTTGATCTGGTGGCCCCTTCTGACCTGAAACTTTATGACTCTGATGCCGAAGCCCATTCCAGGCACAAAAGTCCCATTGACTTCAAAGAGATTTGCACAAAATGCAGGATAGGTCTGGGTACAGGCCCTTTCCACTCTGATGAATTTCACCCACAGAGTTGCCTGCTGTGCTTAGGCTCCATAAACCCATCCCAGGCAAGGTATTGGGATGCAGAATGACAGTAGGAAAGAGAGGTAAATTTTTGTTCATTTTGTGATGAAGAACCAAAAGCTAATGGTAGTTGTCACCGTATAGGGTTGCCAACTTTCTGATCTCACAAAACCAAACACCCTTGCCTTGCCCCTGCCCCGCTTCTTCTCTGAGGCCCTGCCCCCTGCTCAGTGCTTTCCCCCCTCCCTCTATCACCCGCTCTCCCCCAGGGCTTTGGAGCGGAGCCCGGAGCTGGAGCGCAGAGCAGCTTTGGAGCAGTGGAGCTGCAGGTTTTTGCCTGGAGCTGGAGCGAAGCCAGAACACAGCTCCAAAGCCCTGTTCTCTCTCACTCACTCTTTTTCTTTGGGCTGGGAGGGGTTGGGATGCAGGATGAGGTGAGCCCAGCCATTTTCACTGTCTGGGGGTGCGGGCTTCAGGGTGGGCCCAGAAATGAGGGCTTCAGGGTGTGGGAAGGGGCTCTGGGCTGGGGCAGGGGATTGGGGCGTGGGCTCTGGGGTGGTGCTGGGGATGAAGGATTTGGGATGCAGGAGGGGGCTTCAGGCTGGGGGGTTGAGCCAAGGGCTTTGGAGTGTGGGGGGGGTTCTGGCCTGAGGCAGGGGGTTGAGATGTGGGAGGGGTATGGGTTCTGGGCTAGGGGCGAGAAATGAGGCGTTCAAGGTGCAGGAGAGGGCTCTGGGCTGGGCAGGGGGTTGGGTGTGGAAGATGGTGTGAGGAGTGGGCTCTGGGAGGGAATTTGGGTGCTGGAGAGGGCTCAGGGCTGGGGCAGGGGGTTGGGATGTGAGAGGGAGTGTGGGGAGCAGACTCTGGGCGGTGCTTACCCCGGGGGGCTTCCTGGAAGTGGCAACGTCTCCCTAGGCATAGGGGCAGCTAGGAGGCTCTGCGTGATGTGCACTGCCTCCCCTACAGCTCCCATTAGCTGCAGTTCCTGGCCAATGGGAGCTGCGGAGTTGGCGCATAGGGTGGGGTCAGTGTGCGCAGAGCCCTCCTGGCCGTTCCTCCGCCTAGGAGCCTCGGGGACATATCAAGGCTTCCGGGAGCCCTGCAGAGCCAGGTAGGGAGCCTGCCAGCCCCGCCAACTGGACTTTTAACCACCCGATCAGCGGTGCTGACTGGAGCCGCCAGGGTCCCTTTTCAACCAGACATTCTAGTCAAAAATGGGACACCTGGCAGCCCTATTATTGTACCTGGTGTGGATCACAGCTGAGAGCTAATTTCAGGTTAGACTGACAAAAACTGGGCAGATGCTCCCACACTGGAATTTTATTCTGTAATAGGATTTAACCAAACTAGCAACAAATGTGTGCTCCTGGATCACTATACTAGCTTAATATGGAACCACAAACAGTCCCTTTCAACCCTCTAGCAGCCCATATTACCACTCAGACAAACTGGACTTCTGTGATGAAAGGTTATTAAAACTAAAAATCACCACACATTAGGTTCTTCCAGCCCCAAGGTGCCAGTTGCTCACCCAAGTCAATGGATGCTAAGGACCAAAAACAACATTGTAGACAATCCTTTAGTAAACTAACTAACGATTTATTAACTAAGAAAAGAAATGAGTGTTATGAAAAAGTTAAGGCAGGTAGAACACATTTCAGTTGTATCAGAGTATGTGGTCCAAAACGTTAGCAAGACTGTTAAATCTAGTTTTCTATATGTCTCTCTGGGTTGCCAAGGAGCTTTGGGGACTTCAGTCCTTTTGTTTAAAACTTCCCTTCTCAGAATTAACAGTTCAGAGATGGGGTATGAAGGAGGTAGCCAGAGGCCTTTGTTTCCCCTTTTTATACCTTGACCCTTTTGGTTGGAAAAAATCCTGGCTGTGTTACAGGTCAGGCAGTTTCATGACATATGTACTCTGCCATCTGTCCATCATCTGAATTGCGGATTCTAGCTTGCACCTTTGCCTACATTCTGTCTGAGATGTCTTAAGGGCTGACATGCAGATGTCCTTGTTTACACCTGCTTTGTTATTTCTAAAGAGCTAGCCTGTTGATGTTTCTCAGACCCAAAACATGTTTGAGTTACAAAGTCAGAGCAAAATTTCATAACTCCACACACAGCATCAATATACACATTGTAACAAGATAATAATATTTAGCAGATTACAACTTTTCCAATGACACCTCACAAGGCATACTGTGTACAATATTTCACAATTTTGTAACAGTTGTGACGATATTAGTGTAGACTGTCACCTTTCCCTTAGACCGCATCACAGTACTTAAGAATGAAAAAGACCTATTAGATCACATGGTTCTTGCAATGCAAGATATAGTCCCCTTATAGAAAACTTATTAGATATTGTTAACACCCTTAACTGTAGTTGCAATTTTCATACATGGTGGTTGCAATCTATACAAAATAAGTGAATATTGCAAAATAAAGACAAATCCATGAAACTAAGGAAATTGTGCAATGCAAAGTGGAAGTGGTGTTGACCTTTTTTGGTAGTACAAATTTTAAAAAATGTGCAATGCAATTAACCTCAGCACACAAAAAGGTACACTACAATCCATCATTGTTCAAACTATACAATGAACCTCCTCATTCTAAGCAATGGAATACAGAGTCTGCATCAGCTATAGCTATTAAACTATCATCCTTACACTGTTTCTCCCATGAGTGCAAAGATTTGGGATATAATTTTCAAAAGTAACTGGTTTAGGATCCTGACTGAAAGTCGGTGGGACTTAGGTGTTTTTGAAAATGGTGTCTGTGCTCCTAAGTCACTTCAGGGCTTTTGAAAACTTTTGCTTTTGTAAAATTTCAAGGATATGTATTTTTGCTCATCACAAAGGTCCTGATCCAGCTAACCATTAGTCATGTGAACACACTGATTGGGTCTAATTCTCTTCTAATTTACATAGGTGTAACACACTTCTGCAAGTTGACTGACTTCTAGAGTTACTCCTGACTTACACTAAGAATCAGGCCCACTGACTTCAGTAGTACTAAGGGCATAAGTAAGGGGTACTAATGAAAGTAATACACATTTCAGTTAGCTCCCCTAAATTCATTCACTTTCAACACATGTGAATATTGATTCAATGAAAATAATGTATGGGGCGGGATGGCTTGTGGGGGTGGTAGGAAAAGGCCAATTTTAGAGTATCTGTGTGCTGACCAGAAAATTAGATTATCCTGAAAGAGAGGAGTATTTATAAATTTAAGTATATGAAAACAACATTGATTTTGTTTTGTTATATTTGTAGGGTCTCATGACTCCTTTAGCTTCTACATCGACGAAGCCTCTCCAGTTGGACCTGAACAACCAGAAACTGTCCAGAATTTTGTCTCCGTATTTGGGACTGTGGCTAAAAAGTTGATGAGAAAGTGGTTGGCAACACAGACGATGAACTTTACTAGCCAGCTGGGTGCTGGTATACGATATTTTGATCTCAGAATTTCCACTAAACCCAGAGACCCTGACAATGAACTTTACTTTGCTCATGGTTTATTCAGTGCCAAAGTCAATGAGGGCCTTGAAGAGATCAACGCATTTCTGACTGACCACCATAAAGAAGTGGTCTTCTTGGACTTCAATCATTTCTATGGGATGCAGAAATATCATCATGAGAACCTGGTCCAAATGCTCAAAGGCACCTTTGGAAATAAAATGTGCCCTGCTATATTTGCCCAAGAAGTAACTCTCCAGTACCTGTGGGAGAAGGATTACCAAGTGTTGGTATTTTATCACAGTCCAGTGGCTCTTGAGGTACCATTTCTTTGGCCAGGGCAGATGATGCCAGCTCCTTGGGCAAACACAACAGACCCAGAAAAACTGATTCAGTTTCTTCAGGCATCAATCATTGAGAGAAGAAAGAAGGGCTCCTTTTTTATATCTCAAGTGGTGCTGACCCCCAAAGCAAGTACTGTGGTTAAGGGTGTTACTAGTGGACTCAGAGAAATAATCACAGAAAGGTAAGTGTCTGGAAGGCACTGTGTGTTCAGACTGATTGTGTTCTATGTGTCAATAACTCTGTTTTTATAGCTCTTATTATGGAAGATTTAGCAGATGCATTTCTTTTTTCTCTGCTATAATGGGTTAGAGTCAAAGTTCAAAGGTGATCTTCAGGCATTTAAAGGAAACAACAATGAAAGATGAGTGCTTTTACCTGGAAAGAGAATTCACACTAAAGCATAAACAAAGTCCTGATTCTTTCTGGATACTTTTTTTTCCACATTTTGTTTCTTACCTTTTAACACTGCAAATATTTATTCAGAAAATGTGCTTTTTGAGTGTGAGCAAATCTGTGCAATAACTGAATCCAGCCTGGGTTTAGTTATTGGCTCTTGGCACTAATTCCAGGTACAGGAGAAAGGGATATCAAGTTCTGTCTCTAACAAAGCCGGACAGTGCAAAATTTTCTTCCTTACAAACCTTCACACACCCAGTGGACAGACATAGGACAGAGCCATGCATCCTTCTTTATTTAACTTCACACGTCATGTCAAATGTGGCTTGACTCTTTAGAGTCTATTTCCTTCCCAAACGCTCAGGCATTCGTCATATAGAAAGAGGTCAGATTCCCTGTGGATCTAATGCATGTACAAAGTGAACAGAAGGTTGACAGGTTATTAGCTGTTATATTATAAAAATCAGTGCGCATATAAGAAATAAAATTATTTAAATTCGTGACTGGACAAATCACAACCATTTTTCACCAAATCACCTAAAGGCACCTCTCTGTGACTATGTGCCTGCCAAATTTCAGGTGGCCACAACACTACCGTTATGGCACATCTACACTGGAATCAGAAGTGTGATTGCATCATGTGTCGACATACTGGAGCTAGTTATAATCTACCTAGCTCATGTACCAATAGAGATGAAGCTGTGGCAGCACAGATACCAGGAAGGGCTCACTGCTTGAGTATGTACCTACCCGGGACCCTGGGTACTTACTCAACCCATCCTGAAATCCGTGCTGTTGTGGTTTCGTGGCTCTTGGTACCTAGGTTAGCCTTGGTCCATAGGTGCTGCAGTCCCACTTCCAGTTGCCTTAGGTATAAGAGCATTGCAAAACAAAACAGTTATAATGAGGAACAATGGTCTGGTAATGTTTTGTTCTCTTTGCAAAGATGCACATATGTTGGAAAGGTCCAGAGGGAATACTGTCTCCTTCCATATGATGAATGGCTAAGAATGAAACCACTTTTCCCAAATAATTGTGATGCACACACCCAAACACTCCCTCCTAGTTGAAAGAGGCTGAACTGTTTTTATGACAGCTTTCCCAAACAAATTCAGGCTGGAAAAAACAAGGTTAAACTTCAGCCAAAATGATATGTCAGCAAAAAAATGATGTAAGTAATTAAAAATGACTTCAGAACAGAAATGCTTGTGCAGCCTGACCCACGGATATTACTACATGCTTCACCTATATAAAATCTATCAGCTCCTTGGCGAAGGGAATGTCTCTGAAGATACATCTAGGCTGCGATAAAAAAAAACCTGTGGTACTGAGTCTCAGAGCCTGGGTCAGGTGACATGAGCTCAGAGAGCTTGGTCTTGTGGAGCTAAAAGTCTTGCAATGTAGACATTTGGGCTCAGGCTGAAGCCCAGGCTCTGAGCCCCTCGCCACTGGCTGGATCTCAGAGCCTGGGCTCTGGCCTGAGCCTGCACTTCTACATTGCAACTTTGTAGCCGCACAGCCTGAGCTGCATAAGCCCAAGTAGTTGAGCCAGGCCCGCTGAGGCTGTGCAGCGGGTCTTTTATCAAAGTGTAGATGTACCTTTACTGTGTGTCTAGAAAGCCCCCCTGTTTCTTTCCTTTGCTTTGTCAGAGGCTTTTACTACTGAAACTTCAGTAGCACAAGTGACAAACCACCAGTCTCTCACTCATTACTGGAATAATGCTTTTTAAAATTGCAGTGCCATGGTGGGGGGGACCGCAAGGATATGTTTTTGTTTCCTTCTGCTCAGAATGGTCTTTTTTTGTAGCTGTTTGAAATAAAGTAGGGCATGAATGGAGTCCAGATTTTAATGATTGGTTGAGATTTGTATAATCTGAATCTCTGTGTTCTCGGCATCTTGTTTCTGCATGGAAATTGAACCTATCACTAATTAACACATTTGAAATGTCAAAGAGTAATAGGGCAGGAATATCTCGTGATCATGGCTTTCAAAACCATAACTGAGATTTCCCCACAAGCAGCAAGTGTGGATCCAAACTGGTCTGAAAGATTTATTCCCCCAATCCCTCTTGTAACAACTGCAAGAGAAACAAACCTTCAATATGTTTCAGAACTATGACATATTGCCTTCCAGGAATTATGACATTTCATTAGTTATGCAAAAATACTGCACAGTAGGATACAGCCGATGGGAGCGTATGTGAGATCTACACAGTTAATAGCACTGAACTCGCTGTGATAACTGCTTTGAAAGTGAAGATCAAATATTCCAAAGCTGTAGCCCATATGACTGTGATCCTGTTCAAAAATAGATAGATGAGCAATCCAAGGAAGCAAAACAGTATTACTAAGTACAGAACTCTTCTCACTATCTCTGCATTCAGATTTTACTAGTTTATGAGCAATGCAATCTATACTGCATGTCGTCCATATATGCAACGCTCATTACTCCGGTGCAGTAAGGCACATTCTAATTAACTGGGAAAACTTTACATACCACACCATAGTCTGAACTACGTAGCCACTCAGAAAAGGGCAGAGTAGACAGCCACTATGTGTTTTCTATGTTATACAGTACTTGTTAATTTATATAGTAAAAACAGCACGCATGTGCGCGCTCACACACAGACATAATTTGGTGGATACTAATAGAAGCTGTAATATGCCTGGTTGGTAGCTAAACACTAAAGCATCTCCTTGTTGATGCTGGAGCATTTTGGCATTGCCAACAATAACACAAACACCCAGCACACTTGTATCACGTTGTGTAGCACCTACAAAAGAGCTTGCAGCTGCACATAATTATTCACACCACCACTGTGCTTGTGCTTGCTCTGGACAAGGCTAAGCATGGTGTTTATCCACCACCATGTGACTCTGTACTATTGCAGTGCCAGTGCAGAGAACAAACACTGGCCTAGCAGCAACAACAGTGCAATTTGTCATCCTAGTGTAATCCCACGGTGCTCCTGCCCACGCTTCAGTGACTGCTTTGGTAGCTCAGACCGTTCTGCCATCTGTCAAGCCGCTTACCTACTGGCTGCTTGTAGGCCCAAGAGCCATTGACTACTCAGCTAGTGCACATCCCCCATTCAGGACAGGTCTGCAACAACCTGAGACAAACATGTCTGGTATCTGCTTGGCTCTGTCCCTCCTCAACAGTTACTCACTTCTCTGTCTCCATCCTCACCCCAAACTTCCAAAGCAGTAAAGATAGGCTGGAAAATACATCTTTGTTATTATTTAAGGCAGGTAAAACTTTTTGTAAATTGTTTGTTTGTTTGTTCCTATGAGGATTTATCTGCAAAGCACAAACATCAAAGGATAGCAGACAGCTAACCTAGCGTGCATGCACACATGTACTTATTTACTGGGCTTAGATGCTGCCTCACAACATCTTCCGCACACCTGAGATCTGGAAAACAAAGGGGTCATGAGTTAAAGGATATGCAGCACACAATCCCTTTCCCACTGTCCCCTAGTAGATCCATTTAGCTCCCCACTACACCAAGCACCACTCATCCCACCAAGAACCAGTCTGTCCTCTGAGCCCCACTGCGTGAAGTGAAGGATTAGGGCAGGGGTTGCCAACTGGGCACCACTGAGGAGCTGGCAGGGATACCTTCCCTGCCATCGCACATCCAGATCACTTTAATCTCTGTCTCCCACAGGGGAAGACGAGAAAAGGTAGCAGTCATTTAACTACAAAACAAGGAGTATTAAAACAAGAATAGGAAAAAATATTGACCTTTAAAAAATTGGAATAAGAGAATGACAATAATTAAATCCAGTTCCTAGTTTCCTAGTGCATCACCCCCACCCAAGAGTAGTAGTGCTCCTACAATTGCCCTCAAACATCTAGATCTGGAGTTGGTTCAGCAATGGCCTACTCAGAAGGTGAGTCTGGTGCCCTTTTGCCTTGGCATCTGCACTGTGAACAGAAGAGACGTGTATACCATCTCCTGTGTGCACCTGCTCCACGGAGTGTGCTGAGAATAGTGGGATAGGTACAGCAAACCGTAGAGACTTTCAGTGCTTGCAGCGAGTGTACGGTGCCACCCATCTAGTTTTTACCTAGACAGTTCGTTTTTTGGCTTCTGTGTCCAGATGCCATTTAGGGTTCCCAGGTGCCCAGTTTTCAGGGACCTGGTAACCCTAAATGGCACCCAAAAGCCCGGTTACCATGGTGTTGGAGGAGGTGCTGAGTCATTAACCTATGCCATCCCCTGCTTAGCCAGGGCCACCTCCTGTCTGCAGGCAGGCTCCTTGAGACGATCCAGCGAGTGACGAGGCGGGGGGGAGAGGAGTAAGTGATGGGGGCAAGGCCTTGGGGGAATAGGAGGAGCAGGGGGTGGTGTCTTGGGAAGAAGAGACAGGGCAGGGGCAGGGTCTTGGGGGTCAGGTTACCAGGAATTGGAAAGGTGGCAACCCTAGGTGAGTGCTGCATGTAGATACAGTGCAGCTCTTTGCAGCTAAGACAAGATGGCTGGTATAGTGCACCAATGTAGCTTGCACTGGAGCAGCCCCACTTGTTCAAGATGCAACAGAACAAGCCCCTAATGCAAATGAAGCTACAGAGAGATTCTGATCAATCCTTCTCAGAAGGGAAAATGGTTTTGTTCCGCCTCCTCCACACCCCTTTTGGCATTGTATCAGATGTACAATATGGGAGGATTATGGTAACCTAGATAAAAGGAGTTTATCGATAATAGATACGCTATTTGCTTAGAGCCTTTGCTATTGATTTTGCATATGACTGTCAGTGGGACAATAATTTGAAAGAGAAATTTATAATATCACCTGTCCCTGTTCCCCTACCCACATTTTGGTGGGGAAAAATCTGAGCTCCCGCGTATGACCACCAACTCAGTGCAGCTTGGAATTTTATACAACAGCATTGGCCTTCAGTGGTTTAATTAAGAGTCGTTCACATGATTGTACGTTATGTTTCTTGGAGCTGATAAAAACTTTGAGGACTAACAATATGTTTTCAGGCTTAACATTCTGTCATGCACAGTTTACATGCCAAGAAATATTCTTTGATTAGCAAACAGTACACACCAAATGAATTACGTTCCCTTTGCTTATTGAATTAACTTGACAGTGAAACAGCTGCCTTTTAGCACATCTGAAAAACAGTTGTGAAAGAGCCTTTTTGATACACACAAAGCTGTACTTTCCATGAATCTGTTTTGTTTTCTGACTTTCAGTGAAATTGCCAATTTTATCTGAACCTGGTAAATAACATTGGAGCTGTTCTTACCCTTGCTGTCTCTGAAGTTGAAGACTGTAGGGTGGGATAATATAGCTCCCTTAGGGAATGCAGGAATGTTGAGGTACTTTTAATGTTCCTGGACTGGAGACCAGAAAACACACAAATCCACCCATCTCTGTAAAAGTAATTCTTTATTTCCAAATTAATCTCTAAGGCTAATGCCCCCCTCAGCAGACATGTAACTAAATCCTTGCCTACCACACTAAAAATGTACCATTCTGCCTTAGCAACCAAGGCAAAACAAAACAAAAACACATAAGAACCTTTGATTAAAACCAAAGCCTAAGAAAGGAGAAAAAATAACTGGGCCAAGAGAGGCTGCCTGCAGAGGGATCATCTCTGGCTGCTGTCACAACCTAAGTAGGGTCAGACCTAGTTGGCATGTAGGTGGGAGTCATTCGAAGAAAAATCCTGTGTGCTGCAAGAAGTGGTGTTCCCCAGTCAGCAGGTGGCACTGCCATACCTCCAAGTCATTTCTCACCCTAGCATAGCTTCCTTTGCTGCTGGAGGTGCAGGCTTTTGGCATTTGTAACCCAAACCTTGAAACAGGAAAACAAAAATAACCATTTTTGGCCTGATTTACTGAATACATTGGTGTCCTAAATATCAACCTGCCTGCTTGGGACCTTAGGCTTATACAGGCCCACTACCTCTCTTCCCTCATTTGTGTTGACCAAGGTTGGTGGTCATTAGCCATTTTTATAAAGCCAAAGCAGTAGTTCAATTCCCTGGAATATGAATATATTTTCTAAAACTACGCAAAGAACCAAATCCAGAATATTCCTTTCTCCCTGTGACTGTTCTGACTATTTAGACTGTAAATTCTTCCAGGCAGGGACTGGCTTTTAGAGAGAGGGAGAGAGTGAGTGTGTGTGCTTGTGTGGACACTACTGGAACATAAACACAAATAGTGGCAGTTGCACAGTACTTTCTGGGATATGTCCCAATGTTCATTTTATTGTAGTTCTGGGTATTTCTCTTGTGCTCATCACCATAGCTTCTGAGTATAAATGGATCAACACAATTTTCCCTCTTCAGTGTTTTCTTATCATATTTAGTGCATCCGGAACAGTGTAAATGAATGCAGTAGAATTCAAAAACACAGTGATTTTTTTTAAAAGCCTTATAGGTGGAAAGCTTTGTTAGGCATCCAAGGACATACTAATAACCAATCAGTTTTACAGCCAAGGATAAATTGTTTTAGAGCTCAACAGTCAAAGGGTTAGTATCATAGGATTCCCCCATGCGCATTTGTGGTATATGTGTGATTTACAAGCACATTAGACATAGAAACACTTGTTTTGCAACACTTTTGTTAGATCTTATGTAATTGTGTAGGTTCTTATATGACCCCATCATAGTAATATCTGAGCGCTTGTTGTCCCTGGGTATAGAGAGAGGGGTAAATATTTTTCATTATCAAAAATAACTTTTCTTTCACTCAGGTTTATTCTGTCCCTTCCTTGTTTCAAAGATGAGGTCATGCATACCTCCATACACATGGCTGAGACAGTGATACTGCAGATGGCCATTTTAAAGCAGTTGTGCTTTATTTGCTCTCTCCAATATTACTTAGATAACTCTCTGAGGGCTTGTCTACATCAGAAAGTTGCAGCGCTGGTGAGGGAGTTACAGCGCTGCAACTTTGAAGGTGTACACATCTGCAGGGCATCACCAGCGCTGCAACTCCCTGTTTGCAGCGCTGGCCGTACTCCCGTTTTGTCTCGGGTGTAGAGGATCCAGCGCTGGTGATCCAGCGCTGGTAATCCAATGTAAACACTTACCAGCGCTTTTCTTGACCTCCGTGGAAGGAGGAAGCCTCTGGTAATCAAGCTGATCTCCTTTCCCGGTTTGCTCTCTCGTTCCCGGAACCCCGAGCAAGCAGGTAAGGAGAACCGCTTGCTCGGCGGTTCGGGGAACGAGAGAGCAAACCGGGAAAGGAGACCAGCTTTGCCGCGGTTTGCTCTCGCGTTCCCGGAGCCACCCTGCAAACCGCAGGGAAGGAGACCTGCTTGCTCGGGGTTCCGGGAACGAGAGAGCAAACCGCGGCGAAGCTGGTCTCCTTTCCCGGTTTGCTCTCTCGTTCCCCGAACCGCCGAGCAAGCGGTTCTCCTTACCTGCTTGCTCGGGGTTCCGGGAACGAGAGAGCAAACCGGGAAAGGAGACCAGCTTTGCCGCGGTTTGCTCTCTCGTTCCCGGAGCCACCCTGCAAACCGCAGGGAAGGAGAACCGCTTGCTCGGCGGTTTGGGGAACGAGAGAGCAAACCGGGAAAGGAGACCAGCTTCGCCGCGGTTTGCTCTCTCGTTCCCGGAACCCCGAGCAAGCAGGTCTCCTTCCCTGCGGTTTGCAGGGTGGCTCCGGGAACGCGAGAGCAAACCGCGGCGAAGCGGGTCTCCTTTCCCGGTTTGCTCTCTAGTTCCCGGAGCCCCGAGCAAGCAGGTCTCCTTCCCTGCGGTTTGCTGGGTGGCTCCGGGAACGCGAGAGCAAACCGGGAAAGGAGACCCGCTTCGCCGCGGTTTGCTCTCCCGTTCCCCGAGCAAGCAGGTCTCCTTCCCTGCGGTTTGCAGGGGGTTCGGGAACGCGAGAGCAAACCGCGGCGAAGCGGGTCTCCTTTCCCGGTTTGCTCTCTCGTTCACGGAACCCCGAGCAAGCAGGTCTCCTTCCCTGCGGTTTGCTGGGTGGCTCCGGGAACGCGAGAGCAAACCGCGGCGAAGCTGGTCTCCTTTCCCGGTTTGCTCTCTCGTTCCCGGAACCCCGAGCAAGCAGGTCTCCTTCCCTGCGGTTTGCTGGGTGGCTCCGGGAACGCGAGAGCAAACCGGGAAAGGAGACCAGCTTCGCCGCGGTTTGCTCTCCCGTTCCCCGAGCAAGCAGGTCTCCTTCCCTGCGGTTTGCAGGGGGTTCGGGAACGCGAGAGCAAACCGCGGCGAAGCGGGTCTCCTTTCCCGGTTTGCTCTCTCGTTCCCCGAACCCCGAGCAAGCTGGTCTCCTTCCCTGCGGTTTGCAGGGGGGTTCGGGGAACGCGAGAGCAAACCGCGGCGAAGCTGGTCTCCTTTCCCGGTTTGCTCTCCCGTTCCCCGAACCCCCCCTTGAAGCCGCCCAACAGCGCTGCAGTGTGGCCACATCTAACACCACTTGCAGCGCTGGTTGCTGTAAGTGTGGCCACTCTGCAGCGCTGGCCCTATACAGCTGTACTAATACAGCTGTAACTACCAGCGCTGCAAAATTTTAGATGTAGACATGGCCTGAGAATTCTACAGCTAATAAATGCCGACAAGTGCTGACCTCAAGGATAAGTGCATTTATCTGTATAGCAGTCTGGGCTTGCCTAGCTGTTTTGTACATCCTGTTAAAGGGACAAGTCATTGCCTGCTTAGTCCTACCCTTTTTCAGTTGTGAGTTACAAGAGGAACACTAAGATTAACAGAAAAAACTTTTCAGATTTAGTCGCAAGATGGATTTCATTTATAGTTGATAATGGCATCCTCCAGTATGAAAGAAATCCAATGCTAGCTTAGGCAAACCTTTAAATTAATGACAAAAAACTATGTTAATGCAGAATTCAGGTTGCTTGATGGTAGGTCATCCCCTTGCAGAACATTTAGAGGAGCAAAACTCAAACTTCTGTAAACCAGGAAATGCACACTTCACGTTGCCCATGCAACCTTAACTCTGCCCTCTTTCAGCAATGCCCCAATATGCCCTGTTAACCCACATACCAACCCCAGCATTGAAAAATGGTACAAAGTTTTCACCTACTTTTGCAGCCCATTCACTTTCACCCACAAGAGTCCATCTAACACTCTTAAAGGACAAAGTGGCCTAGGCCACCTGCCCACTACCCTATTTCAGCAGTGCCTCAGTATGCACAGAGCAGATACTTTCACTGGCCATTGGCACTATAAGATTCCGGAGGTTCCAGATCCCAGCATACATTCACTCACCTATCCAACTCCCCAGAAAGAATACAACACATGTACACTTTAAGAACAACTTCCAAGCCTTTTACAACTCCCTTACGCTTGCTCCCAGGATACCATCTTAACCTACACTTTCACTTAACCACCATTAAAGCATTAGAATCCTCTCTGATTCCACCTCAGTGAGTGCCGACACTGTCCTTTGTAATAGAAGCCCTAGGCCCTGCTACCAGCACGACCCTGAACAATTCTGCTTAGAAATGATGTATAGTGCATCCTGAAGGCACACACGCACCTCCTGTCTTTCCTCGCACACATGAGAGGGTGGAAAATAGAGATCTCCTCATAATCACACACCTCAAAGTAATTCACAGATTTCACCAACACGCCTCAACCAAGCAGAGCTAACCGCCACCTCCACCGTTCAGTACAGCTGCACCTGACACTGACCACACTCGTTTTATTGGCATGCGTGCAGATAATAAATGCTTAGACAGCTCTCATATCCCAGTTAGCTACTGCCCATACCCTTTGTAATAAACCCCTGTGCCATACTAATTGTGTAACATACACAGTTCTGCACTGAAATGACGCATATTGGATCCTGAAGGTCATGTAGCTCTTCCCTTTGCTCACACACAAGAGGGTAGAAAACAGAGATCTCCTCATATTAGAATCACAGCTCTGTCCCACACCTCAAAGTAATCCAGACGTGTCCTCATATCACAAATACACTTTTATCAAGCTGGCCCCACTGTTGACTCCACTACATAGTGTATGTACACCTAACATCCTAACTGCACCTAGAGCATATGTGAATAACTCCCATTGGCTACTGCCAGCAACAGCAGAGCAGAAGAAAGGTCATGTGGGTAAATGATCCCAAATTTGGGTCATTAACCCACCCTCCACTCTCCTGAGGCACATCAAATTTCAAAAGAATCGGTCTAAATATGTTGATTTTAGAGAACTTAGAAAGGTCAATCTTTAAACAGAAGTTTTGACACAATTTTAACTAAGATGGTGCTGCTGCATCACTGTAATAACAGAGACAGTCCCTGCCCCAAGGAGCTCACAGTTGAGTGAAATGATTGATGGGTGCAGGATTTGTGCCTGGGTTGGGGCACATTGGCAGATCTGTGGGGTAAATAGATGTTTGGGCATGTTGGCAGAGTAGTTGGGGTGCGTTGGCAGACCTGTGGGTTGCAGAGAGGTTGAGGTACAATGGCAGAGCTGAGGGTGCAGGAAGGTTGGGGTGCACTGGCAGAGCAGGGGAGCTGCTCCCTCACCTGAGTTCCCAACTTCTTTCTTCTCTGCTATCATAGAATCGTAGGACAGGAAGGGACCTCAAGAGGTCATCTAGTTCAGTTCCCTGCGCTCATGACAGGACTAAGTATTATCTAGACCATCCGTGACAGGTGTTTATCCAACCTGCTTTAAAATTCTCCAATGATGGAGATTCCACAACGTCTGTAGGCAATGTATGCCAGTGCTTAGCCACCCTGACAGTTAGGAAGTTTTTCCTAAGGACCAACCTAAACCTCCTTTGCTGCAATTCAAGCCCGTTGTTTCATGTCCTATCCTCAGAGCTTAAGGAGAACAATTTTGCTCCATCCTCCTTGTAACTACTTTTATGTACTTGAAAACTATTATCATGTCCCCTCTAAGTCTTCGCTTCTCAAGCCTAAATGCATTTTTTCACTCTTCCCTCATAGGTCATGTTTTCTAGATCTTTAATCATTTTTGTTCTCCTCTGGACTTTCTCCAGTTTGTCACCTTTTTCCTGAAATGTCGCACCCAGAACTGGACACAATAGTGTAGCTAAAGCCTAACCAGTGCAGAGTAGAATGGAAGAATTACTTCTCATATCTTGCTTATAACACTTTTGCTAATACATCCCAGAATGATGTTTGCTTTTTTTGCAACAGTTCTCCACTGTTCACTGATATTTAGCCTATGATGCCCAGATCCCTTTCTGCAGTATTCCTTCATAGGCAGTCATTTCCCATTTTGTATGTGTGCAACTGATTGTTCCTTCCTAAGTGAAGTACTTTGCATTTGTCCATATTGAATTTCATCCTATTTACTTCAAACCATTTCTCCAAATCATTTTTAATTTTAATCCTATATTCCAACGCACTTGCAACCCCTCCCAGTCTGGTATCATCTGTAGACTTTATCAGCGTACTCTTTGTGCCATTATCGAAATTATTGTTGAAGTTATTGAACAGAACCACACCCAGAACTGATCCCTGTGGGACCACACTCAATATATCCTTCCAGCTTGACTGTGAACCACTGATAACTGGTTGGGAAACCATTCCCAGAAGGTAGTTATGCATACATCTTATAGAAGCTCCACGTAGGTTGTAATTCCCTAGTTTGTTTATGAGGTCATGTGAGACAGTATCAGAAGCCTTACTAAAGTCAAGATATACCACATCTACCACTTCCCCCCCATCCACAATGCTTGTTATCCTGTCAAAGAAAGCTATTAGATTGATTTGACATGATTTGTTCTTGACAAATCCATGCTGACTGTTACTTGTCACCTTATTATTTTCTAGGTGTTTGCAAATTGATTACATAATTATTTGCTTCATTATCTTTCTGGGTACTGAAATTAAGCTTTCTGGTCTGTAATTCCCTGGGTTGTCCTTTTTTCCCTTTTTATTGATTGGCACTTTATTTGCCCTTTTCCAGTCTTCTGCAATCTCTCCCATTTTCCATGACGACTCAAAGATAGTCACTAATGGTTCAGACATCTCCTCAATCAGCTCCTTGCATATTCTAGGATGCATTTCATCAGGTGTTGGTGACTTGAAGACATCTAACTTGTCTAATAATTTTTACTTGTTCTTTACCTATTTTAGCCTCTAATCCTACCTAATTTTCACTGGCATTCACTATGTTAGACGTTCAATCACTACTAATCTTTTTGGTTAAAACTGAAACAAAAAAGTCATTTATCACGAGTGCTACTTCCACATTTTCTGTTATTGTTCCCCCCCGCCCCATTGAGTAATGAGTCTACCCTGTCCTTGGTCTTTCTCTTGCTTCTAATGTATTTGTAGAATGTTTTCTGTTACCCTTTGTCTCTAGCTAGTTTCATATCTTTTTTTGCCTTGGCCTTTCTAATTTTATCCCTATCATCCAATTCCATTTATCCCCCTCCTTATAAACCCCCTCTCTTCACTGCAGCCTCATACTCTTCTCCCTGTGGTCCCCCACTCCTCAACCCCATAATACTCCTCCCCTCCTCAGAAGCCTTCACGTATCTATTTTCCCCAAAAGATTTTGATTACATTTCTCCCCAGAATTGTAGCAACCTCTAGCTGCTCAGTCCAGAACTCCTTTTATCTAAGATGGTCACTTATTGTTATCGTATACTTAGTTATATTAACTGCAGAGCAAGTTCACAGCTGTCAGTCTGTGAGGTCTGTGATTATGATTTATCCGGTCATGATAGCTCTCGTTTAACAGTACAAGAAAACTGGTTTTGTGGCGCCTGTAATCAGGAACCCCAAATTTGAGTCACTAATATCCTGCATGCCCCCATCAGGCACACCAAATTTCAAAGCAATTTGATTAACTATTTGCATTTTAGAGCACTTACAAGAGTTGAGCTTTAAAGCATATTAAATGGGAGAATGGAAACCCTCCTGCTGTTTTTCTGTATTGGTGAATTCGCACTATAAAAAATGTACATTTTCTTCAATGCCATTCTCAGTTTGGGTCCCCTCAAAGACTTAGTGGGGGGCCATGCACCACCTTGGGTAAAACTCAACAGACTGAGGCCATTTTGACTCTCATCACATCAAATTTGATCACTGGCTCCACAGAAAACAACAAAAACAACCCCTCACAACCCTAGAAACTCTTAGAAAAATGACTATTTTTCAGGGCTTATATCTCCACAACCCTCTGCTCAAATGACCCCAAATTTGTCTCACTAACCCTACCCTGTACCCTGCTGTACACCAAATTTCAAGTAATCTGACTAAGCATATCGATTTTAAACTTTAAAATGTTGACCTTTAAAACGAAGTTGTGATGCCACACCACTGTAATAATAAGGGCTCATATGACTTTGAGGACCCACAATGCTACATTGGTACAGGCTCACAGGAAGTGACACAGATGCTACAGGGCCATGTAATTAACTAGATACATAAGTGTCATTACCATTACCAATTTTCGGACCAGTGGGCTTGTTTACTTCTAGACTTACTAGCACCCAGTTGAAAAAAATTCAGTGGATTGGATTCTCTGGTTTCCTACATGCCCTCTGTGCTGCTTGAGTGGTATGAAATGGATGGAAACTGGCCAGAAATGGCAAGCAGAGAATTCCTTTGGCTGGTGAGCTATTTCTCCCCCCAGCATTATCCTCTCTTGTCTTCCCTGTTCATCTCTCAATCACAAGTTTGCTTCTTTTGCATCACCAACCAAATTGGCCATTCCTTTCTTTATTTTTTACTCCTATAACCCTATTACCCATGCTCTCTCCTTCCCAATGGAATGGGAGACTCACAGCAGCCACCAAGACCTGGTGCTTTCTGGAGATTGAGAAAGGCATGCAAGGAGTCTCTTCCCCTTTTCAGTCCACAAAACATAGCTATTTATCCACAGATTCTTGCTGCCTCTACAGTGGAACTAAGGGCGGTTCTCCCTCTCTTCCATGCCAAAGGAGCAGGAGCCAAGATTTCTTCCTTCACTGCCCATGGAGGAACCAAGGTTGTTTATAGCCTCTCCCCAGGTCAACATTGTGGAAACGAAGACCTTACGCATAATTTATGCAGAAGGACTGGAGTTTCTGCTCACTCTCTTTGACTGTGTCAAGGGAAGGTGGCTTGTTTGAGGGTTGCTTTCCTTTTTTCTTTCTCCAGGGAACAGAGCAGGCTGTGGATTCAGCCTAGTAAATAAGCCACTGGATGGTAGGATGCAGCCAACATCTGAAGTGGGGGAAAAGGGGGAGAGAGAGAGAGAGCCACCCTCTTTTTCACACAAACCCTTGAGCTTCACCACTGCTGGCTAAGCATGTGCCATGATAATGCATGCTGAACAGAGCCCAAAGGAGAATGGAGGCAGGGGGGAAAGAGAAAGAGAAATGCTGATCTACAAGGAGTGCTGGGGCACTGCTATGTGGCAATATGCTAGGCTACGAAAAACGGTTGGTACCTCTTACTGATCAGTATTGTCTCACTTGAAGCACTGAAGCCATCTCTGAAGTTGGGAGGAGAATGGTGCTAAATAGCTGCTAGACTGTCTGATCAGAAGACAGCTAAAGCTGAGGAGGATTGTATGAAGTACACTCTGAGGCCTCTAGTTATATGCTTCAAGCTGGCTTAAGTCTTCTCTGAAGTTTGGAGCCATATCCAAACCTGAAACCAGTTTTGCCTGTGAAAGGCTCCCACATCCTTTCAAACAGCCTATGTATATATCCTGAGTAAGCTGTTAATTACGCAGAGTACACCTGGAGTTAGGCAAGTACATGATGTACATAGGAAGTGACAGGGACATTGTTAGACCACTGTTATCTAATAGAGGAAAGGCAAGCCAGTATTTGGTGCAATACGTAGGGTGATCATATTTCCCTATGCTGAATACGGGACACCTGGTAAAATGATTCTTATTCAAGCGAGTTCAATAGCAATCAATCAGAACTATGCAGTACAAACTTTCAAATTAACATCAAGTTGATGGAGCCTGTTAAAAAGAAATACTGTGTAGTTGGATTATTTTTATTTACCTCTTTAAGGCTTTAGGGTTCACAAGGGAAGGGGTGACACACACACACACACTCGCATACACCTCTCACAGGGCCAGGGAAATATGACTGACTGACCCAACCCTCTCTGCCTGGTGTTCTTCACCCTCCATGCCTGGCTGGATCCCCAGGATGGACCCCTCTCTCCTGGTACCGTGTCTTCCTGAGGCAACACATGGGTGGGGGCATGCAGGGTCACATGCCCCCACCCCCCGGATTTCTGCTAGGGTTCACAGCACAGTGTGGTCAGCAGCAGCCTTTTGGCACTGTGTGAGAGGGAAGGGATGGGAGCTACTTCCAGCCGGGGTGGGATGTGGGGGGAGGTAGGGATGCTCTGTCCCATGTCTTTGCAGAGTTCATCCCTACCCCATTCCCCACTCTGCTGCGGCTAGAAGCAGCTTGTCCCTTCCTGCCCACATAGTGTTGAAAGGCAGCTAACACCTCCAGGCTGCTGCTGGTCACTGACATAACCCAGCGACCTCTGGCTACAGTATGGGCAGGAAGGGGATAAGCCCTAAGGGTGCATTGTGCACCAGGGCCCAGGAACCTGACTGCAGGGGCTTCAGCGAACCTGGCCAGAGAGTTGGCTCAGCAAGGGAGGGTGCCTATGGGACCGAGCAGCCCCGCACTTCCTGGGGACAATACCAAGGACAGGGCGAGCGGGTGAAGAGGGTGCTAAGCCCCTGCCCGGGGGTTGCTGTGGAGCATGCAGGGGTAGGGTGTGAACAGGTTGGAAATCGCTTACACACACACATCCTCTCTCCAGAACTTAGCAGAGGGGTGGAGAGGCGGTCCTGTGCCAGTGCTTTGCGGGGCTTTGACACACGCGGGGCTTTGGCACATGGAAGGCTCAGCTCCTTGTGGCCAGCGCTCCGGACTGGAGGGTCTTGGGCTTTCTCGGGGCACCGGCCCAGACGGAAGCAGTGGGAGGAAGGAGGGACCCTGCTGACCAGGCTGTTGGTGAGCTGAGTGCTCTGACCAGGGGCTGGTTCTCTGCACAGTGCTGGGAGCAGGATGTGCCCTGCTGGTGGGGGAGGGCAGATGGGGGACAGTATGAAGGAGCAGCAGGCCTTGGGGGGAAGGGGTGAATGGGCAAAGCAGGAAGAGGACAGCAAGAGGGGGAGCATGTAAAGGGCCAATGGGTGGGCAGCGGAGGCTATACATACCCGGCTGCCATCTGGTGCCTTCCTGCACTTGCCAATTGCTGCAGCATGTAGCCAGTACCGGCCTGAAGCATGACTGGGTCCTGCTTGCCGAGAGTCAGCACACAGCAGGGCCTGCACTGACGGACCATCAGGGGAGTGGCCGGCCCCACATGCTGCAGCTTTGCCCTGCCATCAGCCTTGCACAGTGACCTCCATGGTCAGCCCCTGGACTCCCCCACTCACCACTGGTGGGCGGACGGTTGGCGAGCAGGCATCTGGCCAGTAGCAGGACCCAGCAGTACTGATGGCAGGGTGTCATAACATATTCCCAGATTTGGACCTTAGCGTCCAAAATATGGGTGTTAGCATGAAAACCTCCAAGCTTAGTTACCAGCTTGGACCTGGTAAAGCTGCCACCACTCAAAAAATTAGAGTGTTTTGGGGCACTCTGGTCCCCCCAAAAACCTTCCCTGGGGACCCCAAGACCCAAATTCCTTGAGTCTCACAACAAAGGGGAATAAACCATTTCCCTTCCCCCTCCTCCTTCCAGGTGTTCCCTCCCTGGGTTCCTGGAGATATACACAGAAGCAAGCTCCATGAATCTAAACAGAGGGATTCCACCCTCCCTGTTTCCAGTCCTGGAAACACAAGTACCGAGAGCCAATCTCTCCCCCACCCCCCTGCTTCCAGAGGGAATGCCAAGTCAGGCTAGTAAATCTAACACACAGAGATTTTCTTTTCCCCCGACTTCTTCCTCCCACCAGTTCCCTGGTGAGCTACAGACTCAATTCCCTGGAGTCCCCCACTAAAGAAAAACTCCAACAGGTCTTAAAAAAGAAAGAAAAAATACATAAAAATGGTCTCTC
This sequence comes from Gopherus evgoodei, assembly GCF_007399415.2. NCBI lineage: Eukaryota > Metazoa > Chordata > Testudines > Testudinidae > Gopherus > Gopherus evgoodei. Next base: position 107,374,444 of record NC_044327.1, read on the forward strand.
TGTATTAAGGTGACAAATACAGGGTCAATTGCTTAAAAGAAATATGAATAAACAGCCTTATTCAAAAAGAACACACTTCAAAACACTCCAGCAAGTACACACATGTAAATACATAATAAAAACCATATAAATCACTCTCTTATCTTTTGTACTTACAACTGGGAAACAGAAGATTAGAAAAGCAGGCGGCAGAAAAATCCTCTCATAGCCGAGAGAGTACAGGCAGAAGACAAAGAACAAATAACTCACACCCAAAACTTCCCTCCACCCAGATTTGAAAAAGTCTTGTTTCCTGATTGGTCCTCTGGTCAGGTGTTTCAGGTTACTCCTTTCCAGGTGAAAGAGACATTAACCCTTAGCTATCTGTTTATGACACAGGGAGACAGAAAAGACGGGACAATTTGCCCATTTTTAAGAAAAAGTCAGGACACCTGCAGGAAAGCTTAAATACAGGACTGTCCTTTTTAAAAAATGGGACATTTGATCACCCTAGCACTAAATGAACTGGTAAGTAGCGTAGGCAACCATGCAGATGAGTCATGCAGAAGAGCTTGATGTTGCATCATTATACATGAATCTTGCACACACAACAGCCAGCAGAATGCTGTCATTTGTGCAATATTTTCTTCCATTAGGTCAGAGACAATAATATTTATCTCACTGGGGTATTGTGAGGCTGAAGTATCATTCTTTATGGGAACATAAAGCTTACAGTGGTTTCCTTCCCACTTAGAGACGAGAAATAGCTAACCTGATTTTACTGAATTTTTCACAACAAATTTACTCCTAGGCAAAAGCTTTGTTATTCCGTTATCTGCTAGGAATGAATTTTATGGCCAAGATATAAACTGCATTAAGAGTTTATAATGGAAATGCTTCCACAGTTATAAAGATATATTTCACATATGATACTATATAACACTGTGGCTGTAACAGATGTACAATCGATTACCATGAAATGTCTTTCAATGTTTATATCAGATATTAAGACAAATAATTATATGTGTGTATATATATATTATATATATATATATATAATTTTAAGTCACTTCCTAGTCATTCAGTGAGATTTGACCTTTGGCAGGATTTTAATATTGTAGCTGTTGACATAAGACATAAGAGTTTTAGTAGCCAAGCAACTCTCATCTAGAAATAGCATAGCAATTAGAAACGAAGCAGATTTATTGGTCAGAAGCAGTTGCAAGCCATGGTGATATGCAAGCACCATCCCACCAAAAAAAATTTTTTGTTTATAGAGCCACATCACAAGGAGCGTTATATATTCTGGGAAGATGATGATTACTGATATTGTAATACACGCGGTAAGGCATTAAGCTCTGATGCCATTTGTGTTACAGACGTAGTTCTAAATAGTACAATAGCTCTGCTATTTAACGTTCATGCTTATGTTGAGATATGGTTGTCCAGTAGATCAGACACTGGACTAGCATTTAGGAGCTGTGGATTTCAAGCTGTGTTACTAATTGCAGTGTGACCTTGGGCAAGTCACTTCACTTCTTAGTGCCTGTTTTCCACCTGCTCTACACTGCAGTTGAGAGGTGTGATTGCAACATGTGTAGACATGCTGGAGCTAGCTAAACCTAGCTTGAGTAGCAATGCAAGGGTAGCTGCAAAAGCTAGCTCTGCCCACCCATGTACACCTGATACGTTGTATCCACTTAGGTGCATATTCAAGCAGCTGCTGCCCCAGCTTCACTGCTGCTGTTACTTGAGCTAGCTTTGATCTAGACAGAATGTTAACCTGTCAGTTAAGTTTAGTCTCTGGAAAGTGTAATACAATTTTGTTTTATATGTAACTTTGTTTCCAGTATTCTTATTCACTGTCACCTAAATCACTATTCTTTGATAATAGATATATTTATAGTGAAAATAAGGATAAATCTAAGTGCTGTGATGTTAAGCAAAGTGATGGTCCTTAGCTGAATTTTCCAAGCTGGTATATGCTGTAATATTCTATGAGTGTTAATGGACAAGGGGCTGGATGCTTCAGGGAATGTTCTGAGTACTGGGGTTAGTGTGAGCCTATCGCTGACTACACAGAATGAACGAGATCTGTGGAGGTCTAGAAGGCAGGATATGTGCTGCCAGAGGCTGATAGTTTCAGGGACCTGATTCACAGAAGGCACAGACATGACTGCTTCATGTGAAGGGCAGGTGGTGATGAGGTGCTTCACACTCAGAGTATCCCTGGAGAGCATCACAGACATGCAGGCATAATAAATATATCATGTGAGCTATTTGAAGCCTGCATGTTTGACACCCCTGGTCTAGACGTTAAAGAAAACTGAAATCAGTTGGTGGCAATGGATGATTATGGGCCATCACTGAAGAATTTGAAACATGGTGACCTTAAAGCGTCTATCTTCTGTCCCATTTTCAATGTATACACTAAACTTCTTGTTGAGGTCATTTCTAACCATAGATGAGAATATATTAATAGGCTAATGATACTTAATTGTACATCTCTTGCTCCATGACCTTTCTTTACACTGGCAGAGTGCTTGAATGATTCTGATCTTTGGCTGCATTGGATCTGAAAGACATTACATCCAGCTGTTGAGAGGGATCTGTTAGGACAAGGAGATTCTCTTTGTGTCCCCACAGATGGAGGGAATACAGCTGGAAGTAGCAATGCAATTGGTGTACCTTTTGTATTATTTTTTCCTTGCTATTTCTAATGAGAGCTAAATGTTGCGGTTACATGAATTTGTATTTTCCAGCGCAGGCATCACTTTTCCTTATCCTGCAATGACCTTGAAAAACAGCACATGCCCTCCTGATCATCAGGCTCAGTTATTGTAATTCCCTCTTAATAAAGCTCTCAGCAGGACTTCTCTGCTGCTTGCAGCTAGTGTAGAATGCAGAGTGCCTGTTCACAGGACTGAGCAGCTTTAATCTTATTATGTCCACCCCACTTTTCTTCCATTGGTTTACCTATAAAGTAAAAGTGTTCATTTGTTGTTTTTTCTTAAAGTGGCCTATCTGGCTTTTCAAGTCCTGAATTGCTCAGACACTGGCTATGGCTGAGACCTCTTCCCTGAGGTTTGTGTTGCTGGGTATCTATGCTGTGACTGCACTTGTCATCCCTGCCAGCACACTCTGAGAGAACAGATGATGACACCTTTGCTGTTGCAGCTCCAAGATACCCAACTCTCTATTTTGTTCTAATCAGATTTCAGTTGTAATTTTGGTTGTCTTCTGTGTAATATCTTGTTCTCGCTCAACTCCACTCCTGCTTTATTATTTGGGGGTATAATAGGCAGCAGGTTTAAAACAAACAAAAGGAAGTGCTCCTACACACAACATACAATCAACCTGTGGAATAGGTTGCTGTGGGATGTTGTGAAGGCCAGAAGTATAAGTGGGTTCAAAAATAAATAAATTCATGGAGGATAGGTCCATTCATGGCTATTAGACAAGATCATCAAGGACGCAACCCTATGCTGTGGGTATCCCTAACTCTCCGGCTTCCAAAAGCTGGGACTGGATGACTGTGAGGGGTTCACCAGGGTGCAGCCTGGAACTGCGGTACTGCTAATCCCTCTCTGACCAATCTCAGCTCTCTCTCGCACTGTGATATTGTGACACGCTGCAGACCCCTCCAGGTCCTGCACTCACACAGCCATTCACAGGCAGGGACACAACTAGCTGAGTTACATGTATGCTTTCACCAGCCACTCGTGAACCAACAATAGAGAGGCTCCAGCCAATTTCCCCCAGCCTAGCACCTCAGAGCTGTACCATCCTGCCCAGGTCAGAAGTCTAACCAGTGTAAGTTTATTACCCAGTCTGCCCCTTCCTCAATGTGGCGAAGACATGCACCAGCCCCTGTTCCTGAGCAGATTTCCCTTTGCACTTCAAACAACATACTGCTTTAGATAAAACAGATTTATTAACCACAGAAAGATAGATTTTAACCGATTATAAGTAATAGCATACAGATCAAAGTTGGTTACCTAAGAAATAAAACAAATTTGCAATTTGAGTTCTATTAACTAGACAGGATTTGAATTAAGCAGTGTCTCACCCTGATAGTACAAGCAGTTTCCAGATCTTCCATACACAGGTTGGAACTCCTTTCCAGCCTGGGACAACCCTCCCCCATTCAAAGTCATTTCCCTCCGGACGTGCTTCCAGGTGTTGAGTTGTGGAAGGAGTGAGGCCAAGTGATGCTGTCACTTTGCTGGCTGGAAAAATCCTTTGCTGCGATGTGAGTCAAACAGCCTCCATTGTATACGTGCTACCTCTGAGAGGTTTCCATTGTATAGTTCCTGGGGTAATCCTTGTGAGTATGTGTATTCCTCTTACTATTAATACTTCAACATTATCCAAAAGAACCTTTTGGTAGATCTTAACTGAAATATTTCAGAATTTTTATTTTGCTGGAAATTTCAACCTTTTGGATTTTTGTTTCAGTTCAGAAAAACAAACTTTGAAATACAGTATTGGAATTTCAAAACTGAAATTCTGGTTTTCAACTATTTTTATTTAATACCAAAGTGACTGTCTAGTTGAAACAGGGAAAATATCACCATCTTCAGCAACTAACCCTGGTTATTAACAAAAATACTTCATCTTGTGAACACATAATAAACAGCAGAGAAATAAAAAATACGGTCTGAGAGTGAGATATTTTAATATAAGTTTCACACAGAAGCACATTTTCCAGGCTCTTTAAACCAGGAAAAGTAAGTCAAAACTTAATACCAATTCTTGTAATTTTTTTCTTAATTCCAGTTCAACTCGTCTTTGTTGTTGAAAGTGAGTTCAACTCAAATGCCCTGTTAAAATTTACAATTATTTGAAATCAGGGAAGTCAACATGATGGTACATGTAATTTAGATGCAGTAATTTTGGAAACATGCAACATGAAAGAGCCTGGTGGAGATTACTTGGCTTTATAAGAGATCTAAAAATTGCTCATCAATCATTCTATACTGTCTTCAATTCAGATGTCATCTAGACATTTCATTATTGCTGACTGTAAGGATGAATGAAAAGCTAGGAGTGATGGCTCTTAGCATTTGATTTTTAAAGTCTGCTGTTAGTTAATCTTTTAACAGGACAGATAAGAAGGTCAAAAAAGATACCCGGGGTGACACATACTGATCTCATATCTGTCAATGAGATCTTGTGACTTCAGGTGGTTGCAATGAGTAATATATGATACTATTGCATGAATACCCCTGTTCTGAAAGGATTATTATTTTGGGAGAAGTAGGGATTTTTTATTATTATTGATATTGGGAGAAGTGTTTATTTTTTTCTCCTAGAGTGATTCTCCAAGGCTCATTTTTCACTCATAATGGAGTGCAAAATTACGTGTAAACGTTTATTAAACCAAATCAGAGAGGTCACCATTTCATTAAGCTCTCCTCTCTGAGTAATCTATCTATTCTTATCCAAGCTTTTCAGATGATTATCTCTGTTGGACTGAATGAACCCTAGCTCCTTGAAGGTAAGAGTGAGCATTTAGACATTCTGGAAGGGTGTGAGTAGTCGTCACAGGGCAGCCAGAGCTCCCCAGAGTGTGAATTGGCCACAATTCCTCCTGGGGGCTTCCATGCAGAGAACCCTGAGAGCTCAGATATTACGGTGACAGGTACAGTATACAAGCCTGGCTAGAAAAATTGGTATAGCAGCTACCCTACCTTTGAGAATGCTGCCCTGTTCTTTCTCTCCCACCCAGCTAGCTCTGCTGCTTCTGGTAAACAGATGAGCAAGGCAGCGAATCAGCCCCATTCTTCCTTGTCTCCTTTCAGGCAGTTTGCAGGAGTGTGCAGAGAGAACAGAACCTTGCTGTCCAGACACAATGCAGCCAGCCCTTTTTACAGAGCAAAAGAGGGGAGAGGCATAGCTGCACAGCATCCAATCAGTCTGGCTCTTGTATTAATATATGAAAATAACCCAAGACTGAAGTCTGGAAATATATGAACTGAGAAAAGACCAGTAAACCTTTAATCTGAGACAAAAGAGGCTCTGCACTGAGGGTAGAAGGGCAAATTGAGGCAATTGCATATGATTTGCAAAACCAAGAAGGAAGAGAAGCAGTTGCAGAATCCTTGAGACATTAATACACCATTGACAGAATATACTTCACTCCCCACCCAACAGGGGAAAAGGCAAAAGAAAGATGAACCAAATCTAAATGTCAGCAGAGGTGGGTTTGGAACAAATTGATAAATTATACAGTAATAAGTCACCAGTACCAGATGGCATTCACCCAAGAGTTCTGAAAGAACTCAGATATGATATTGCAGAATTACTAACTTTGGTATGTAACCTATCACTTCAGTCAGCCTCTGTACCAGATGACTGGAGGATAGCTAATGAATGTCAATCTTTTAAAAAGGCTCCAGAGGCGATCCTGGCAATTAATCCAGCAAGCCTGACTTCAGTATCCGGCAAATTGCTTGAAACTATAGTAAAGAACAAAATTATCAAACACATAGATAAACAAAATATAGTGGGGAAGAGTCAACACAACTTTTGTGAGGGGAAATTATGCCTCAGCAGTCTATTAAAATTCCCGAGGAAGTCAACAAGCATGTGGATAAGGGTAATCCAGTGGATTGTTTCAGAAAGACTTTGACAAGGTCCCTCTGTAACAGGATCTCCAGGGTGCAGACTGGGATTGTGGGACCTCTGTGCCCCCTTAAATCTCTCACCTGGGCTGTCTCTCACAATGATTTGCTAGTGACAAGAAACGAGCCCCTCCAGGCACTGTTATCACTCAGCACAACCACATATGAAGCCGCACATCCAGCTAGATTGCATGAATACTCCTAAAGCCACTCATGAATCACACACAGAAAGGCACCTGCCAAATCCCCCCAGCTCCCAGCATTGTATCTCAGGAATATACCGTCTTGAACTGCTCAAGACAAGCAGGCAGGCAAGCTTATTTATTGGTTCACCACTTCATCAATGGAAAGTGGATATACACCAGCCTCTGTAAACCTGAGCAGATTTACCAAACACTTGAGGCAAACTCACTTTTAAAGGTGAGCAGTAAAACAAGCCTACTGACTACAAAAGATAAATTTTAAGTGATAGGCAAAAAGTCAGAGTAGTTACCAAATGACAAGAAAATATAAGCTGCAGTTTAAACTCTTAACCCTATTAGACTGGGCAACAACTAGATTAAGCAGTTTTTCTGACCCAGCTGGATATTGCAGTTCATAGTACACAGGTTTCACCCTTGGAACCTGGACCAGTCCCCTCTGTTGGAGTCTTCAGTCTTCTGAGTGCCCTTGTTGCTTGCATTGTAGGTGGGGGAAGGAGAAAGGCCAAGCACTAGCCCCTGCATTCTGTTTTATACCCTGAGTCCATGTGCTTGGAGAACACAAGTCCAGGCATGGCTAGTGGGCATTGCTGAGTTACAAGGTGAAACAATCCCCGAGTTTGTCTCCTGTAAGTGAGTCATTGAATTGTAACTCCTCTGCTGGACAATGGCTAGTGATGTCTGTTCAGCACTCACCCAGGCAGTGGTACCTCTTCCCTTTTCATTGTCTCTGGAGAGCTAATATCTGGGCACTTCCCAAATCCACAGCATATTTTAGTGAAAACCATACAACACAATTCTTGTAATTTGATATGCATATTTAGATAGAACAATGTCTTTCAGCAGATCATAACCTTTCCCCAATACCTCACAAGACATGCTTTATATGCAATATCACAATTATATATAAATAAGGAATATGGGGGATACAGGGCACTCCCCCGACGTATAGAATGTCACACCCTTACCAAATGCTTTTAAGCAAATAAAGCATATAATAACCTTAGTCCCAGATTTGGACCTTAGCGTCCAAAATATGGGGGTTAGCATGAAAACCTCCAAGCTTAGTCACCAGCTTGGACCTGGTACTTGCTGCCACCACCCAAAAAATTAGAGTGTTTTGGGGCACTCTGGTCCCCCTGAAAAACCTTCCCTGGGGACCCCAAGACCCAAATCCCTGGAGTCTCACAACAAAGGGAAATAATCCTTTCCCTTCCCCCCCCCAGGTGCTCCTGGAGAGATACACAGACACAAGCTCTGTGAATCCAAACAGAGGGACTCCCCCTCTCCGTTCCCAGTCCTGGAAACAAAAAGGACTTTCCTATTCCCCCAGAGGGAATGCAAAATCAGGCTAGCCAATTCAACACACACTGATCTCCCCTGATTTCTTCCTCCCACCAATTCCCTGGTGAGTACAGACTCAATGTCCCTGAAGTAAAGAAAAACTCCAACAGGTCTTAAAAGAAAGCTTTATATAAAAAAGAAAGAAAAAATACAAATGGTCTCTCTGTATTAAGATGACGAATACAGGGTCAATTACTTAAAAGAATATTGAATAAACAGCCTTATTCAAAAAGAATACAAATCAAAGCACTCCAGCACTTATATTCATGCAAATACCAAAGAAAAGAAACCATATAACTTACTATCTGATTTCTTTGTCCTTACACTTAGAAACAGAAGATTAGAAAACAGAACTACTTCTCCAAAGCTCAGAGAAAGCAGGCAGCCAGAAAACAAAGACCTCAGACACACAATTCCCTCCATCCAAAGTTGAAAAAATCCGGTTTCCTGATTGGTCCTCTGGTCAGGTGCTTTAGGTGAAAGAGACATTAACCCTTAGCTATCTGTTTATGACAAAGCAGTCATAGGATAAGAGGCAAGGTCCTCTCATGGATCAGTAACGGCTAAAAGGTAGGGGACAAAGGATAGGAATAAATGGTCTGTTTTCACAGTGGAAAGAGGCAAATAGCAGGATGCCCCAAGGATCTGTACTGGGACCAGTGTGTTTAATATATTCATAAATGATCTGGAACAGTGAGGTGGCAAAGTTTGCAGACAATTCAAAATTACTTAAGATAGTTAAGTCCAAAACTGACTGCAACAAGTTACGAAGGGATTTCACTAAAGTGGGTGACTGGGTAACAAAATGGTTGATGAAATTCAGTGTTGATAAATTCAAAATAATGCACATTGGAAAAAATAATCCCAACTATACATACAAAATGATGAGTTCTAAATTAACTGTTACCACTCAAGAAAGAGATATTGGAGTCATCACGGATAATTCTTTGGAAACATCTGCTCAGTGTGCAGCAGCATTCAAAAAAGGGCTAGCAGACTCTTAGGAACCATTAGGAAAGGGATAGATAATAAAACAGAAAATATCATAATATAAATCCATGGTATGCCCAAATCTTGAATACTGTGTGCAGTTCTGGCTGACCCATCTGAAAAATGATACATTAGAATTGGAAAAGGTGCAAAGAAGGGCAACAAAAATGATTAAGGGATGAAACAGCTTCTGTATGAGGAAAGATTAAAAACACGAGGACTGTTCAGTTTAGAAAAGATACTATTAAGGGGATATCGTAGTGGTCTATAAAATCATGAATGGTGTGGAGAAAGTGATTAGGGAAATGTTATTTACCCTTTCACCTACCACAAGAAGTAGGAGTCACCAAATTAAATTAATTGACAGCAGGTTTAAAACAAACAAAGTACTCCTATACACAACGCACAGTCAACTTGTGGAACTTCTTGTCGGGGAATGTTCTGAAGGTCAAAAGTATTAACTGGACTCAAAAAAGAATTGGTTATGTTCCTGGAGGACGGTTCAATCAATGGCTATTATGTGGTTGCATCATTGACAATCTTGCCTGCTGCGGGTGTCCCTAAACCTTCAACTTCCAGAAGGTGGGAGTGGATGACAGGGGATGGATCACTTGAAATTGCCCCGTTCATTCCCTATGAAGCACCTGGCACTGGCTACTGTCAGAGACAGAATACTGGGCTAAATGGACTATTGGTCTGACCCAGAATTCCATGAATATGTACCTATTTGTTTTTTAAAATGAAAGAATTTGGCCAGATTAACGTGGCCAAGAGGGCGACAGAGTGATTTGACCAAGGCTACGTCCACACTGCATGGGAGTGAGCCGCCCAGCCCAGGCAAACAGATACATGTTAGCTCTGCTGCAGCTAGTGTGCTAAAAATAGCAGTGCAGATGTTGTGGGATGGAAGGCAGCTCAGACTAGTCATTAGAGAACAGATCCAGGAGGTCAGGTGGGCTTGTAGTTGGGCAGCTAGGCTGTGGTGCTACCTGTGTCACAAAGTCCACACTTACTTTTAGTGCACTAGCTAGGGCAGAGCTAGTGCACGTATGTCTACTTGGGCTGGGAGACTCGCTCCCAGCTGCAGTGTTGATGTACCCAGAGGTCTTTCCAGGAAACACCTTATTAAGGAATTCAAAGGGGAACTAGTGTTTTGTTGTCTGAGTACAGGACTTCAGATCTCTATCCCTAGTTCCTATACTGACTCTCTCTCAGCCTTGAGCAAGTCACTTTGGTTCTGATCCACATGCGGAACTCCCAATGCTTTCGTTGAGAGTTAAGCATACAGAATATCTGCAAGATTAGGCCCTTAACCTCTCCGTTTTTGTTTCCCATTTGTAAAACAGGTGGGAATACTTCCCGGGTGTTTTGTGAGGATTAATTTTTTAATGATTGTGAAATGCTTCGAGAATGGAAAGTGTTAAGCAATATCAGTATTTGAGGAAGGAGAACCTTTTCTTCATAAATAGTTGAATTTAAGAAGGAGAGGAAGAGGGAGATGTTGGAATCAAAGGAAGATTGCCATTTCTCCTATTTCAGGTTGATTTGTCTGTGGGAATACAGGCATTGAAAAAGCATAATCAGACCTTCTTTAACAAAAACAAACAATAACAAAAAACCCAACGTTTACATATGTCCCTCTAGAGTTTCTAGGGGCAACCACAGACATTCCTTAATGCTCCCTACTTGCCCATGTATTTCTGTAAATGTGCTCTCTCATTCTCAGAACTGAGCATAATTTGTAGAATTATACAGTGTTTACTCTTTAAATTATGTAAGATATTTTAATCACCTTACATACTGTGACAGTGCCACCCGTAAGGCTTTATGGAAATATGCTTATGAATGTGTGTGTGTGTATATGTATATATGATACATGCATACAAATAGGATGAATAGATTCAGTAGATCATGACCTTTACAGAGATATGTTACATGGCATATGTAGCATAAAACACATCCTAGTTATGTTATATTATATATATAAAATATAACATAACTAGAATGAGTTTTATGCTACATATGCCATGTAACATATCTCTGTAAAGGTCATGATCTACTGAATCTATTCATCCTATTTGTATGCATGTATCATTTTTGTATTCAAAGTTATGAATACTGGCTATGTATGTGTTTGATTTTTAGTAGGCTGTAGGGAAGCAGTTGGTCAGCTTCTGAGAAAGGTCTATTCTCGATAAGTGCCCAATCAAGAAACACTTAAGCCAACAATGAACTTGGAGAAACCAATCAGACATCTGGGCTTTTCCAGGAATGTGGCTTGGCTGGTAAGGAACTCAGTCATGCATGGACATGTGACTTGCCCAGGTGACTCCAAAACTCCATTTTGTAGCTGGACTTTGCATAGGAGAGAGGAGGGGGTCTCCACCCACAAGAGGAAGTCTGTTTAAGCCCATTTGTTCTTCAGCTGGCTAAAGAGAGAGCCTCTCCACCCCCAAAGATACCTGAAAGAACTAAAAGGGGTAAAAAACAAGGGTGATGTCATGCTAGGACTCTACTACAGGCCATCTAACCAGGTGGAAGAGGTGGATGAGGCTTTTTTTAAACAATTAACAAAATCATCTAAAGCCCAAGATTTGGTGGTGATGGGGGACTTCAATTATCCAGATGTATGCTGGGAAAATAACACCGCGGGGCACAGACTATCCAATAAGTTCCTGGACTGCATTGCAGATAACTTTCTATTTCAGAAGGTTGAAAAAGCTACTAGGGGGGAAGCTGTTCTAGACTTGATTTTAACAAATAGGGAGGAACTCATTGAGAATTTGAAAGTAGAAGGAAGCTTGGGTGAAAGTGATCATGAAATCATAAGAGTTTGCAATTCTAAGGAAGGGTAGAAGGAAGTACAGCAAAATAGAGACAACGGATTTCAGGAAGGCGGATTTTGGTAAGCTCAGAGAGCTGATAGGTAAGGTCCCATGGGAATCAAGACTGAGGGGGAAAACAACTGAGGACAGTTGGCGGTTTTTCAAAGGGACGCAATTAAGGGCCCAAAAGCAAACTATTCTGATGGGTAGGAAAGATAGAAAATGTGGCAAAAGATCACGTTGGCTTAACCACGAGATCTTGCATGACCTACAAAATAAAAAGGAGTCATATGAAAAATGGAAACTAGGTCAGATTACAAAGGATGAATATAGGCAAACAGCACAAGGAATGCAGGGGCAAGATTAGAAAGGCAAAGGCACAAAATGAGCTCAAACTAGCTATGGGAATAAAGGGGAACAAGAAGACTTTTTATCAATACATTAGAAGCAAGAGGAAGACCAAGGACAGGGTACGCCCACTGCTCAGTGAGGAGGGAGAAACAGTAACAGGAAACTTGGAAATGGCAGAGATGCTTAATGACTTCTTTGTTTCGGTCTTCACTGAGAAGTCTGAAGGAATGTCTAACATAGTGAATGCTTATGGGAAGGGGGTAGGTTTAGAAGATAAAATAAAAAAAGAGCAGGTTAAAAATCACTTAGAAAAGTTAGATGCCTGCAAGTCACCAGGGCCTGATGAAATGCATCCTAGAATACTCAAGGAGTTAATAGAGAAGGTATCTGAGCCTCTAGCTATTATCTTTGGAAAGTCATGGGAGATGGGAGAGATTCCAGAAGGCTGGAAAAGGGCAAATATAGTGCCCGTCTATAAAAAGGGAAATAAAAACAACTCAGGAAACTACAGACCAGTTAGTTCTGTGCTAGGGAAGATAATGGAGCAAGTAATTAAAGAAATCACCTGCAAACACTTGGAAGGTGGTAAGGTGATAGGGAATAGCCAGCATGGATTTGTAAAGAACAAATCGTGTCAAACCAATCTGATAGCTTTCTTTGATAGGATAACGTGTCTTGTGGATAAGGGAGAAGTGGTGGATGTGGTATACCTAGACTTTGGCCTTGTCTACACTACAGAGTTGCAGCGCTGGTGATGGGGTTACAGCGCTGCAACTTAGGATGTGTACACACTTGCACAGCACGGCCAGTGCTGCAACTCCCTGTTTGCAGCGCTGGCCGTACACCCGGTCGAGCCTCAGGTGTAGAGGATCCAGCGCTGGATCACCAGCGCTGGTCAGCAAGTGTAGACACTCACCAGCGTTTTTATTGACCTCTGTGGCATAAGCAGGTATCCCAGCATACCTTAGAAGCCTCTCTGGTAATCATGCAAACTCCACTGCCCTGGGCTCACCTGACCCCTCCTTTAAATGCCCCGGGAATTTTAAAAATCCCCTTCCTGTTTGCTCAGCCAGGTCTGGAGTGCAATTAATCAATCAATCACTCAGTGACCATGCCTCCACACACCAAACGAGCTCCAGCATGGACCAATGCAGAGCTGCAGGACCTCATTAGTGTTTGGGGAGAGGAGGCTGTGCAAGCACAGCTGCGCTCCAGAAGGAGAAATTATGATACCTATGGTCAGATATTGCAGTCCTTGATGAGAAGGGGTCATGAACGGGACGCGTTGCAGTGCAGGGTCAAAATTAAAGAGCTGAGGAGTGCTTACTGCAATGCTCGTGAGGGAAATCGCCGCTCAGGAGCTGCCCCCATGACCTGCCGTTTTTACCAGGAGCTGGATGCCATACTTGGGTGTGACCCCACTGCCAATCCTAGGAGCACGATGGAGAGTTCAGAGCAGGGAGAAGTGGGGGAGGTTGTAGAGGACTGCGACAGTGAGGCTACTGGCGTGGAGGGAGACACCCCGGAGTCCCAGTACACATGCAGCCAGGAGCTCTTCTCAAGCCAGGAGGAGGCTAGCCAGTCGCAGCAGCTGGAAGCTGATGGTGAGGAAGAAGCTTAGGATCGTGCTCGGGGTAAGTAGATTTTTATGTTTTGGGAGAGGAAGGTTTTGGTTATGGCTGCCTGCATGCATGCGTAAACGTGGAATAGCCCATTGATTTGCTCTATCACGTCTCTGTAATCTGCCTGGGTAATCTCTTGAAATGTTGCTGCAAGAGCGTTTGCAATTTGCTTTCTCAAGTTGATCGGGAGAGCCACCGTGGTCCCTGTCCCGGTCAGGCTAACTCGTCCGATCCACTGTGCAGCGAGGGGTGAGGGGACCATGGCTGCACACAGGCAAGCTGCATAGGGGCCAGGGCGGTATCCACATTCCTGTAGAAGACCCTCCCTCTCTTCCCAGGTAACACGCAGCAGTGATATGTCTGGCAGTAGGAAACCCTGTTGAGAGTTTAGGGATAATTGAGTGCAGGGCGCCAGGTTCGAGTTTCCCCAGCCCATGGCGCTCTGTTTTTAACCCCCCCCCCTCCCAGCACGTAGGCAGCCACGCGGTGCGCTCCTGTGTTCCCCACCCACCCTCCTAGCATGTAAGCATCCACGCGGTGTGCTCCAGTGTAAGGCACCCCCCCTCCAAGCAGGCATCCAGCACCGTGGTGTGCTCTGGTGTAAGGCACCCCCCCACCAAGCAGGCATCCAGCACCGCGGTGTGCTCCGGTGTAAGGCACCCCCCCTCCAAGCAGGCATCCAGCACCGCGGTGTGCTCCGGTGTAAGGCACCCCCCCTCCAAGCAGGCATCCAGCACCGCGGTGTGCTCCGGTGTAAGGCACCCCCCCTCCAAGCAGGCATCCAGCACCGTTGTGTGCTCCTGTGTTCCCCACCCCCCCTCCAAGCAGGCATCCAGCACCGTTGTGTGCTCCTGTGTTCCCCACCCCCCCTCCAAGCAGGCATCCAGCACCGCGGTGTGCTCCTGTGGTCCCCACCCCCCCTCCAAGCAGGCATCCAGCACCACGGTATACTCCGGTGTAAGGCACCCCCCCTCCAAGCAGGCATCCAACACCGCAGTGTGCTCCGGTGTAAGGCACCCCCCCTCCAAGCAGGCATCCAGCACCGCGGTGTGCTCCTGTGTTCCCCACCCCCCCTCCAAGCAGGCATCCAGCACTGGGGTGTGCTCCTGTGTTCCCCACCCCCCCTCCAAGCAGGCATCCAGCACCGCGGTGTGCTCCTGTGTTCCCCACCCCCCCTCCAAGCAGGCATCCAACACCGTTGTGTGCTCCTGTGTTCCCCATCCCCCCTCCAAGCAGGCATCCAGCACCGCGGTGTGCTTCTGTGTTCCCCAACCACCCTCCAAGCAGGCATCCAGCACCGCGGTGCTCCCCCCGCCCCTCACCAGCAGGACGGCATGAACGCGGACCAAAGAACACCCCCCCCAAGCAGCTAGCTCACCACCTTCCTGTTCACTACTGTCCCCTTTTCAGGACACCAGCTACCTCCTGTACACATTGCTGATAAACCCCAGTGACCCATTGGTCAATTCCCACTCCCAAGGGGAAATTGGGGCAAAACCACTCACCCCATTGCTCGCCATGACTTAGCTTGCCAGCCCTCTCTGTGTTATGTGAGATATGTGAGAAGGATGCTACCAAAAGTCTAAAAAGTCCTTCAATGTGTGATAATAAACAATATAGCCTCTGTGTATTACATGGTTCTATCTCTCTTTTTTCTAGTGACCTTGACTACTGCAGCCGGATCACCGGCCTCACGTAGGTTGCAGAACTTGAGACGGAATCCTAGAAAATCAAAAGAGGAATTGATCAAATCTGTTATGAGCCACTACAACAGAGAAAGTAGGAAGACACAGGAATGGAGAGAGAAGACCTATGAATGGAGAAACAGTGTACATGAATGGAGAAAGAGTGTACATGAATGGAGGCAAACAGAAAGCAGGAGAAAGGAATTGTCTGCAAAGAAAACCACAAAGCAGATTATAAGCCTCCTGGCTCGCCAAACTGAGTCTTTCGAGTCTATTGTAGCCATGCAGACAAATATGTACCATGGGTAACCCACAGCCCTCCCAAAGCCCTCTTCCTTGTTCCCCAGTATTTCCACAAAACACCTATCTCCAGCAGCCAGTTCCTTATTATCCCCAGCTGCCCCCAACACCTGTACGATCACCTACCAGCCCTGATAACTATAATTCTTACCCTGTTCACTCCACCCCCATTATTCTGCAGCATAGTAATCCTGAAGTGCAGCAGACATTGAATAGTGATCAAAATAGGACATATTCAAACCTGTGAATGTACAGTCCACCACTCCAACCCCCTTGCCTGTTATGTACTGTTATGTTGAATAAAGTGTTTTTTTCTTTTTCACTATGTTATATTGTGGTAAATAGTGGAAGTGGTAAATATTATACACCAAGGTAAAGCAAAGCACATCAAATGCATCAAACATTACTGTTGGCTCTCAGCATCAAATTGCTCCCTTAAAGCATCCCTAATCCTTGAAGCCCTTTCCTGGGCCTCCCTATTAGCCCTGCTCTCTGGCTGAGCAAACTCATCTTCTAGGCGTCGAACCTCAGAGGTTCATTCCTCACTGAATCTTTCACCCTTCCCTTCACAAATATTATGGAGGGTACAGCACGCGGATATAACAGCGGTGATGCTGCTTTCCACCAAATCTAGCTTCCCATAAAGACAGCGCCAGCGTGCTTTCAAACGGCCAAAAGCACACTCCACAGTCATTCTGCACCAGCTCAGCCTGTAGTTGAACCGGTCCTTGCTCCTGTCAAGCTTCCCTGTATATGGTTTAATGAGCCAGGGCATTAAGGGGTAAGCGGGGTCTCCAAGGATCACAGTGGGCATTTCGACGTCCCCTACTGTGATCTTGCGGTCTGGGAAAAGAGTCCCGGCCCTCAGCCTCCTGAACAGGGAACTGTTCCGAAAGATGCGTGCATCGTGCACCTTTCCAGGCCATCCTGAGTAAATGTCAGTGAAATGCCCACGGTGATCCACAAGCGCTTGCAGAACCACGGAGAAATACCCCTTGCGATTAACGTACTCTGATGCCAGGTGGGGTGGTGACAGAATAGGAATATGCATCCCATCTATTGCCCCTCCACAGTTAGGGAACCCCATTTCTGCAAAGCCATCCACAATGTCCTGCACGTTCCCAAGAGTCACGGTTCTTCTTAGCAGGGTGCGATTAATGGCTGTGCAAACTTGCATCAGCACCATTCCAATGGTTGACTTTCCCACTCCAAACTGGTTCGCCACCGGTCTGAAGCAGTCTGGAGTTGCCAGCTTCCAGATTGCAATAGCCACCCGCTTCTCCACTGGCAGGGCAGCTCTCAATCTCGTGTCCCTGCGCCGCAGGGTAGGGGCGAGCTCAGCACACAGTGCCATGAAAGTGGCTTTTCTCATCGGAAAGTTCTGCAGCCACTGCTCGTCATCCCAGGATTGCAGGACGATTTGATCCCACCACTGAGTGCTGGTTTCCCGAGCCCAAACATGCCAGTCCACGGAGCTGAGCACGTCTGTTACTGCCACAAGCAATTTACTGTCTTCACAGTGAGGCGATTCAATATCATCGTCTGACTCCTCACTGTCACTGTCACTCTCACTGTCACTCTCACTTTGCAGCTGAAGGAATAGCTCCACTGCCAAGCGCAATGTGCTGGCAACATTCATCAATAAGGTCGTCAGCTGCTCAGGATCCATTTATAACAAAAAGTCACAGAAAAAGCGCTGGAGAATCACAATGCCGCCAAACTGCTCGGAATGTGTAGCAAAGCACCACGGGGCGTTGGAACAGGAAGCGGAAAGACACTCACACTTCCTTCCCCTTCCCACAAGCCACAGCGCCGAAATGGGACGAGGTGCTCTGTGGGATAGCTGCCCACAATGCACCACTCCCAACAGCGCTGCAAGTGCTGTAAATGTGGCCACACTGCAGCGCTGGTTGCTGTAAGTGTGGCCACTCTGCAGCGCTGGCCCTATACAGCTGTATTAACACAGCTGTAACTACCAGCGCTGCAAAACTGTAAGTGTAGACATACCCTTTAGTAAGGCATTTGATACGGTCTCGCATGATATCCTTATCGATGAACTAGGCAAATACAATTTAAATGGGGCTACTATAAGGTGGGTGCATAACTGGCTGGATAACCATACTCAGAGAGTAGTTATTAATGGCTCCCAATTATGCCATTATAATTTATAATAATGAGCGGAAGAAGTCATTCTTCCACTCATTATTATAATTAATGGCATCCAATCCTGATGGAAAGGTATAACAAGTGGGGTTCGGCAAGGGTCTGTTTTGGGACCAGCTCTGTTCAATATCTTCATCAACGACTTAGATGTTGGCATAGAAAGTACGCTTATTAAGTTTTCAGACGATACAAAACTGGGAGGGATTGCAACTGCTCTGGAGCACAGGGACAAAATGCAAAATTATCTGGACAAATTGGAGAAATGGTCTGAGGTAAACCGGATGAAGTTCAATAAAGACAAATGCAAAGTGCTCCACTTAGGAAGGAACAATCAGTTTCACACATACAGAATGGGAAGAGACTGTATAGGAAGGAGTATGGCAGAAAGAGATCTAGGGGTCATAGTGGACCACAAACTAAATATGAGTCAACAGTGTGATACTGTTGCAAAAAAAGCAAACGTGATTCTGGGATGCATTAACAGGTGTGTTGTAAACAAGACACGAGAAGTCATTCTTCCGCTCTACTCTGCGTTGGTTAGGCCTCAACTGAAGTATTGTGTCCAGTTCTGGACACCGCATTTCGAGAAAGATGTGGAGAAATTGGAGAGGGTCCAGAGAAGAGCAACAAGAATGATTAAAGGTCTTGAGAACATGACCTATGAAGGAAGGCTAAAAGAATTGGGTTTATTTAGTTTGGAAAAGAGAAGACTGAGAGGGGACATGATAGCAGTTTTCAGGTATCTAAAAGGGTGTCATCAGGAGGAGGGAGAAAACTTGTTCACCTTAGCCTCTAATGATAGAACAAGAAGCAATGGGCTTAAACTGCAGCAAGGGAGATTTAGGTCAGACATTAGGAAAAAGTTTGTAACTGTCATGGTAGTTAAACACTGGAATAAATTGCCTAGGGAGGTTGTGAAATCTCCATCTCTGGAAATATTTAAGAGTAGGTTAGATAAATGTCTGTCAGGGATGGTCTAGACAGTACTTGGTCCTGCCATGAGGTCCCTCTCGAGGTCCCTTCCAGTCCTAGAGTCTATGAATCTATGAAACTGGAACAAAGGGCAGTGACTGCAAGGGGTGTAAGCGATTGATGGACCCAGAGTAAAAGGAGATTAGTCTGTAAAAGGGAGCATTCTGGAACTGGTGAGGATTTTATGTGTATTCAGTTGGATTAGACATAGACTGGCTTGTTTTGTTTTATTTTACTTGGTAAATTCACTTTGTTCTGGCTGTCACTACTTGGAACTACTTAAATCCTACTTTCTGTAGGATAAAATCACTTTTTACTTTTTAATTAACTCAGAGTATGTATTAATACTTGGGGGGCAAACAGCTGTGTATATCTCTCTATCAGTGTTATAGAGGGCAAACAATTTATGAATTTACCCAGTATAAGCTTTATACAGGGTAAAACAGATTTATTTGGGTTTAGACCCAAATGGGAATTGGGCATCGGCAAAAACACTTCTGTAAGATGTTTTCAGTTAAGTCTGCAGCTTTGGGGCGAGTAAGGGCAGCCCAGAGCCCTTTCAATCCCAGCCACGGCTCAGATTTAAAGGGCTCCGAGCTCCCCGCCTCTGCGGGCAGCCCAGAGCTCTTTAAATGCCGGCCGCGGCTCCGGCGGCAGGGCTGGGGCTGGGATTGAAAGAGCTCAGAGCTCCCCGCGGCTGCGGGCAGCCCTGAGCCCTTTCAGTCCCAGCCATGGCTGTGATTTAAAGGGCTCAGAGCTCCCCGTGGCTGTGGGCAGCCCAGAGTTCGTTGAATCTGGGCCAGGGCTCTGGCGGCTGGGCTGGGGCCAGGATTTAATGGGCTCCAGGCTTCCTTCAGCGGCAGAAGCTCTGGGCCCTTTAAATCCCTGCCCCAGCCCCGCAAAGCTCAGGGTTCCCCCTGGTGGCCAGAGCCCCAGGCCCTTTAATTTGTCCCTGAGCCCCAGGGGGCTCCCAGCCACCTCTGCAGCTGGGAGCCCCTGGTTGATTTAAAGGCTCTGGGTCTCCCAGCCACAGCTGATTCCCCAGGGCCTTTAAATCTTGAGAGGCCACTCCTCTTCCAGGAGAGGCCATGCCTCTTCCAGATGAGGTCACACCCCTTCAGGACTCCAGCAGTACCAGTAAGTCCTGTAAGTTACTTTCACCCCTGGGCCCAGCACAAGAAAGCAGGAAAATGACTACCAGTGAAGCAGCTTCTAAACTAGAGCTGGCTAGGCTGGATGCAGAAAAAAAGGCAAAGGACCGGGAGTTTCAATTGAAACTCAAAGAGGCAGAGGAAGCTAGGGAGGGCACTTACTGAGAATAGTCTTCACTACAGCCTACCTAGAATCAAACAAGTATGCAGCCAATATTCATAACTTTGAATACAAAAATGATACATGAATACAAACAGGATTAATAGATTCAGTTGCTCATGACCTTTACAGAGATATGTTACATGGCATATGCAGCATAAAACACATTCTAATTATGTTATATACATATATATACATTCATAATCATATTTCCATAAAGCCTTATGGGTGACACAATCACACCTACCACCTCATTTTTGCTTATATTGTTAGGAACTAAGTCATGTGCCCAGTATGTTTGCAGGATTAGAGGACCCATCAATGCGAGATCATGGGTGCTATCTGGGGAGCAAGTTAAACCAAGAACTTGTGCAGAAGGACGTAAGTATTTCATGCAGTTGAACAGAAGATTTGCGTTAGCCACTAACATGAAATTATGAGACAAAGCAATATCTGGAATTAACATTAACATTTTTCCATCAAATTTGATTCTGCATCAGCTAGTAAAAGAATTCTTGCTATTTCTACAATTTGACACACACTCCGTTGATCTTTCCAGTACTTTGAGACTTCTTCCCAGTAAGTCCTGACTAGCTGGATTATTCTGGGAGGTAGACAGCCTAATGAGTCCTGGGTTCCCCACTTGGATACAGAATCAAGCATTTTCCTCTGTAACAGATGTGGGGTTGCTCTATAATAATTCATGAATATGACCTAGTTATTCATGGTATGAATGTGTTGGTTTAATGTAGTGGCCTAAAAGAAGAAAGTAGAGAGAATAGAGAATTGCTTAACATAAGCCATCTCCCCTGGTAAACACTTCAGGTGATTGAGACTATGCTTAGGCGATTAGCTAGAAAGATTCTACCTCCAGGAGGACTTAAATTCTCATAGAGTATTTCCTGGAGCCCCTCATGCCTTCCCCCTCAACATGCTATGAAAACTCCAGGGGGGTTGAAAATATTTACTGGAGCTCTGCTCCAGACAGCTCCACCTGAATTTAAGCCCTGACCTCCATGATCTAGTGAAATTACAAAACTGTTTGGCCGCACAAAGTCAATGGAGAGCCATCAGATTAAATGAACTACAACCAGTTAAAATGTCCCCCTCTATCAGGAGCTGAGATGGTTGTTCATGGGGAGCTGTTCAGAGTGGTAGAGCTTTAGGAAAGGTAGACATGCACATGTGCAGTTTGTTGTTTTAAAATCCTTTTCTCTAAATGCTTTGTTACTACAGTTAAGATTAAACAATACTTTGGGTTAAGAAGGTTGTCTGGTCACTGTATTCATTACTGGTCATAAGCTTCCAAAGGAAAGAACTGCAGATAACCAAACCCAGTCAGATCTCCTGTGTAAGCATATTTGATCCATAGAGTACTGTAGGCCAGCGTCTGGTCTAAGAGTGGGCAAATTGTGGGACTCAACCAGAGGAGAGGACACTGGAGGAAACCCTCAGTGACACCAGGAAGGGGACAGAGGTGCTAGCCCCACAACCGTGACCCTCACAGTGAATAGTTTCCTATTTAGAGAGATGGCTCAGATTAGCCATCTCAGTGATGTCAGATTCTTGTCCGCAGTGCTTGAGAGCTTTGGGCTGTGACGTGCAAATACACCCCTTGCTTAGTAAAATGCTGTGGAGACACACTGGGCTCACTATTGGTGCTGAATGGCCGTTCCTCCCTATTGTTCAGGTTGTACATAAGGCCTAAAGGGAGACTATGGAGATGCTATGGGTGACAGTATAATGTTGGTCCTCATCTCTCTACATATGTCTCATCAGACCTTGACCTTGCACTCAGCTAGTTTCCCCAGTGTCTAGCTGAGATGTAGGGGCTGGATGAGAAGGAAGTGGAGGATATTCAATCCACATAAGAAAGAGCTGGTATTGGTGAAATGGAGGAAAACAGCAAGCGAAAATGGCAGAGGTAGATATCTAGCCCCTCAGCTCAGGGTGTATGCCCACCTTTTGTTACTCAAGTGTGTAACATGAGGGGCTTTTACATTCTCTACTTCTTCTGGATGTCCAGATAGCAGCAGTTATCAAGGGTAGTTTTTTCCATCTACCTTTTTCTTTTGACTGATGATTCTTAGCATAGTTTTCCAGACCAACTTCACCTCCAAGTTGGTTTACTTCGTTGTCTTCTACTTAGTGGTATTTTACATATGGAGCACATTTGATGTGTACTCCAAAATCGCATTTGCTCCCAGTGTCATTCAAAGTGCTGATTCTTCATCTAAAAAGCCCTTTGTGGTTGGGTTTTGAGGCTCTCGGAGGTTGCCCCAGTGCTTTGCCCTAACAGTTGAAATCCACTGGAAAGTTAGGGCTGACAGGCCCTACCTTGGAAGGTAGGAATTCTCTCAGTTCTGGAATTTGCTTTTCTCCTTTAATCTAACAGAGCTAGCATTTGTTGGCCTTCGGGGAACATTGCAAGACCCATGTATTTACTGACGCTTTCTCTGAAGAGATGGTTGAGCTGGAAGGGTTTGGGTTTGTTTGTTTTCCCTTGAGGGGTAGGAGTGCTTTTTAGTGTCAGTTTGCCAGTGTGGATTGTTACATTTGTATCTGTTTTTAATTGTTTAAATTGTGTGCCTAGGGGAATCGGATGGTTGCTATATATTGCTTTAAAGAAGTAAATTAAAAACCCGGGCACGCTGCCATAGTAAGCTGCTTCATGCAGCATTGGTAAGGCCCTTTGTTTCAGTTGTTTGCTTTAATTTCCCAGGAATTTATCGGGTTTTATTTAAAAAATTTAAAAATGTGGGTGGGGGGAGGGAAAATTGGTAAAAACCAAATATGAAGGGCACTGGGTGGAGGGTTGCCTGGTGTGCCCCCAGGGGGCTATCTACCACAAAGCAAATGAAGAAGCCTTCTAATCTAGACAGTTTCAATTCTCTCTCTTTCTCTCTCTCTCTGTCACACACACACACACACACACACACACACACACACACACACACACACACACACACACACACACACACACACACAGAGCAGATGAGGCTGTGCTGAAGGGGGAGGGGCATGCTCCACCCAGCAGTGGCCAGTATTCATGGGTGGCACCCTTCCACTCCCTGCGAGCCTGTCGCTACATCACTCGGGCAGTCTCAGCTGCCAGGACTCAGCTCCCAGCCTGTCTTGCTTCCCTATTGCACAGAAGAAGTGAACAAAGCCATGCTGAAGGGCTTGGAGCAGGTAAGGAGCAGAAGGCTGCAACACATAAGTACTGGGCCTTCTGCTGCAGAGCCCTTCCTGACCCTGCCAGCCCTTCAGCACGGCCCTGTCTGTTTCCCCGGTGAAAAATTCCTGGGTCCTACAAAAGCCAAAATTTGGGTTAAAATCAGTAAAACCTAAATACTTCCTTTAAAAAAAATGGAGTTTTTTAGATAAATTCAGTCAATAGCAATAACCAAGGGCCTTAAGTACTGAATGTTTCAACTTATCTTGGCATGTTTGTTTCTTTGTCTCCCGTCTTGTAACGCTGCAAACACAAACTCAATCAACTCCATTTTGTGGAATTAAAACCACTTGAAGCAGTTTTATTTGGAGGGGGTAAAAGTTTGCTTTGCTCCATTTTCATAGCAAAGGAATCACATATGGGTGAGACTGAAGCATTTTCAACTGATGTGCAGGTAGCTGGTGAAACGCATTCATTTTGCAGTCTGCACACTGTATGCGATTGATACAACCATAGTTTATCTAATTAAGTCACTTAGCATTATTGTAATATTTCTTTTAGGGAACACTATGCACAGCTGCATGTGAAATGATGTTATAGCCAGTGCAGTTGAATGATATTGCAGACAGCCAGAAGTTTCTCAGATAAAGTCTGCCTCTCCATTAGCTGCTGCACTTTATTGGTGGTGGCACATAACAATAAAAATGAAAAAAAATAGTGCTAATGAGGAATACACTCAACATTTCACTGTTAGCTGAGTTATGTTCCAAGACTGTGGATGGGACTAGTGCAGATAAATAACTCCCTTTCCTTGTGATCTCCCCGGGACCCCTCCTTCCACAACAGTCATTCACTGGGGCAAGGAAAGAGAGTGACTCTCTAGCCCAGTGATTAGGACACTCACCCAGGTTCAATTCCCTGTTCCAGTGATGCTTTAATTATTTATACACAATAGAACAGTTTCAACAGGGAGATTGAGAAAGCCCATATCACAATATCCCATAGCCCACTGGCTAGGATGCTGTCTTTCACTGTAGGAGACTGTAGCAGGGCAGACTCCACTCCTGTCCTGAGATCCCATACAAAGAGCATTGGACACCTTCCGTTTGCTGGCTCCTCCATGAGCTTTATTTATATTACCTCCACCATCCCAATCCCCTTTCAGTAACTCTATCTACAGTTTTCCTTTGTCCTCAGCCATTCCTCCAGGGACAGGGAGAGATCATACCAACTCTGAATTCTACTAGCCTCTTCCTTACACTTCCTTCTGGTGCTTTTTAACTATCCTCTCAGCTAACGGGATTTGGGAGTTATTGTGTCTGCTGGTTGTGTTGTGTGAGTGGTTGTGTTGATTTGTGTCTGGGGGCTTGTGCTGGGAGATCTGTTGATTTGGGTGGGTGGGTGTTGGGTGCATACATGTGGTAGTTGGGCCAAGTAATCCACCATTTGTTCAGTCTCCCTCATACAACCAATGAAATTGTTGCATACTAATTAGCTGTACAGTAAATATGGTGACTAGTTGAGTTACTTCTGATATCACAATGGTCTAGGATTCTTGGCATGGCATAGATACATGCCTTGCAGTCGCTGTACACTGCACAGGTGTAATTCATAAAGTCAATATAGAGAGATGTTTGTAGAAGATTATAATTTCAAGATTCTCCTGCATAAGGGACAGTATTATGAACATAGGAATTTGGAGATGTGCCCTGAAGACGGGGTTGGGAACATGGCATGGCTGTGTGCAGCAGTTCGCCAGAGATGCTCGTGAGTTTGTTTTATTAAAGTTTTATTCCTTTCTCGTTCACTGGTTTGTTATTTAATGAACTGGTTGATATTCTAAACACAAAGAGCTCCCAACCATGCTATTCGCTGTTGCTATCACTTCTCACTGATCAGAAATTTGAGGCTTCATTGTGACCCACAGAGTGACATTCCTGGAATCTGTTGTGTAGATACTAATTAGGTAACTTGCCAAAGCAGCTAGCAAGGATTTTGCCCCTCTCCCCAAAAAATCAATGAGTATGTGTTTGTGGGCATGTGAGCACAGATGTGTATACAGGTGTAAGACTCTTCTCTCTTCATGAGGGATCAGAAAAGGAATTAAACAATTGTTTGATTCCCTTTATGGTTCTAAATGCCTGGTAGGGAACCACTTGCGCTACTTGAAATGCAGTATAAAGAGCAGCCACATTACATCTAACACGTTGCTTCTGTGCTCCTCCATGATTGTGTCTATTTAATATGTTAAAGTGAAATGAACATGCAGAGACCTAGATGTCACCCAAAAGTATCTTTCTATGTTTCCCTCTTGTAGATGTTTGTAACATCCTTGTAATTTTTTTTCTATGCGGATCGAAACAAATAATTCACAATAATGGTGTTGCCAATTTCAAACATTCAAAAATTATGAATTAGGCCCCCCAAATCATGAGATTTTTTAAAAAAATGATATAAGTATCTTTTTTTTATTTTCCTCCTGTGTCTTGAGCCTTTTAGGCTTCACCTTTTTCTGCCTTTCTCCGGGACCACAAGGGCTAACACCCACCTTCCCCTTTTAATGAAAACTGAGAAGCTTTAAGAAAAGCACCAAAAATCAGACTCTCAATACAATTTCAGGAGCAGGCAATACTGCAGTGAAGGCTGTGCAAAGCTGTCATGAAGATTTTCCAACCCAGCCACAAAATATGCAAACTGCAATCCCCCTCCCTCTTATCATGATGATGAGGTATTTTATTCTCTATCAAAGAGGAGGTGCTTCACTCAGAGAAGTAAGATTTTAAAGGCCGCGGTTACAAAACATCTAAGCACTTTCATAAGAAAGCATTTTAGTCTTAAATTCCAGAGAATTATTTTAAACAGTGAGAAAATAAGTGCTTTGAAAATGATGATAATGACTTGTCAAAATGGCCTTTTCAGGTCAGTGTCAGACCATGATCATGTTATATAATCCATCCTATCTACTATCATTGGCACTCTGTTCTCTTCTTGCATATCATTTACATTGCCATTCTGTTTACTAATGTCAAACCACCTGTGCTGTTTCTTTTGAGTGTCTCTTGATTGCTTAGTGACATACTTTCATTCTGAGCTCAGGGCTAGCTAGTTTCAGTTTTATTAATTCTCACATCACTGCTCTGTTTTGCACCCATGTGGTTAACCATGTCAGTTGGTTCCTGCTCTCAATTTTCCACTGACTAGTCCATCAAGGCAAATGCACATACCTCAGAGCAGGAGGATATCAATGCATTTTTAATTTTCAGTGAAAGGGAGAAACCGGAGAACCTTCATATTCTGTGTGTGGTGATGTGGGGTTTTTTGGAGGAAGAGGAAGAAAATAACAGAGACAAAGTCACTCAGATCTAATATAGCCTGAAGCTGTACCATCTCATGCAGCATTGTTGTCAGTTCTCATAAACTAAGCAGCACTGAGCATGATCGGTAATTTGTTGGGAAAGCTCCAGTGGATACTCAGGAGCTGCAGGAATTGAGTTTGGGAATTTGGTACTAAGGAATGTGTGCTGTGAACAATTGAGGTTCCCACCCTGCCCTGAACACAATGCAGTCAGTGCACAGTTCAAGCTTAATCTCTGCCTGGCCTTTGGCTTTCTTTATTGGTAGTCAAAATAGCATAAAACTCAGCCTAAGCATTCTCCTTACACTAGGACCTTCTGTTATTAGGGAAAAAGGTGTTTCCTTTACCACATGCTAGCTAACACATTCTAAAATCCTAGTGAAGACAAGGCTGTTTCTAGCTTTCATGCTATTGTTTACCTTGGCTTGCCACCACATGTGAAGACTACAAACTGCCTTGTCTTCACTAGGATTCTTCTCTATGTTAGCTAACACATAGTAAACATCGACTTTTTCTCCTAGTGTGGACTAGAGCTAGGTACATTTTTTCAGACAAATAGTTTACATGATGAAAAATGTGGTTTTGGTTGACCCAAAAACTAGTTGTTAAGTTTAACTCAAATATTTTCAGCAATTCACAAAATGGCCGAAGAAGGAACAGGTGCCAGCTAACTCAGTCATCTTCACTGTCATTTTCCTGTTTGTTCATAATCTGGAAAAGAAAAACAAGGTTTCCTGCTTTTTTCAGGTCCCAAATGATTTCTCAATTTGGAATGAATTAGTCCAAAGGAAGAAAATATTTTTTCTACACCAGCAGAAGAAGCTACTGCTGTTAAAAATGAGATTATCACTTCAACCATCTCTGAATCCAAGTGCTTAAGTGCCTTCCACCAGTTCACTGGTGTGACTTTCTTTAAAACATCATCAGCAAACATATATTTCTTCAGTGGTTCACCCTTGGCTCTGAAGTTTATTATAGTTGGCATTATGGAGGGATGATTGCTGAGTGTCCATGTTATAGCCAGTTCCTCTTCTTCAGCAGTTAAGGTTTGACCCTGGTACCGAGTATTGAGAATATTTGCAAGAAAATGAGCTGGAGATAGTGCTTGTCCCATTCATTTTTTAATGCTTGTACTTTAACTCTGTCTTTGCATAGTTCTCTTTTTAAGATCTCACTCAGTTCCTTCCAAATTTCAACAGCATCAGCAATAAAACAGCTGTTTCCCTGCATTTTGTTCAAGGCTATAGAAATAGGCTTCAGGGTACTCAGCATGTGTTCAACATTTCTCTTAAGCCCAACGTTAAGAAGTTTGGCTGTGACAGTACTATCTATTTTTTCACAATTTTGTTTACAAACTGTCATCAGATTAGGCCAGTTCTGGATATAGTGCTCAGAACAGTCCACTACTGAGTTCCATCGCATGTCTCATGGGAGAGTTAGCTTGGTTCCTCCCACTTTTTTCAGAGCAGTTGCCACAAAGTGGTTGTTATTGAAGAATTTTGCAATTTCAACAACATTAGCCATTATTTCTGGAACACTGAAGTCTTTGGCTAGGAGATGCATCAAATGAGCACTGCAACCGTATATTATTAGCTTGGGATTGTCTTCACTCTCTTCTAAATATTTTTTTCTCATCTTGGATACATTTGCAGCACTGTCTGTGACCAAGCTGCATACTATATGTTTGAATTTTTTTTCACAGTTTTAGAGCTTTTACTCCTACTTCTTTTAAGTATTTTGCTGTGTGTGCATTTCCTGATGTACCAATTGTTTCTGTATGGAAGACATTCCCTTCTTCTGTTGTCACTCAAGCACATACAACAGAATCATTGTGGACATTGCTGCACTCATCAAGACGGGGGTTAACAATTTCACCCTCTAGACCTTTTGCACACTGCTCAATTTCTCTTCCATACACTTTATCTTGCAATTTGCCTGTGACATCTGCTCTGTTGGGTGGACTGCATCCTGGTCTTAATAACTGAATTGTGTAAATGAAGTGTGGGTTATCAATCATACGGAAAGGGGAGTTTGATGAGATTTTTTCATCAATTACCTCATTTTTATAATCTGCTGGTTTTTATCACAAACTTATCTGTGGTTGTTTCTGGATGATGGAGTATTTTTTTTCTTTTTGCTACAGGTGATATACTGTGGCTATGTGACATACATGATGTGACTGAAACACTATCATTGGCGGATAACTCTGAAACTATAGAAAATGATGGTGATCTTCAGGGCCGGCTTTAGGCCGATTCAACCGATTCCCCGGAATCGGGTCCCACGCCTAAGAGGGCCCCGCGCCTTAAGCGCCTTTTAAATTTTTTTTACTTACCCCGGCTCCAGTCTGCTCCGGGGTCTTCCATGGCCCTGTTCCCCTGACCAAAGCGCCAGCGGGAGTGCAGCTGCCCCACAGCCCAGCTCTCCCAGCTGGAGCCCTGGCCAGAGCGGTGAAGCCGCCCTGCGGTCCTGGCTGGAGCCCTGGCCGGAGCGTGGCAAGCCAGGCCGCCCCGCGGCCCCGCTCTCCCGGCCGGAGTGTGGCAAACCCCGCCGCCTCGCAGCCCCGCTCTCCCAGCTGGAGCCCCGGCCGGAGCGCGGCAAGCCCCACCACCCCACGACCCCACTTTCCCGGCTGGAGCCCCGGCCGGAGCGCGACGAGCCCCGCCGCCCCGGCTGGAGCCCCGGCCAGAGCGTGGCAAGCCGCCCCGCAAGCCGCCCCGCAACCCCGCTCTCCCGGCTGGAGCCCTGGCCGGAGCGGGGCAAGCCGCCCCTCAACCCCACTCACCCGGCCGGAGCCCCGGCCAAAGCGGGGCAAGCCGCCCCGCAACCCCGATCTCCCGGCTGGAGCCCCGGTTGGAGCGCAAGCCCTACCCTGCAGCCCTGCTCTCCCGGCTGGAGCTCTGGGGCCTTTAAATAGCCCCCAAAGCCCTGGGATAGCGGGGGGCTCCGGGGGCTATTTAGAGGGCCGGGGCTCCAGCTGCCTCTGCCACCCCATCCTTTAAATAGCCACCGGAGCCCTCCCGCCCCCATGTATTCTCCAGGGCTCCTGCGGCTATTTAAAAGGTCCGAGGGGGGGTAGAAGCAGGGGAGCCCCAGGCCCTTTAAATAACCCCCAGAGCCCTGGGATAGCGGGAGCCTTGGGGGCTATTTAAAGGGCGGGGGCTCCAGCTGCCTCTGCTGCACCCCCTGCCCTGCCCGCACCAGCCCTGCCCCCCCGCCTGCAGCCAGCTCTGCACCCCGTGCCCACAGCCAGCCCCTGCCAAAGCCCCTGCCCTGTCTCCAGCCAACCCCTGCCACACACCTCTGTGGCCCTGCTCAAAGCCAGCCAGTCCCCCACACAGCCCTGCCCGCACCAGCCCTGCACCCCCTGCCCACCCTGCCCACATCTAGCCCCGCACCCCCTGCCCTGTCTCCAGCCAATCCCTGCTGCACCCCCCTGCCTGAAGCCAGACAGTTTCACACTCCTCTGTCTCCAGCCCTCTCAACCCCTGCTGCATCCCCCTGTGGCCCTTCCTGAAGCCAGCCCACCCCACACCCCCCGTCTCCAGCCAGCCCTGCACCCCTTGCCCTGCCTGCAACTAGACCCTATCTCCAGTGAGCCCCTGCCCTGCCTCCAACCAGCCTCATGTCCACTGCTGACCTGCAGTTCCCAGGGCAGTAACCCTGAACACCTGCTTCAATGAAGGGGGCAGGGAGCAGCTGGGAACCACACATGTGCACACCCGCAGAGAGTGGCAGGGACCCACACATGTGAAATGGTCATTAATAAGCAATCAACAGCATAAATGATGCAATGTACATAATATATAATTGTATTATTTATATAGTTATGGAAAGTAAATAATACATGGAAGAAATAAAAGGCTTTTTTTTTTTACACGTTTTGGGTTTTTTTAGTCATCCCTGCCAGGGACCCACCAAAAATGTTCGAATTGGGCCCCACACTTCCTAAAGCCGGCCCTGGTGATCTTGAAGTTGGATAGTCTTCAGAATCCTGTGTGTTGAGAATGGATTCTCCTAAACAAAATAAGTCAATGTAGCTATTTAATTATTATCATTATACTGCTAATTTAGTATTACGCAGTACTACTTTAAAGGTGAAAATGTAAAAGGAAGATCTGCCTACTTCAGCTATTTATTTTTATCACAACTGCATCTAAGATGATAGTATCATGGAGTAACAACTACATTTTTCGCTCAAACATGAGAATTCAAGAATAGTTCAGAAGGAAGACAGGCCGTCCTTAAGAAAGAAGTATGAAATAAAAAAGTTTACCAACCTGAAGATCCTGCATGTTCAGACATGTTCCTTTCATCATCTTCAACACAGCTTCCTCCTGAGAAGGAACACTTCTGATGATGGTGTTTCATTTGGGCAAGCAGGCCTTGCATTTCTTTACTGCATTGTTTGCATTTTGCACACATGCCTGTCTTACCCACAGGTAGAGGAACTTCATTAAAATATTCCCTAACTGGGTTTCTTTTACAGTCTGCTGCCATTATAGGTTTTCCCTTCTAGTAAGAGAATGGTATGGTAGATCTCAAATCAATGAAGCCTACACTCAGAAAGACCTCAAGACTTCTGGAATATGTTGCTCAAACAGTTTCACCTTTGTTCCTACTGCCTGTCCCTCCATTCTCACATTTATCTGCAGACGACTTCTCCTTGTCCAGATCTATTCCACCCCCAACAATCTTGAACTTTTTGAAACTTTGAGATTTTAGAGAAAGATAAGGGACTGACTCTGTGAACGAAAATTTGCAGAGGGACAATAGGGTTGAGGTCTGTTATTTCTCACCTCTATACATTGTTTATTAATTTGTTTATTTGTTTATTTATTTATTTAAAAGGATTTTTGCTCTTAACAAGCATGTTATCTCTGGAGACACAAATCCACAGTTTGAGAACAGCAAAACTAAGCATCTCTGATGGTATCTTCTAGACTGAGCACTGAGTCCCATTGGGAAGATAGAAAGATTAACCTAAATAATCTATACAGGAGCCCCTGGAACCCCATAAGATTGGGTCCCTTAATCCATGAACTATTGGAATTCATTTACAAATTTTTTCTTAAACGTTACATGAATATATTGTCTCATACTACAGAATTAGAATTTATAATCCCTATTCCATTATGAGATATCTTTGAGTTATAATGTATCTTAATTAAAACTATCTTTAGATAAATTTTTTCTTAAAAAAGAATTTCATCAAAAATCTAGTTTAAGTAAAAAATATATGATTTTTTTTGATTAAAAAAAATACACATTGATTTTTATCCACCCTGTTTATGTGTCAAAATAACACAATATAATCACACGGTCATTTATTTCAAAATGCCCATCAGCAACTTATGTCTGTTACAATACCGACAACAAAAAAGATTCAGGAAATGTTTTTTGACAAATAGATTCCTTACTAGGCATATTAATACAGAACTCTGAGTAATAATTCATTTAAACTATAATACAGAACCATATTTCCCACACCCCTCAGAAGCAGTGCAAAAGCTTGGGGAAGCCAGGCGTAAAGGAGGAGCTAAGGGAGAGGGAAGTAAATTGCTGGGAAGGAGCCTGGGTGTGAACTTGGGGGGTTGTTGGATATGGGTGGGAAAAGTATGGAACAGGTTTTTTGGGGGTGCAGGGAGGGATTGTTAGTTAGCTTCCCCCAGCCTCTCCCATTCAGTCAGGCACATCTTCCCCTGTCCCCATGTATTCTTGAACCCCCATGTGTCCTTGCACCTCCTGTCCACATGTGTCCCTCCACCCCCACTCAGACACTCACTTCCCCCATCCCATGTGGCCCTGTACCTCTCCCTCTGTCCCCATGTGTCTCTGTGTCCCCACCCAGACACTCCCCTGTCCCTACATGTTCCTATACCCCAACCCCATGGTGGGTCCCTAGCCACTGTTTGCCAGAAGCTGGGATTGGGTGACAGGGCAAAGATCACTTGATGATAACTTATCTGTTCATTCCCTTTGGGGCACCTGCCATTGGCCACTGTCAGAGATCAGGACACTGGGCTTGATGGACCTTTGATCCAGTATGGCTGTTCTTATGTTCTTATATGTCTCTGTGCCCCCACCCAACCACTCCCCTGTCCCTATGTGTCCCTGTACCCC
This sequence comes from Gopherus evgoodei, assembly GCF_007399415.2. NCBI lineage: Eukaryota > Metazoa > Chordata > Testudines > Testudinidae > Gopherus > Gopherus evgoodei. The sequence continues at coordinate 107,407,465 of NC_044327.1, forward strand.
TCCCCCTGTCCCCATGTGTCTCTACCCCCATCCAGCCACTCCGCTGTCCCTATGTAGCTCTGCACCCCCTCCCCCATCACCATGTGGCCCTGCACTTCCTCCCTCCTGTGGCCCTCCCTTTCAGCCCCTATCCCAGTCAGTCCTCCCCCACTACCCCTTGTGAGCTCCTGTCTGACCCCCCAGCATTACACGCTATCTATCTCCCCATAGACCCTGTCTCCTGACTTGGCTTGATAGGTGCTATGAAGAAGGCAGGCTTTCTCTTCCTTAGCTGGCCCAGAGCTGCTGCTTTGTTCTATCCGCACAGTGCCCTCTGGTGGGCAAAAGGCAGAACTGAAGAAGTTATTTTCTGCTGGGAGCTGCTGCTATTCTTGTGCCACAGCACCCTCTGGTGGGAAAAACGCAGAATTGTAGCAACATTTCGGCAGAAGCTTTTTTCGGTGCAAAAAAATAATATCTGCGGGGCTCATTAATTATGCACATGCACAGTAGCACAGAATTCCCCCTGGGGTAAGAATCTACACAGGGATAAAAGACCCACAGCATAGCCATAGCTGGCCCGGGGTCAGCTAAAAATTGTGGTCCCAGAGCTCAGGTTACAATGAGCCTGAACAGTCTACACAGCAATTCTAAGCCTTGCCACCTGAGGCCATGGCTACACTAGAGAGTTGCAGCGCTGGTGAGGGGGTTACAGCGCTGCAACTTAGGATGTGGCCACACTTGCAAACCACGGCCAGCGCTGCAACTCCCTGATTGCAGCGCTGGCTGTACACCTGGTCGAGCCTCGGGTGTAGGAATTCCAGCACTGGTGATCCAGCGCTGGTCAGCAAGTGTGGACCCCACCAGCGCTTTTATTGACCTCCGGGGTATAAGGAGGTATCCCAGAATTCCTGTCCACAACAAACCGGAAGAAAGGGAGAGCTTGAAGTTCAGCCAAACTGCTTATTTAAAAAACAAACACAGCTCCTGTTTGCTGAGCGAGCGGAGGCAGGCAGGGGAATTACTTTGGAATGTTCACAGCTGTTTGCTTGAAGAGAGAAACAGCACTCTCACACGGCGGGGGGGGTTGCTTATCTGGTCTGACGGGTATTTAGGAGTGCATAATTTGCATTTAGTGAATGAGAGAGGAGTGGGGGAGGGGAGTCAGAACTTTTAAAATGATTGAAGGTAGGCACTGTGTGTCTTCCAGTCCTTAGAACTTGCAAGGCAGGGAGCTGAGAACAGTCTCAACTCCAAAAATCCATTCTCTCTGTCTCTGTCCACTCTCTCTGTCCACGCTCCCTGTCACATTCCACCCCACCCCCCTCTTTTGAAAAGCACGTTGCAGCCACTTGAACGCTGGGATAGCTGCCCACAATGCACCACTCCCAACAGCGCTGCAAATGCTGCAAATGTGGCCACACTGCAGCGCTGGTAGCTGTCAGTGTGGCCACACTGCAGCGCTGGCCCTACACAGCTGTACGAACACAACTGTAACTACCAGCGCTGCAGAACTGTAAGTGTAGCCATGGCCTGAGTCTCACAAGCCTGAGTCAGCTGATCTGGGCCAGCTATGTTTTTTTTATTTCTGTGTAGACGTATCTAGGGAGCTCCATGCTACCTCTGACTCACAGCAGTGGCGCACTATCACAACCTAACTGTCTGTCTACATTACATGCTGTATTTCTGTTACCATTTTCTTGTGCTTTACAGATATTGTTTCTGGGTTGTTTATACTTGCAAGATTTTAAAATGCAAACAGTAAAGCTATGAGGCACTGTGTAAGAACTCCCACCAGTCTAGGGTGTGGCTCTTGAGTGGCCCTCAACTACACTCCTGAAGGTTGTGGGTTTGTGTCTGGCTCCATCTCATGCTGAAAGGCCAGCTCCAAAATGAGTATGTGCTCCATTGGGTTAATGCAGTGGAATATGGAATAGTTCGGAATAATAGACTGATTCCCACCCAAGAAAGCTGGTTTAGTGGGGGAAAAGTTGCCTTTGCAAGGAAGTCAACTGGTGGGATTGTGTAGTCACTTGTTGACAAAGGGGGCTAAAAGTTGTAAAAAGGCCTGGAGCTGCTCTTCTGGGTGCCATTCACCTTCTTGACACAGATGGTCCCCTAAGGAAATGGTGAGCTATTGAAGGGCACTGTGGTTGGGATGTTTGGTGTGTTCTATGAAAAGCGTATCTACGTGTGTTATATGCTTCCCAGCTGCCACTTGCCTCCTGAGAGAGTTAAATGGTAAACCAGAAGGCTCACTCCTTTGGTACGGTTCTAGGAGCAGGGTGTGTTTATGCAACTGGGGTTTCTCGGGGGTCAGCACTGGTCCTGGGAAGAAGACAGATGGGCTGAGGGGCTCCATTTCTCTGCAGGATGTGCAGGGATGGTGTCCCTAGCCTGTTTGCCAGAAGCTGGGAATGGATCACTTGATGATTACCTGTTCTGGTCATTCCCTCTGTGGCACCTGGCATGGCTCACTGTTGGAAGATATGGTACTGGGCTAGATGGACCTTTGGTCTGACCCAACATGGCCATTCTTATGTTCTTATTTTTTCATTTAATAAATCAGCTGTACACCTTCAACAAAGCACTTCCCATCTTGCAGTAAACTCCAAAGCCTGAGTTTTTAACTGAACCTTAATAACTTTTTTCAAATAGTCGAAAAAGAAAATCATAAAATCATAGATCATTAGGGTTGGAAGGGACCTCAGGAAATCATCTAGAAAATGTAAGACTGAGACTAAAAAAAGTTAAATATTTTCTTTACTGCTGATAGAGATTTCAGCAAAGTGTGAAAATCCATGTAAAATCCTGATTCCAAAAATAACTTCACTATTCTGTGAATTATTGCTGCTAATAAAAAAAAAATCAACATTCCTTCAGCAGCTAGGTAGGTACCGCATCCCGAGCATATCACTATCTTGAGCATCTCAACAGTTATCAGGTACCACTACCTGAGCAAAAGTGTGCAGTGATACCTCTGCAGGGAGTGTTTAAAGAGCCATGAGTGGGATGGGAGGAATCCCACCTGATTCACAGTCAGCTCTCTTAACTGAATGGCTAATTATGAAATAATTGCAAACAAGTTAATGAATTAAGCCTCATTACACTGTTGGGAGGGATGTACTGTCATCATTTGAGGAAAAGATGGGGAAAACTAAGACACAGAGCAGTTAAGCAACTTGTCCAAAATGATAAAGAGAGTCACTGTGAGAGCCAGGTTTGGAACACAGAACCCCTGACACAAGCTCTGTGGCCTAACGATTAATGCTTGGTCCTTCACCAAAAATTGAATTTTTGTTGAGGCTAGTGTGGTTGCTTTAATGAGTGTTTCTATGATCATATCCCCAGGCTTGTTGAAACCTTTCCTAGCTGTGCAAATTGCTAACACTCTAGATACACAGCTTGCCTCCCTGTTGCTTTAAAAGCTTCCACATTCCAAAAACAGAATCAGGAATAAAAGCAAGATACTGAGAACAAGCCACTGGCCTAGAGGGTCAACATTTGTTGCTATTAAATATCCCATTGCACTTTTTGCAAGAGTAAGGATATTGCTTCAGTAAATACTACTAAAATGTTGCCATTCCCTGCCTTTGCAGGTGGAGGCAAAAAGCTGGCTTTTAAATTCACACTGTTCGTTTCAAAACCAAAAACCGGTCTGAAGTACAAAGAAAACTGGCCCCATTGATTCTGGAGAGACTATAGTGCTGTGATCAATCATATTAAAATATTCATCTGGCCCCAAAATTTGAGTCTGCACAATCTAGTTAAATGTGTTTCCAGTTGGAGGTATACAGCAATTGGAAACCAAATATGTACAGCAATTGGAAACCACTGAATTATAGATAAGCATTTCAGTGGAATAAAGGCACAGGCTATGGGATGCTAGTATAACCAGCGCCTGCATCCTGCCATTGCATGAACAGTGTAACACTTGCATTCAAGATCCTGAAAAACTGACCCCAACAGGGTCCTGTGAGACTGAATGAATAATGTACCAAATTCATTTCAGCCAGTGTTCTAAAAATACAATGCACCTCAGTGCCCAGAAGGATTGGCACAGTCCATTAAAATGTTTCAGATAGCTTTGTAACCCTTTCAGCCCCTGCTCATGGAGTTCTCATGGAGGCCTAGGCAGACTTGCATGGTACTACCAAATGACAAAGGAAAAACTATGGAATCTGCGATGCTGGGGAACTGAGATTAACCCTTTGCATGCTGACATTTTCATGACTACCACCCCAGTGAATGCTTCTGAGAATATATGTGCTTGCAGCTCCAAAAGGTTCACAGAGGGATTTCCAGACATATCAAAGTAGGAAGATTATGGTCAGGAAAATTGTTAGCAAATAAATTACATAGCACTGCACAGATCAGGCAGACTGTGGAAATAGCTATTATTTTATTAAATTGATCTTCCACTGTTAGCCCTGCACACTGAGATCGGTAGAAGAGAAGGAACAACAAGTCAAATGTACATAGCAATGATAATTGGCCTTTATAGATAGCACTTCAAAGCACTGTATAAACGTGAAGGGTTCAAATGTAGCTTTAAGCCAAAGCCTGCAGTAGGGGTGAGTGAGTGTGGAGGGGGATTGTCCAAATGGGAGCATTGAGAGAGTACTTCCTGCAGTCAGGGCCGGCTCCAGCATTTCTGCAACCCCAAGCAGCAAAAAAAAAAAAAAAAAAAAGCCACGATTGCAATTGGCAGCACTTCTGCGGCAGCCCTACCACCGCCGCTTCATTCTTTGGCGGCAATTCGGCGGCAGGTGTCTTACTCTGAGAGGGAGGGAGTGACCCGCCGCCAAATTGCTGCCAAAGACCCGGATGTGCCGCCTCTTTCCGTTGGCTGCCCCAAACACCTGCGTGCTGCCCTGATGCTTGGAGCCGGCCCTGCCTGCAGCACTGCAGAGCATTGCTGGTGGTGTATCTTTTTACCAGGTACAGCATGAGTCCTACTGGCCAATACAGAGCCCCATCTGTGGCAGGGTTGCCAATTTTAGTTGGACGTATTCCTGGAAGTTCCCTTGCATGACATAAAGATTAATCTTTAATTAAAGTTTAATGCCTGCAGACTCCAAGACAATCCTGGAGGGTTGGCAACACTAATCTGTGGCCCCAGCAAACCTCCACTGACATCAATGGGAGCAAAGTTCGGCTAACACTGAGCATTCTTGAAAATCCCACCCAGAGAGCTTAAGGCCTAACTATTCTGCTAATTCTGTGTGTGTCCATTTTTGAGTGCCCAATTTGAGATCCGTGGGATGGAGATGCACAGAGCCCCCCCAAATCCCACTGAAGTCAACTGAATTGCATGTGCTTGGCACCCCGAAAATTAGGCCTAGCATGTTCAATTTGGCACCCAAACTAGTGGATATTTTTACAAACTAGCCTAAAACTCACATAGCAAATCTGTCCAGGCAGTTCAATTATTTAAACTAAGGAGTTCTTAACAGCAACTCCTATGTTCTTATCACTATGCAATGATGCAAAGGATCAATTATTGCCTTGCAAATGAGAATTTCCTGTAGGAAAGGGGGATTGGCGAGGGAAGAAAGACACTGAAAATTCTCTCACAACATGTTAATATTTTTGTCCAGAGCAAATGGAATAGCTTCAAGGTTCAGAGTGACCTATTGGTAACTGGGGCACTTACTGATAGACTGTTTTGCAATCTGTGTATGAAACTACTTCTCCCTTTCTGCATTAGTTATTGTAGTGGTTCCATATAATCTGAAAAAAACCTACTGTCTGCCCTTTAGCAATGAAATTCTCATTAATAGCATGAACAGCTCTTTTGTTTTGCGTTTACAGTGCTGCTTTTCCCCCTCTCCTCCCTTAAAAGCTCTGCTGAGAGGAATGGATGTTTTGCCACAGGAGGTCCCCATGAAAGAGCACTGCCATCATTAACATTCTGTCACATCCTCAGGGTTTTATAACTCAGACATAAAAATTCACTCTGAGCTAAAACAGGCCAACAGCAAATTTTCTTTTTACCAAATTGTAATGCAATTAGCTTTCTCGTATTTTAGTTCTGAAAGGCAGCACAAGGGGCTTTTAGTTTTGCTCCCTTAACTGAAGTTACATGAGATTTTTTTTTAATAAGATTTGACATGATGCTAGTCCATTCTGGTTTTTTTAAAGTTATGCAACGTTCTTTGGCGTTGAAAAACTGCCTGTGAATGATTTGATTGGACCTGATACTCCTCTTGCTTTCACACCAGTCTAACTCCATTGCCTTCAGACCAGCTACTCCTGATTTACATGGGTGAAAGCAAGAGGAGAACTGAAGCATTGTTTGTCAGCTCTCAGGAAGCATGGAACTTGAAGAAATGGTTTTCCCTCTTTCAGGAAAGAAGTGAGTGACCATAGACATGCAGCAGCGTGTGTTTATTTATAGGAGACTTTTGAGCTGGTGGAATGACTCAGCAGAAATAATACAGTGGAACGTTCAGCAGGGGTTTTTCTGTAAGGATAATTAGCATAATTTGAAATCAAAACAAGGGAACAGACCACCAAAGCAACAGACACTCTCACAGGCAGGTGTTGAACATAATACAATAGCCTTTGAGCCTGGAGCTCTTCCTTCCTGTAGGCATCCTTCTTTCTGTTTTCCAGAACAGCAATATAGACCTGCACTGGGGAAGCTGGGTTGTATTTCATCTTTGTTCACCAGACAAAATGGCACCCTGCTACAGGAACTGATTTTGATCAGGCATAATCCCACTGAAGTCAATGGAGTTACGCTAATGCAAAAAGAGGCGTGAGTCAGGTCAGAGTGAGACCTAGTGCATAAGGTTTATGGGACTGAAGGAAAGTACTTCTCTTTCCTGTTCACTTACTGGATAGGGTTGCCAGGTGTCTGGTTTTCGAGCAGAACACCTGGGTGAAAAGGGATCCTGGCGGCTCCGGTCAGTACTGCTGACCAGGTCATTAAAAGTCCAGTTGGCGATGGAGTGGCACTAAGGCAAGGATCCCTGCCTGTCCTGGTTCTGCCCAGCTCCTGGAGGTGGACGGCATTTCCCTCCAGCTCCTAGGCAGAGACGCAGCCACGAGGGCACCGTGCACTGCCCCCACCCCAAGTGCCATCTCTGCAGCTCCCATTGGCTGGGAACCGCAGCCAGTGGGAGCTGCAGGGGCAGCCTTCGCGGGTGTGGGCAGCACACAGAGCCGCCTGGCCGCACCTCAGCCTAGGAGCCAGAGGGAAATGCTGGCCACTTGCAGGAGCCTCCTGAGGTAAGCGTGGCCCAGAGCCTGCATCCGGAATCCTACCCACACTCCAATCCCCTATCCCAGCCCTGAGTCCCCTCCCGCACCCAGACTCCCTCCTAGAGCCCACACCCCTTTCTGCACTCCGATTCCCTCATTCCTAGCCCAGAACCCTCCCCCCACTCCCAGCAGCCTCACCCCAGAGCCTGCACCCCCAGCCAGAGACCTCACCCCTCTGCACCCCAACCCCCATCCAGAGTCCCCCCGCACCCTGAGCCCCTAATTTCTGACCCCACCCCAGAGCCCACATCCCCAGCCTAGAGCCCATACCCCTTCCCACACCCTATCCCCCTGCCCCAGCCCAGAGCCCCCTCCTACACTCAAAAACCCTCATTTATGGCCCCAGCCCAGAGCCTGCACCCCCAGCCAGAGCTCTCACCCCCACCCGCACCCCAACCCCCTGCCCAGCCTGGAGAAAATGAGCGAGTGAGTGAGAGAGTGGGAAAGCGAGGAACGGAAGGAGGGGAGATGGAGTCAGCAGGGGGCAGGGCCTCAGAAAAGGGGTGCAGTAGGGGCAGGGCCTTGGAAATGGGCAGGAGCTGGTGTTCGGTTTTCTGCATTCGGAATGTTGGCAATCCTATTACTGGATTGTGCAGCACAGTCTCTCTAGGAGCTGTTATCTCAGCTGGCTGTATATAGCGTAAGGCAGGCAACGCTGCATCAGTTTGGTCAAGTGGGCCATGTTTTTAAGGTTATTTTTGCAACCATAAGGCCCAAAAGCTTCTTTAAAAAAGAAAAAATGAAACTGAAATTCTGCAGCATAGCTCCATTGCAGGGAGTGGATTCCATAGCCAATTCCTCAGCCACTGAGTCAGCAAGACTCAGCTAATTATTTTTAATAAATCATTTTAAAAAGGAGACGTATAATATACAGATCATTTGCAGATATTCATGCAAACTTTTCAAGGCTTATCCAAATAGAAATGCATCGCCAAACTTTTTGAAATGTGCTGATAGCTAATTTGCATCTGTGTGGTGTTTAGATGTGCTTTTAATTATTAGAACTGGGAGCACTGACTCTTGGGAGTCTGAAAGGACAGGAAACAGGAAGGAGGGGGGAGGAGTTGAGGAGGCGGAGTGAGAGCTACAGAGGATGCAGCAGCAGCTTGGTAAAGGGGTTTCCACTTAAAAATAAAGTCCTGTTGAAGCTTGTTAGTACCTTGCCTGCTTTATACAACAATGTGTCAGAACTTTCAACTACTCGGCCATTAATTTGCAGCAGCAATCAAACTCACATGGAGCTTTTCATCTTCTAAGCACTTCAGAACGTTTACTGCTATTAATTAAATTGCACAACAGTCCTGTCAGGCAAGCAAGCATTCTAATTTACTCATCAGGTAGTATTATTAGTTGTCATGGCAGCATTTTACAAATAGGGAAACTGAGGCAAGGTGAGTTTAAGTTGTCCCAAGGCTATGGAGAGATAGCACTGGTCTGATTTACATAGTTTTGGTACCAGTATTTCTATTTTAAGTAGGGGTGTGATTCTTTTTTACCTAAACAGTAATATCAGTACAACCCCCAGTGTAGACACAGTTTTACTTGTTCCAGTATATCTCATTCCACTTCCTCTGTGGTACCAATATAACTGCATCCATAATGGTTGTACCATCTTAATTGTACCAGTATAGTTTAAAAAGTACAAGTTTTGTGTGTCAACAAGGCCTGTGTCAGAGCTAAGGTCAGTACTTGTGAATTTTTGGGGCTGAGAACTGTTCTCAGATCATTCTGTCACTTTTTCCACTTTAAGGTTAAGAAGCCTTGGCCCAGATACTGCAGGTGGATGGACATTTAAGCTCTTGAGGCAGACTCGTGGTGGCCACAGGGTCTGCTTATATAGATGCAACTGCAGGAGGGTGGGGTCCTTGGTTGGCTGCAGTGTGTTTATAGGGAGAGAGAATTGCAGATGCCCATGCCCCAAATCCATTTTGTTAGAGAGTTTAAGGCTTTATCTACACTGAACTTTCATCAGTTAAACTTTTGTCGTTCAGGGGTGTGAAAAAAACACACCCCTGAATAACAAAAGTTTTACCAACGAAAAGCGCCGATGTGAACAGCACTTTGTTGGTGGGAGAGCTCTCCTGCCAACAAAGCTACTGCCACTCATTGGGGATGGAAGGTTTTTGTTGGTCAGAAAGGTGTCTCCGGCTGCCAAAGAGCGGCTACACTATGCACCTTTTAACCACACAGCTGTAGTGGCACATCGGTGTCGCTAAAAGGTGCGTAGTGTAGCATAGCCTAAAAGAATATACACTAATGCTGTGGTATCTACTGGATTTCTGTGAGCATAAAAACATGTGGGTGGCTGCCACACAGCATTTTCCTGACTAAAACCCATAATGAGGACAATTACTGGTTTGAGGCATGCAGAGCCTGAAATTACAATACAAACAAGTTTTATATTGCCATCACAAAGAGACCCTGAGGAACATTAAACCAGGATTATTCCCATAATCGCTGTTAGCATGTGTGAGTGTTTGTACTAAAGTGAAACAATGCACATAGTTTCTTGCAACCACTGATGTAGAACCATTTTCAAGGTGGCATTATGGGAAGAGGGAAAGGTACTGCCCTTTCTGTGAACTTTTTATTTTATTTTCTATCTACATATGATTAATGTTTGCAAGCTCTCTAGACCAGTGTTTCTCAACCCACAGCCCAATTAGCACACAGCGTGGTGGGGTCTGGGTTCCCAGCTGCCCGGCCTGGTGGGGTTGGCATTGCCGGCCCACCCCGCATGGGAGGGTCCAGGGGTTGAGGCTGCCATCCGGCCCTGTGGGGTTGGGGGGTCTGGATTCTGGGGCGGCCTGTGGCCCCACGGGGTCCAGGGCAGCCGGCCAGCCCCACAGGGTCGTGAGTCCAGGGGTCCGGGGGTCCGGGGCTGCCGACCCACCCTGCAATGTCCAGGGCTCACAGCTAGCCCCGTGGGGTTTGGGGCAGCTGCACAACCGGGTCCAGGGTGGGCAGCCAGCCGGTCCCACACAGCTGAGGTCCGGCTTGCCACTGCCCTGCCACCTAGCCCCTGCAGTCCAGGTACAGTAACTCCTCACTTAATGTTGTAGTTATGTTCCTGAAAAATGCGAATTTAAGCTAAACGAAGTTAGGCAAATCCAATTTCCCCATAAGAATTAATATAGATGAAGGGATTAGATTCCAGGGAAATTTTTTTCACCAGACAAAAGACATATACACACACACGCACACACGCACAGTGTAAGTTTTAAACAAACAATACTGGTACACAGTGATGATGACTGTGAAGCTTGGTCAAAGTGGAGGAGTCAGAGGGTGGGATATTTCCCAGGGAATGCCTTACTGCTAAATAATGAACTAGCAATTGGCTGAGCCCTCAAGGGTTAACTCTCACTCTCTACAAGGCAGCAGGAATGGAAGGAGGGGAGAGATCATCGCAGACAGAGACACCATGTGTGTGAGAGAGAGATGCGCATTTCCCCTTTAAGGATGCTGACCCTACTCTTAAGTACACTACCTTGTTAATTAGATCAGCTTGCTGAGACCACAGCTACTGCCAGCAAGCTCCCTCCATCCTGAGCTCTGTCGTGTGTCTTCCCTGCTCTATGGAAGATGGGGTAAGCAGGGTGCGGGGGGAGGGGGACACCCTGACATTAGCCCCCCTTTTTCTCCTCTCCCCCCGCAGCAAGCAGAAGTCTCCAGGAGCAACTCCAAGGCAGAGGGTTGGAGCAGCACATGGCAGGGGTGGTGGGGAGACAGCTGAACTGCCCGGCAATTGATAGCGTGCTGGGCTGCTGCAGCACAGGGAGCTTAGGGAAGCGGGAAGCTGATAGGGGGCTGCCAATCCACTCTGGTTCCTGCTAGCTGCAACGGGCTGCTCTTCCTGCAGGCAGGCTACTACCAAACAATCAGCAGCGTAACAACGAAACAACGTTAACGACTTTAAGTGAGGAGTTACGATAACACATTGTGGGCCGCATAAATAAGTTGAGAACCACGGCTCTAGATCCATCAACAAAAGATCCTTATCGATTTATCTGACAGTATGTCACTGGGGATGGTGCAGTCAGATTCAGTCTGAAATATTAAATGAAATCAGCTAGCTACCAGCACTTAACCTGAAAGGGTCTCATGTCAAGGCACACTAGCTCAGGTGAACTAAAATCAAATACAAACCAAAAGAAAGAAGCATGCCAGTCTAGTAAATGTTAGATTGGTTTGAACCTGGGAAGAGAAAAAGAACACTGATGATAAATATCAAGGTGATAGGCACCTTATTACATATATTACATCAGAGGTTCTCAAACTGAGGCACAGGTGACCCCCTCCGGGGGTGGGGGGTGCTGAATGTATTCACGGGAGGAAGCGGGGAGGGTGAGAAGCTCTAGAGAAAAAAAACTTAACGGCATACATTTTACTCACAGCAATAAATAACTGGCAAAGCTGATTCCTCCAGACATATCAGGTCCTCAGATAGCACTGTGCATTTGACTGTAGGTGGTACTGTGCATTTTGACAGATTTCTGTTAACCTTGCACAGTATTATACCAAGCCGTTGCCATCTGTTCGTTAATCCATTTGCTATATCACGGTGTGCATGTTTAATTGTAAGTATCAAGCACAGTCGCAGTTTTGGTTTTGCTCTTATTACAGTGGATTGTTGGCTCTATTTTGAATCAATGCATTTCTGTTTGTAATATTTAGTGACAGTTACATGTTGATTTTTTTTTTATCAGTATATGTACTTGTGTGGCCGGGGCGTAAACTACTACAGACAAAAGAAAGTGGGGGCATGATCAAATATGTTAGAGAACCACTGGATTAGATGATAAGAAAACTCTTGAGTTGGGAACAGAATTACAAAATTATCATCAGTTTCACAGCAAACAAATAGGATGCCACAAAGAGAAGATGATGTTATGCTTCAGGTGGAAATAAATATCAAAGGCAGATGAGTACTTAAGAATTAAAGAACCTATATCAAACTAGTTAGAGATAGAATCAGGCCCCTCACTTTTAAATCGAAAAGACTTTCTCAGCTCAAATAGGAAGCTAGAGTTAAAAAGAAAGGCCAGTTAGTGCCCTCCATTGGAATTCTGCCCAATATAGTTCTCCATTCTTCAGCAAAATCATTGACATTTCAATACAGCACTACATTTTGAGTGCTTTCAACCCCTTTGAGTCACTCTTAATCAGTTTCCTCATGCTCTGGTTCATCTATGTCACTCTGGTTATGATTTGTCCAGTTCCTGAAAAGCTGGTTGGTGTCATAGGTGCAGGTTTCCTCCGGGCCCTGGGAGTGCTCAACCCCCTGCTCCGCCGCAGGTCCTGCCACCTGACCCTTTCCCCCAAGCTCTGCCCCTGCCCCACCTCTTCCCCACCTCTTCCCACCCAGTTCCTCCCTCTCCCCTGAGCATGCCCTGTTCCTGCTCCTCCCCCTTCCTCCCAGAGCCTCCTGCACCACCACAAAACAGCTGACTGTGGTAGGTGGAAGGTGGTGAGGGGCAAACTGGCTGCCAGTGGGTGCTAAGCACCCACTGGTTTTTTCCCATGGGTGCTCCAGCCCTAGAGCATGGAGTTGGCCCCTATGATGAGTGTAATTTTTTTCAAATGTTGGTTCCTGGATTCACAATATGGTCTCTCTCCAGTTTCATGGTATCTCTCATTGTTCTTCATGCAACAATACCAAGTAGAATTCTTCAGATTTATACATAATAAAATTACAAAGACTGGATTCAGCAAAGCACTTGAACACATGCTTATCTTTAAGCACTTGATTAAGTCCCGTTGGAATCAATACAATAAAATGTTATTCTTTGATACATAAGAGTGGCCACACTGGGTCAGACCAAGGGTCCATCCAGCCCAGCATCCTGTCTGCTGACAGTGACCAATGCCAGGTGCCCAAGAGGGAGTGAATCTAACAGGCAATGATCGGGTGATCTCTCTCCTGCCATCCATCTCCACCCTCTGACAAACAGAGGCTAGGGACACCATTCCTTACCCATCCTGGCTAATAGCCATTAATGGACTTAACCTCCATAAATTTATCCAGTTCTCTTTTTAACCCTGTTATAGTCCTAGCCTTCACAACCTCCTCAGGCAGGGAGTTCCACAGGTTGATTGTGCGCTGTGTGAAAAAGAATAGAGGTGAACTTTGCATGTGTTTAAGTGGTTTTCTGATCCGAATCAAGGCCTGGGAGTGCTATGCTTTTCTCTTTGTAATATTTTATAGGATCCAGATTAACCTTTGTGTCAACAGTGAATACTTTTATAATTAAAGTAGTTATGTCACTTATAAGTAAAATCTGTATCCTTCACCCATTCTGCTTGCTTTCTTACTATTTTGCCTAATGCCATTGGTCAGGAATAGATTAATTTACGTTCAAAACATTGGGCCTGATTGATATTGCTGCCAGATCAGAATTTTACACTTACTTTGCATAGGGAAAAATTACTACCTCAGGTGCAATCCAGGAGGGAGTCACAGATTTGTAGATTTTAAGGCCAGAGGGGTCTATTACATTCATCTAGTCTGAGCTCCTGCATAACATAGGGCATAGATTTCACTCAGTGAATTCCTCCTTTTAGCCCAGTAATGTATGGTTGAACTAGAGCATGTTTTTAGAAAGACATTTAATCTTGATTTTTAAGACTCCAAACACTGGAGAATTTGGTAATTTACTTCAATGATCAATTATCTTCACTGTTAAAAATGTGCACGTTTATTTCATTTGAAATTCACTAACTTCAGCTTCCAGCCATTGGATCTTGTTATGCCTTTATCTGTAGGATTAAAGAGTCCTCTTGATCAGAAATATTCTCCATATATAGGTTACTAGAGATCATGGTATAGCCCTCATTGTTTCACAGAGAGCTCTAGACTATAAAGACACACACACAGATACATTTTGCAGTCCAATATCCCATCTCTGGGTGCCTGACCTAATAACTCCACCCTGTCTCAAAAACAACCAGTAAGACTGCTCTTATTTTCTTCCACTAACTAATCATAAAAACACAAACTCATGATGGACCATAACCCATGACTTGACTATTGGATGTGTGATATACAGTTTTGTAAAGAAGGGGATATTCAGCCCAGTGTTCCGGTGTCCCAAACGAAGATTTAATATAACACTAAATCTTGATGGGAAATAACTATCAGGAGCAATGGAACTTTTGAGAAACAAAGATCTTGTTTTTGTGAAGTGAAACAATGAAGAATGAAGTGTGAGAACAATAGACAACATCCACTATGTAAGCAGAATGTTTCTCAAAGCTTTCGATGATGTGTCAACCTAGCATGAACAGTGACTTGTTTTCTCTGTTATTTCTCCTTCCTAACCAGTTGCTGTGGGATTTCAGAACACGTTTCTATTAAAATCAGGGGTTGGCAACCTCTGGCACGTGGCTTACCAGGGTAAGCACCCTGGTGGGTTAGGCCAGTTTGTTTACCTGCCGCGTCCACAGGTTTGGCCGATCGCGGCTCCCACTGGCCGCGGGCAGCCCCCATTGGCCTGGAGCGGTGAACCGCGGCCAGTGGGAGCCACAATCAGCTGAACCTGTGGACGCAACAGGTAAGCAAACTGGCCCGGCCTGCAGGGTGCTTACCCTTCAAGCCACGTGCCAGAGGTTGCCAACCCCTGTATTAAATGTTTGCGTTAATCTTTAAGAAACTGAAATATAATCAAGATGCATTCTACACAGGGAATTAAAGGAGGAAAGGATGGAAATTTCAAAAGTGCTCAGCAGTGGCCTAATTGAAGTCAGTGGGCATTTTATCATGAAGAGCAAAGTGAAGTCAATGCTAAGTGCTTTATAAAACTCCACCCAAAATACTTGTCTTGCGTCTTTATAAATAACTTTTCTTCCTTTTCTTCCTCAGGGCTCTTCCTGCAATGATGCATTGGGTCCAAACTCAGAAACCAGGAGAAAGTGGTATCAATATTATCACTGCTGATTTTGTAGAACTTGGTGACTTTATCAGCACTGTCATAAAACTCAACTATATCCTGGATGAAGGCGAAGCTGAAACTACTTGATACTACTGCAATATATTTGTTGTTCATTGAATAGATTTAAAAAGAAAACCCAATTGTATTAAAAAAAAAATCTTGTAACACACAGATCTTCCTATAACACTGAATCTCTGAGGTGTTTAGGGCAGTAGTGGGTGGGCAAAGGGTAATGTTTTCATTGGTTATTATAATTTTTTACCTTAATAAACCCTCATGTTTTTCATTTGAAGAGCAAAACAGGATTTTTTTAGTGGTCGACTAGAGAAAGCCACTTGCACATTTTCCACAAAGTACCAAATATAATTTCTGTTTCTTACTTCTAAGGTTATTAATAGTGCCAAGCAATTTGCTGTTTGCTGACTGGAGGGACATAAAATGCCCTATGTCTGCACAGGGAATTCCCACTGACATGAATGTTTTGCTGCAGACTGAGGGCAGTATATGGCCCTAACTTTTTAATTCAATGCACTGCATCTGTTAGGTGGCTTAACTGATTACATTCATTGGCGGTCATCAGTTTATTCGCCTTTGGGGAATAAATTCAATATAAGATCATGCCTGCAACTCTTGTATCATCAGCAGACAGCAAATATTCAGAACCATAGTCTATAGCCTTTGCAGAATATGGGCCAAATCCTGATCACCTTCTCACCTGGGGTAGGATTGTCAGAAGTGCTGTGCGCTTGCTGAAGTCAAAAAGTGTGCAGCATTGGCCTAACTCTAAGATCATCAAAGCCAGTGGGAGTTTTACCATGGACTTCAGTAGGAGCAGAGTTAAGGCAATGCTGAACACTTTTAAAAATCCCTCCCATGAGAAGTTCCACTCATGGGTCTGATTTAAAGCCCATTGAAGTCAGTGGAAGGCTTTCCATTCATCAGCTTTGGACCAGGCCCTAATTCAGTACAATTACTCAGGTGAGTAGGATGAGCAGGATTTGATCTCATCTATAGAAATTTGCTTTCTGCAGGAATAAATTGATACAGATGAAACATTGACTTGTTTAATATGAAGGGGTAGTATCAAGTTCTCTTTAAGGCAGCTATAAACACAGAAAAACAGTTTTCTGCTGATGAAAAAATTGGTGCCAATTCAACAGTGAAAAATTTCTCTGTTAAAGAGTGGAACAATTCAGTGAGTAGCAAATAACATTAATCTATGGTCCTTTCATTCATGTGAAATAATAAATCTTGACAAGGGGTTTAGAATGTCTGCTATTACAACAGCAGACCCTCCAGTCCCCCTACTCTTAATGAAACATATATCACTCTAATAGGTGAAAAAGTTGATGAGGTATAAAAAAAAATGAGAGCAGAGTCATTGTATGGTTTCAGCAACTCACAATTGAAAATTACTTCAGTTAATCATATATACTGATGTGCATGCAGACAATGGAGGAAAACAGAACATTTAGTAAAATTTGTACAAATCATATGAACTCCAGAGTAGTACAAGGGGAAATTGCTCATTGAAATATCATAGTTTAAATATGAAAGGGTGAGGGTTAAGGTGGTATCCTTATTCAGTCGAAGTTCCCTTGATATCAATGGAAGTTGCTTGAGTAAGGCCTAAGGATGGTTTTATTTGGCCCTTACTAATTTCCATTAAGTGATTAGAACATGAGCAATGGAAAGTGCAAATGCAATGTTCTGAGGTTACAGAAATGAAAATGGTGTCACCAGGAAGGGATATTTTTTCATTAACAAAGTAGTGGAATAAAAGGTACACTCACTGGTATTTTATATTTAGATGATGTGCCAGTGTCTATGCATGTATGTGTGCAGAAAAGGCACATATATATTGTCTGTATGTACACAATACAAAGACATGCACACACAGAACTGTGCCCTCATTTTTAGCTATAGGTATATATACAGGTTAAAGAATGTAGAAAGTAAATTTACAACTACTTCTTCATTAACCATTCCTGTGTGTCAATTAGGGCTATGAGAACCAGTCACTAACCCAAAACTTGACCAAAACATTTGCTGAGGTTCACAAACACTGTCTCTTCGCATAGGAGATGGAGGAAGCTATGGTTTTCATACAAAGCCAGACAAAACTCAGTAGGTTCTGATGAACGTAGTTTTCAGTTTCCAGATTCTCTCAAAGGAAAATTGAACAGATGAGAGCTACATGAGTTGAAATGTAAAAGTGAGTTTTGCCGAATCCTGTGCAAACTGAAACTGCCACATTTTGCACAGTTCTCAAGGCAGTGCCTTTCCTTTGAATAGGGTGTCTGGTGATATAAATCTACAACTTGTTTGCTTATTTATTGGAGATATGGTTTAAGAAGCTATTTTCATAATTATTTCTGTGAGCCAGATTGCTTTTTTTTCTCAATATCTTCTGTCATTTTTCAGTTATTTAAATGTGCGCAAAGTATTTTAACTGCATATAAATATTGTATGTGAAAAAAATAAAAAATCTGAGCATTGCAAACATCTTTAGGGTGAGCAAAGGAAAAAGACTAATTTTCTTTTATTTTGTGATTGGGTTTCTGTTATAACCCACTGAGAGGCACAATGTTGATTTCCTCTTGGAAACCCTGAGTCAAGCACACATAAAATGCCACAAGGGTTTCATTTATATAAATAGTACTGAAAACAAGTGTTTCAATGTATTTAAGAAAAAAGTATCTATAAATATAACTATGTTGTATCTTGAGCTTATTGGCATTGTTAAAATGTTTGCTTAGCATCAGTTGTGTCCTATTTGTTGTTTGGGTGCTGGAAAATAAAAGCAAAGCAAAAAAGTCCTCTGCAAAGATAGGGTAATAAACAAATTATGTAGTTTCTCCATTAAGGTGGGGGAGGGAAGGGATCTTTCTACTCTTAGCTAAATGCACAAAAAAACCTTGTCGGATAAATGACATTTTCATTCAGCTTTTAATCTCCTTCCCAATAAAGAAGAACAGAATTTAATGGCAAGGGCTGTGGATAAACAAACTGCTTTAAGTGTTGTTGGGGAGGTAATAGAGTAACATGTTCAGTTTGCTAGGCTGTGATGGACAAAAATCTTAATCCTGCCATCCTAACAGGCAGAGTTTCCATTGTTGCTCTTGTAGGATGCTTGTCAAAAAACCAAACAAACCAGAAAAGAAGTGTGCGATACAACTGGATCATTTTAGGGCTTGTCTACACAGGGAGTTATTTCAGAATAACGTTTCCCAATTAACTTCATGTGTGGATGCTTATATTCCAGCATGAGTGTCTTATTCCACAATAGCTTAATCCAGACAGCCCTCTTATTCCAGAATAAGAGCAACTACCCATGGAATTAATCAGGAATGATTAATCTGCTTTAACTTCTCACTTTCACTTACTCTGTATTAATTTTCATGTGTAGACAAGTCCTTAGAGCCCAATCTCGCCATCTGTATGGAGGCAAAATTGACTTGAACATTAAATTTGTCTGCTTAAGAACTCCAGAATTGGGTCCTAGTACTTTCCATTGTTTGGCATACACTGCTTTGGTTTTTCTGCACACATACCACATGGAATCCTATATGGGAAATAATGACTGTAATCTACTCATAAGAGCAAAAACCCCACCTAAGATACTGGGCATCATAATTTTTCCATCTGTTGCATTTTCACTGTCTTTTGGAGCTAGCAATGTTAATTCGTGAGCTACCATCACATTGTCTTTTTTCTCCTCTTATACACATTTAACCACTTGTGTCTCTAGTCTAGTGTGTACGTGTCAAGTAATATGAATCTTTCGGGTGTTATGACACAGCTACTTAATGTTTTCTTTCAGTCAGATCTGCAAAAATTACCTATCACAACAGAGCACCACATAAATTAAAGAGCTTAAAGGCACCAGATGCTCAGCTGGTGTAAATCGGTATAGCTCCAATCATTTTTTGGGGCTATCTTGATTTACACCTCATGAGGATTTGGCCCACTGATTTCATACCAGTATACTCATTGGCTTCAGTGAAGTTATTTCTGACTTATACCAGTGTAAGTGAGATCAGAATCAGCCCAAAGGGTCCAAAATCTGTTCAGTTTTCATCAGTGAACCCCCCATTGAAGCCAACTGAAGTATCAATAGTAATGAAATCAATGATATTGCAGCTGGTGTAACTGTAAGTAGAATTTGCCAAGGTATTTTATAGATGTAATTTACACATACATTCTGCCATTTAAAATGATCATAGTGTTCATCTGTGTAAAAGTATGTACAATATGTGTGCGTACCTCCTGAGTGCAGAGTCAAATCCTACTGTTAAAACAACTCTATTGGCTGCAGATGAGTTACTGCAGATTTACAATGGCGTAATCAGGAGCAGAAATTGACCAGTGTGTGGTACATGATATGAAGGGAAATAAAAAGTTCCGAAGACTAGCTGAGAAATATAAAAACAGAGAAGTCTACTGAGAACATATCTTTAGTGGTTTTCATTCTGAATGCAATGCATGGAGTGATGAGCATTGCCATCAGAATGGGCTATATGCAGATTCAAGAGTTCAGCTAACAACATTTTAGACCGCTAAACTCCTTTTCTGTGAAGCAAAAGCTAATAGTTTATGTGATGTGTTTGCCATATTTCACTGGTAGCTTCTGTGTTATATACAGTTGTCAACATTGTTCTGAATTGTACGTTTGCCCATGGACAGGGATAAAATATGCTGTAGAGTATGTAAAATGTATTGATGAGTTTCTTGAAGTTAAGTGATTTTTCTCTATTATTATTTATTTGTTTATTACTGTGCTACTGTTTTATAGGTACTGGCTACGTGTGTGTGTGTATGTATGCGTGTGTGTGGGGGGGGGGTTGTGTATAAAATGTGAGAAAGAACTTATCCTAAAGGAAAAGGACAGTCATGGTACCTGCCTTAATGTAGCTACATTATTTTGTTAAGCCCCATCGTTATGAGTTCAGATTTCAAAACAAGTTGTGTGGTTTCTGAATGCTTTTTCTTGATCTGGGTTGTTTTACTTTTTAGAGGGAGTTAAACTTGAACTTACTTGGCGCTCATTTAAAAGCTGATAAGGATTAGCACATTTTTATGATCAAATTAACTATACACAAATTCAAGACCTAGTGTGATGTATGTTGGCCAGATCATTCCCTCAGATATACACTCACAGCTCTTATTTATATCAGGGGGAATTGGACACGTCTAATGGAGAGCATATAATTTGCACTGTATTTTAGTGTAGCTATGACACTAAGGGCAAAATTTTCCAAGGTACTTCAGCAGTGGGTGGGGAAATACCTGGGTGCTGGATAATACTGAGATAGTCCTCTGGTGGAATATGACTGTGAGTTCACAGTTTGAAACCTGCCCCGGGATCAGGGTTCATTCCACATGTTGAAGAGGGAGGTTAGGGACAAGTAGGTACTCAGGCCAGTCCTGCTCATTAACATCATTCTGCTGTCTTGAGTGATTACAACTTTCACTAAGAAGGGATGTAACGTCCAACAGGCCAGAGTTGAAAGGCTTTATGCTCTAAGAAAGAAGGGGAGCGTCAGTACTTTCTGCTACACAGAAATATGATGAATCAGCCAACCATGTCTGCTCACCAATCAAATACAGTTTCCCCTTTCTGTTTCTGCCTGCAGCACCTCTCCTTGATGTTAAGGGTGAGTGTGTCCCCAACACCCAATATGTGACACAAGGCAGGTCCAACTCCAAATCTGCCCAGCCAGACAGCTGTGTGCTGGCCTGCTCAGTCAGAGGATACACAGCCATTGGTGGGGTGGGGAGCTTCAGAGTCAAACCTGCTTAAGTAACATAACAGGTTTGGGGTGTTGAGGTGAAACCCAGTGAGAATCCACCCTGCTGGTTGGGGAAGAAGCAGCCGCAGTGCTTAATTTGTGCCAGGGCTGAGCCCCAGGACCTCTAGGCTTGCCACATCAGTTATGAAAGTAAATCATTGCTTGAGCCCCAGCACCTCGGGGTTTGGCAGTTCATAGCTCCAGCACTTCTGGGCTTGCTGCATCCGTTATGAAAGTAAAAAAATTGCTTGAGTCCCAGCACCTCTTTCATTACAAATTAAGCACTGAGCTGAAGTGCTGTTTACCTAATTTCAGCACTCTTCTGCAAGCTCTCTACCCTCTGTCCATCATCCCTCCCCTCCCTTCATTGTGCACTAATATGCCTTACCCTACTCTCAACCTCATCTCCCTCCCAGCATCACTAGCAGAGGTGAACAAACCCACATCCATGCTGGATATGGAAAGGTTGCTGGTTTCAATGCACAGCTTCCAGCTTTGTTCAAGAACTTCCATGAAGGGACACAGGGCTAGGAGAAGGCAGAGAGAGATCTATGTCTCCTGTCACAGGCAGGTTTCCCCCACCTCCACCACCCAGTCCCCATGCATACCCACACGCTTGATCTGTTAGGTACACCCTTCCTTGGTTGAAGATAATTTAGCCCTAAACTCTGTAACTCCACATTTAAATCTCAAATGAAAAACTAACTAGTAAATGTATCCGTGGGGGCAATCCTATGCTAGCAACGAGATGGAATAGAGCCCGTAGGCCTCAATCCTGCAGTTGGAGCTGCATGGGCAAGCTTTTTTCACTCATGCAGAGTCCCACCAAAGTCAGTTGGATCTGCAAAGATATCTAGAGTCTGTGACTTGTGTTTACATTAACAAATCTGTTTTGATTAGTGTTACACCACTTTGGAAGCTGGGATACATAAAGCAGAATGCACTAGTTTTAAGTGTCATAAAAATTGGGGGAAAATGTAGTTGAAGATAAATCCATGGCAGGTGTTGGGTTATTGAGTGCCTTGGAGATGAGTAGTTTTAGAAGCGTGCAAGGTAGTTATTCTGACTATATCGCCATACTGCCTCTGACACTATTAAAATTCTCTTTCTACAAGCCTTACTATTCCAAATGATTGCTAATGCATTGGAATGACATTATTCTGTTTTGTGAGATGTGGGTGTGTCACACTGGTGACATATAGCTCCTTGTGCATTGTGCACCAGCGGTTCACAGGGCTGTACCTTCTCTTTTTAGGATCTAGTCAATGGTACTTTAATAAATGTTGTGTAAAAAAATTGCCTATGGTTCTGTATAGCAAATGTGATTTTTTTATGACAAGAATGTGTATTTAATGTAAAAAGCATAAAACCCAGTTTCTTTGTATTCAGTGAAATGTCTAATAAAGCCCTGGTACCCATACGCTTATGCTGTGGTTTCATTGCAGTTCACAAGTTCAGTGTCTAGATGCAACAAAGAACTTCCAGAAAGAACTGACCAAAGACATTATACAATGGAACCTTCTTCAGGGCACTTCTGTGAAATGGGTTAGAGCCCATTCTGGCTCACCTCAGTGGGTAAGCCTTGTCCTCCCCATATACACCTGTGTGGAGAAGGTGGGTTGCTGGAATTCATTACACTCCCTGACTAAAAGCACTGTGGGCTTTCCTGTTTGTCTCATGCTCACCAATAAAAAAGATTCTGCAGACTTGTATTGCCAGGACAAAAGGGTTAAATCTCTGAGCAGGTGCTTTTGCTCACAGAAACTAGTGAGGGAATGAGAGAGGCTCCAGGTGCAGATGGTTCATTGTTAGGAGGATAAAAGCAGTGGATTAGGAGTTATCACCTCTCTGTTTGCTGGAATTTCTCAAAGTCTGTGTGAGAGACCATAACTCCAAGAGTCAGTATTTCTACGCTATGTCTTCACTCTAGAGAGGGAATGAACTACTGGATTATTTTCCTAATTACAAAAGGGGGCAGTTGTTTTCATGGCTACTCTAGTAAAAGGAACATCAGGCCAGGCCAGCTTGGACCTGCTGTTTCAACAGCTCCCTTAGCTCACTATAAATGTGGGAAGTGTGTATGTCTCTGTTCAAGAATAATATACTAGTCTGATGGCGGCATGAGAGAGCTTGGCTATCAGAGAAACCTTAAAAAATACTTATATTATTGTAAGGTTAATATCGGAGGAGTAGTTCTCAGGCAGATGTTAGAAATTCCAGAAGATAATGTATTAGGTCACTAGACAAAATAGCTGGGGGATTTTTTTTAGCTAGATTGGAGAGCTCAATTAAAACACAACTCCTGTCTAGTGTGAGACATCAACCAGAAATGGCTTTTCTAGAAATAACATGACTGTGGTGAGCAGCTCAGTACAGGAATCAAGGCAGATAAACAAGTTACCTGCTCCTCAGCCTTCCAGCTGCAGTCTCAGGCTTTTTAATTTTTTTTTCACAGCAACTGGAAATGTTGGGGGGGAAATCTTTGCAGGGGGGTGAGGCTGGTATCAAACACTCAGCACAGTCCTCCTCCTTTGCTCTTTCTTTTCCAACAGAGAGACAAGGTGAAATTCTGGTGCCATGCAAAAGGCCTGTTGACTTCAGTGGGGCCAGACTTCTAGTCACAGAGTTTGGGGGAAAGCTGCGAGAGTGAGTGTGCTGAGCAGTGAGTAATGGTAGAATCTCAGTTACCCTCCTACCTAACCACTCAGCTTCTAGTCCACTCTTCTGGTTTTTGGTAGCAAGACCTGGCTGGCCCAGCAAGAGAGGAAGCTGGGGGAAGCCAGGCTGGAGAGGGGGGGCAGAGGTTTTTTAAAACAGGAGAAAGGAGGTAGCCAGACTTCAAGCGAGACCAGAATGAGATTCCAAGGATGACACTGAAAGGGAAGGGGGGTCAATGAGACCTTGGTAAGGAGGAATTGAGAAAGATGGGGCATAGGGAAAATGTTGAGGTAGGGGAGGTCAAAAGAAAAAAGGGAACTTCAGAACAAGAGAGGCCCTTGGTTCCCACCAGAAGAGTTTCTCCTGAAGGTGCCACACCAGTGACTGGGTCTGCTATCTGCTCCATGAAGAAGAAGTGCACATTTAAAATGACCCTGTTTCTCTCAGGCAGTGAGTACTGCATTGTTCAGTCACAAACAGTTCAGATTCAAATCAAGGCTGCTTTAAATTACTGATGCGGCTTGTACTGGACAACGAGCACAGTTTTAATTAGTGCACATCAGCAAAATATATTCCATTTCCTCTCTCCCACATTGTGTATGCAGTCAAGAAATCTTAGTATTTGTTACTGAAGCCATTGTTCTCTCCAAATCACTTCCCATTATGTATATTAATAGCCAAGCAGAATCACCTTTCCATGCCTTCTAGAAAGCTTTAAAAAAAAACTACGTATTTGCGGTCAAACACGAGAGAACTGGATCTTTGTTCTATTGCTGTCAGTTGTGCTTTAGGTACAATACCCAGGAAGTGGTAGGAGAAAATGCTGTTTTGGAACACAAAAGAGCATTATTATAATCATACTTCCATCCCATTGGTTGAGCCTCTCTGGCTTTACTTTTCTGGTTGCATAGAGCAAAGATGAAATAAACTCATATCCCTGAGCTCAAATCTAGAAGGATTATGCACTATTCTGACATGAGCCTGAATAATCTCATAGATAAAGTAAACTTTTTATCTCTGAGAAGAGGATTATTTCCTAGACTCTGACAAATTCTAATGTTACACTGGAGTAAAGCCAAATTTTGATGGGCCTACTCTAGATCTACACAAATATAAATGACATCAGAATTTGCCCTTTCTGGTGCTACACTATTCAATACACAAAGCCCAGAACAAAATGAAAATGATTTTCTCTCAGTCACTTGGGGAAAAAATACTAGAAGAAAAGACAAATTTTAACGGGGTCAAAAATATGGGTGAATCATTTAAGATATAAATTATAAAATATGTAGTGTAAAAACCCAGTTCTGACTTAGAACTGAAGATAGCCATTGTATAGCATCCCTTTCTGTTACAGAGCTACCTGTCTGTTTAACCACGTGAGGGCAAAATTCTAGTCAATTACCGTATTCTTCCAAGTAGCTAGTTCCAGTGCTATTAATGACCTTGTCATACAAGCCATCTAACCCTGTCATCCCCTTTTAACTACTTCCCACCCAATCTGAGTTAGTCTCTGTCTGGTCTTAGAATACAGTAGTAGCACCCAGATGTGTGCTAACCACACTGTAGAATAAATAAGGGGCTGTGGCCTCTTTTTCCCCCAGAGATTTTGGCTACCCATACAATCTATTTAAATCAATGGGTAATTAGCACATTTAAAAATCATCCCTGGAAAATTCAATCTTATATTATATGTGACACTATGCATAAGGGTGAAAGGATGAGGAAATCTATGAGACTGGCAGTTAAACAAATCACACAAAATCAGTTATTCAGTTTAGGCATATGCATAATCTGACAGTGCAGTTTTTGAAGAAATATAGTCATTGATTCACCCTATGGCTATGATGGAAGAAGCTATTCTTAAGCAGAGGACTGAATGAAGAGATACATTCGTGGCACACCAGAATGGGGCAGGGACTCCAAATATAGTGCTGGCATGCCCAAACAAAACCTAAATAACAACAACAACAAAAACCACACAGATACCATTGTATGAGAAGTGAATGAAAGGTGCATCAAGACTACCATTGTTGCTGCGAGTCCTACATGTATAACAGGCACCATGTGAAAAAATGAGATGTTCCTGGGCAGCAGTTCACCATCTTACTGGTCTTACATTTGACATACAAGGTCTTCTCTCCTGTAAGGTAGATTTGTTTTGAGAATAAGCCCCTTTCCCAGCCTATCTTGTACCAAAGAAAAAATAGCCCACAGATGATGGTGATACTACAGAGAGAGCTTCAGCATTGCTGAGCCAGACCTTTAGTTCATTGAACCAAATGTAGTAAAGTAGCAGACAGCCAAACAACAGTTATGCTGGTTTTAAGCATTTATTAAGGCAGGTTCTCACTGACAGCTCTGGTTTTACCAGTTCTAAATCATATGTTAGTACAAAATATGCCTCAGAGCTTCACAGCCCAGCTGCACATAGTTTGTGTGGAGAAGCCTCTGTGGAGGCCTAGGAAAGAAGGAGCATCCCCCAGAGACATGACATCTTCTCTCACCATCACTTCCTCCCCTCAACGCACCTTCGGCTCCATTTTACTCTTTTTGTTCTCCCCTTCACACCACCCAACAAATGGGAGCATAGAACTCTAACTGACTTGCCCCTAAGGCTACAGACAGAATGTTGTCGGATGCAGTTCTGCTTAAAATTCAGTGGCATGACCAGGATTAAGAGTTGCTGGTCTCCAGAGTGCACTTGGACCACAGCTCTGACTGCATGTATAGTAGCCTTCAGGCTATTCTACTGCTCCTCTGGAGAACTGGGGGGAGGGATAGCTCAGGGGTTTGAGCATTGGCCTACTAAACCTAGGGTTGTGAGTTCAATCCCTGAGGGGGCCACTAAGGGAACTGGGGTAAAAATCTGGGGATGGTCCTGCTTGGAGCAGGGGGTTGGACTAGCTGACCTCCTGAGGTCCCTTCTAACCCTAATAGTCTATGATTCTATGAACTGTGGAAAAGAGACAAATAAGAACTATGGAATGGAAGATAAGTGTCCAAGCCAATCATTCCAGCCAACTGTTGGGCAGGCTTTTGGCTGGTGTAAATCAGCATAGCTTTAGTTACATCAATGGAGCGATGCCAGTTTACATCGGCTGAAGATCTGTATGTCCATGACATACAAATGCAGAAGTTAAATAAAAATGTAAACTACTCTTTCTTGACTGTTGCAGCATAACACTACTTTAGTGTTTCAAAATCCACAACCTCAGCACACAAGAACTGAGAGAGAGAAAGCAGGCTGCTCCCTGAGGCAAAGAGGCACTGCTCCTCCCACCTGGCTCTTTGCTGCTTAGATCCAGATTACACACTTCTCTATAGCACTCCCTAGCCTGCAAACAGAAAACCCCTGAAGATTTAAAGTGTCAGTTTACAATCATAATAAGGTTTAAATACACAATAGAGTTGTCCCTGTAGAGTCTGCACTTATTAATCCCAATGGAAGAATGGATTTTTGACGGGCAGATACAGATGATATTATATAAAATTACATGAGAGAAATTTATGAAATTTCAGATAAATTCTCTTATTCAGATACCAAAATATTAAAGTTTCAAAAACACACCAAATACTTACAGTATTTTATTTTTGCTTACATATAGAAGAAACAGCAAAGAATCCTGTGGCACCTTATAGACTAACAGACGTTTTGGAGCATGAGCTTTCGTGGGTGAATACCCACTTCTTCAGATGCATCTGAAGAAGTGGGTATTCACCCACGAAAGCTCATGCTCCAAAACGTCTGTTAGTCTATAAGGTGCCACAGGATTCTTTGCTGCTTTTACAGATCCAGACTAACACGGCTACCCCTCTGATATAGAAGAAAGGAGATCTGGATTCTGAGGTTTTAATAAGGAAATCATACAAAACAAAGAAGCAGCCCATATATTGTTGCTGCAGTTGAAATGTAGACACTGGACCTTGCATTATTAGGTGTAAGGCCTTTTCAAATTTATATCCATTTCCATTCTACTTATAAATACTTTCAGACATATTTAAGAACAAGATCTTTGCCAAAGGAAAATCTAAATGAGATCTATGGCCACAGATGGGGATGTGTCCTTTGCTTTATGACTTTATTGAAAATATGCTATGTGCAGCTGCTATGCTGGGAGGCAAGGAGAAAAGACCTCCTGGACAAAGGGGCTAGGAAAAGTTGTCCTAGGACCGCAACTTTCCAACTCTAAATCTGTGGATAACTTTTAATTGGAGATTCTCTCAGGGACTTTCTAACCTCCAGCTCCCCACCATCCCTCAGTCTATTCTCTTGGTCTGTGCACTGCCAAAAAGAGCTCTGTGCACCATTGTAGTAGGAAGTAATGAGGCCTCTTGGCACTAACATAATGACAATAGTAAAACCAGCTTTGGCAGTGGAATGGGCTAAGTGACTTCATAGGTCTTTGTTCTATGTCTAAGTTTTATGATTCTACACAGGGGAAGCCACTAGCTAAGAGAAGGAGGAGCAGGAACCCAAAACTATTACTCCACATGCTGTTATTCCTCAGATTACTGCACATGGTCATGCCCTGCACACACTGACCTTTCAAATGCAAAATGAATGACTGGGTCTCCACTGCCTTGCACCTTGTATGACCATTTACAGACAGGGCCAGTCCTAGAGCAAATGATGCCCCAGGCAAGGAGCATCTTTGGTACCGCCCTCTCCCCCTCCTTTTGTTAAACTTTTGAATATCTTATTTTTTATTGCATTTGTAGCCCATTTCATTACTTTGATGCATGATTTGCATGCATGATTTATCCTGTCATTTAAGATGGTACATTTGCACACTAGGATCTGTACATCTGTATTTATTCATGCACAGCACTCTGAGTCCAGCACCCCCCAAAACTGGTATCCCAGGCGGTCACCTGGGTTGCCTGCCCCTAAATCTGGCCCTATCTGAGGATATGCAAAGTGCATGACAAATGCTAAAATGCAGCTCTTTCTAAGATTAGATACTCTGCACCTCTGGAGACTCACATACCCACCTTTCAGGGAGGAAAAACCTGCCACACCAAAAAGATACACTGGGAAGGTACAATACTCTTATCAGTTTGTAAGCCTTCCAATTGCTCTTCAATAGCAGTTACCTTCTGCAGCATTGTTATAGCTGTGTTAGTCCCGGGATATTAGTGAGATGAGGTGGATGGGGAATACAGTATCTTTTACTGGCCCAACTTCTGTTGGTGAGGGAGACAAGCTTCTGAGCTTGCACAACTCTGTGCAAACTTGAAAGTTTGCCTCTTTCACCAAACGTTGAAAAATAAAAGATATTACCTCGCCCCACTGTTATCTTTGGCTGATTGAGTCTGGGAATTTTGCTATTCCATCTACACTATGGCATTTTGAATCACATTAGTTGCATCTTTTAGGGGAATGATCTTTTCTAAAAAATTTGTTTTTCATTTGGAGGTGCAGTCGGCTGTTCTCTATGGATAACATCTACTCCGTAGCTCCTAGGACTGTCAGGCTATTAGCAAGGATCTACAAGGCACACAGACACCTTAATACTGCAGCTGTATATCTAAGTGGAGCTAAGGCACACTGTCCATTGAACAGCACCTGTAAGCTACTCATGCAGAGTTTGCAGTAATCCTGCTGCTTAGGGGGTGACAGACTACATAGTTTTTTGGTATTGCATTTTTAAATATTTTCTGAAGATTAGAAGACAGATATAACCCTTTTGGAAACTAGCAAACCTCCAGGTGACTCAGATTTGGGACCTATCCAAATTCAAGGTATTCCGGGCCACATTCTTGGCTAGTTTAAATCAATGTAGTTCCATTTTAGTTATTGGAGGTACACTATTTACACCAACTCCATATCAGGCCCTCATGTTGCTGTTACCAGTGCTCTCTTGAAGCAAAGCCCTGAATCCAAACTCTAGGATGCTCAAAATCAGGATGTGGCTTTGAAATTTGCCATTCAAGCCCACCTCTAGTCCCATTCTAATAAGAGATGCCTTCCACCTCTTCTAGCCAAAAGCACAACCCAGTGCTCTTTTCTGAAACTGGCACCAATACTATCTTATGATTCAGCTGGCAAGAAACTGCTAATAAAAATGATGCCCATTCCTTCTTATCCCTGTGCCTCTAGCCCAGTTCTCAGAGACTTAGCAATTACCAGACAAATAATCCATCCAATCCAGTGTCCTGTTTGTGACAGTGGTCAGAAGGAAATGATTCAGAGGAAAGTGCAAGAAATCTTGCGGTGGACAATTATGGAATAATTGGCTCATAGAGAAGTCTCTTCCCAACAGTCACTTCATTTTCAAACCCAGATCCCCTTCACATGCAAATCATGGAGGAAAAGAAAATTCTAGAAATGGGCTCATGTCTATAAAATCCAAATCTGGATTTTGCAGCCCCAAACCTCGGAAGGGTTCAGAGGCAGGATGTTGGTTTGGGCCTGTCTCTGGAACTTTCTTTTACCAAACAGCTCAAGTACCAATACATGAGATACTGCCCCAAAAAGGCAGACACTGAATCTGCAGCCCAGTAGACTGCCTATGATAGAAGTTACTTCAGTTTCTTCAATCAGTCAAGCTTGGGCTTGTAATACTTTCCACAGCTTCATATTTAAATTGAGATGAAAACTTTAAATTGTCAAGCTTGGCAAGCTATAAAAGAACCTGCACTAAAAAGCCAAATGCATGCAGTGCTAAATCCACTTAGATTTTTTAACCCATAATTTTATGTTATTTATTTTCTTTTAACTACTCATGTAAGGGTTGATGTGACTGTTTCCATTGCCTGCCATTGGTACAGGTGATGGGGCTTGCTCTTTGACAATGTGCTACTCAATTCAGTCTTTTTATGACTCAAAAAGTATATTGTTATGCAACACAGTAATTTATATTGCATCATTGATTCAAACAATCTCTGGGTGAATTAGGCCTGGTAAGGAACAGTGAAGTTGAACTAATAAAACTGCAGTGCTAGCTCCTCCTTGTCATAGCACAGATGATGGTGCTGCATGCAAATCAGATACCTGAATGTTGCTAACAATGTTCTGCTGCAACTAAATTAATTAAAACCCAGGTTTTATAGTTCTTGCCAAGGATTAGAAACAGACTGTTTGGTGTTCACCTTCATAAATCCCCAGTCAGTGC
Source organism: Gopherus evgoodei (assembly GCF_007399415.2). Taxonomy (NCBI): domain Eukaryota; kingdom Metazoa; phylum Chordata; order Testudines; family Testudinidae; genus Gopherus; species Gopherus evgoodei. The sequence continues at coordinate 107,438,212 of NC_044327.1, forward strand.
AATTAGGCTGCAAGTAATATTTAAACATTTAACCAATATTTTAGTAGCACTTCTTCAGCATTCTTGCTATGTGTGAGGCGGAAGAGAGTAAAACCAGCATGCCAAACTGCGTATATAGATATAGATATATAATTAGTCACTTACTGATATTGGTGTTAAATAATGTTTACTGTGGTATATTTGTGACACTGTTGAATATATCACACTAGAGCCATAATACACGGTTGTTAAGGCTCATCTTTTTCTTTCTCTGCATAAACAATTGTATCTGTACCAGTATAAATACACTGCTGTAGAATCCAGGCACCAACTTTCAACAGTTTCATTCCTGTTATTAACAAAAGATCCCTGGAAATCTGGTTCTAGGTCTCCACATGTTCTAATCAGATAGTGAGAGCTCTGGAAGTGAGATGTCTGTACACCCCGCCGCTATGATATATCCCCTGGGATGGGTGTAATTAGATAGCATACACTCTGGATAAGTAATTTCTTTTCATACAGTTGATCCTGCGTTTCCTCAGCTGTCCGTGTTCTTCCATGAGAAAATTAGAGTTTTCTTTGGAAATTCAAAACGTGAACTCCCAACTCTGATCAGGGTAGCAGATTCTTAGCTCACTCACTCATCTGGAAAAAAGAGTAAACTCACTGTAGCAACATCTAAAACCGAATTTTTTAGACACCTCTCTAAAGAGCAATTAAACATGCTTCATATGATGGTCTAAGCTTATAAAAGATGCCCTTATTTGGTGTCACATCCCTTTTTTCATACTGAAAATTTCAGCTCTTATCAGCTCACTGTTTTCTTCATCCAGGTCTTCTGTTGTAATCATCTAAAGAGAAACATCTCACTTGACTTGCTTTTACTGGAAGGAAAGAAAGAAAGAAAGCAGAATCAGGCACAGTCCTTGCAAAAATATCACAACTATTTCAAAATGAAGAGCTCACCACTCTTCTTAAAAATGTTCTGTATTTGACCTTGCCATGAGGTTTGACTTTTTAAAAATTTGATGGCCAAAGGAATGGGCTGATAATTTATGGAGATGGAACAAGCCAGTCCTTTTGTATTTTAATCATACAGCACAATTCCTACAGTGCACAGGGACTACAAATAAGTAGCTATTCTCCCTCTTGTTAAGAGCACAAAATTTAAACCATAATGTCACTTGGCCATAATGATTTAAATTCCCTTTAATTAAATGAGAGGGTATTCTTCAGGAGACACTAAATGACCCTCTTGAGTGGGGTGAATGGGGGCAAAATGGGAAAACAAATCTGTGAGCCTTGCTGTAGTTGATTTTTAATTTGCTTTCGCAGGCACCCTGTGACCTAGTTTCCAGAGTGCTAAATTCAGCTTCCTTTACATGGTTTGCTATCATTAACAGTATTAGAAAAGCTCCCACTAGGATTATCTTTACAAGGCAAAGGCTATACAAAACAGATAATACACGTAATGTACAGCTGATCCAGCAGCTTGGAGACATCTGCTTGCAGCCACCCAGCCCCACCATGTCTGAACATGTGTCACAATGTCAGTATGTATCTGCTGGCTAGTTTCTTGTCTCAGCCCTCGTCCAGACTAACCCGCGGCATCGGCGGGTTAAAATCGATTGCTCGGGGGTCGATCTATCGCGTCTAGTCTGGACGCGATGTATCGATCCCCGAGCGTGCTTACATCGATTCCGGAACTCCATCAACCCGAACGGAGTTCCGGAATCGACACAGAGACCCGCGGACATCGATGCAGCGCCGTCCAGACGGGTGAGTACCTCGATTTTAGAAATTCGACTTCAGCTACGTTATTCCCGTAGCTGAAGTTGCGTATCTAAAATCGATTTTAATATCTAGTCTGGACGTGGCCTCAGTGTTGCGGTATGTGGAATCTGGGTTAATCTTAGGAAGAGGTTTGCTGGGAATAGGTTATTTGCATTAGAGTAGTGCCTCTAGCAGTGTTTTTAAATGCGGCCACTGTAGCCACATGTGGCTACCAGGGGATTTTTCTGTGTCCACCACAGCCTCCCGGGCAGAGATGGGAGGGAGGAGTGGGCAAAGCAGCAGCGTCTCCCTTCAGCGCCCTGCTGTTGCTCCTGGCTACCTCTGTGTTTGCTGGCACCACCAACAAGGGATCAATGCCCTGCTCCATGCAGCCTCCTGGGGGCTTCAGACAGTGCCTCTGCAGATGGGGTCAGTGTGTGCACTCAGCAGGCTTCGGGCTTCAGCCCCGGAGCTCTGGCTCTGGGCTTCAGCCCTGGGTAGCTGGGCTTGGAAAAATTGTCACAGCAGCCACCAGCAAGGGCTGGTGTCCGCACTTTGAGGCCCCTCAAAAAATTGTTCTGAGAACCCCTGCTCTAAGCCACACCTAAGAGCAGCGCTCTAGTGTGCTAGGTGCTGCACATGGGCAGGGTAAGAGTCCCGCTCTTGAAAAGGTTTCAGTGTAACAAGACAAGACAGACAAAGCGTAGGCGAAAAAAAGTACCATTAGCCCCCTTTCACGGGTGGGAAAGTAAGACACAGAAAGACTAAGGGTACGTCTACGCTGGAATAAAAGACTTTCAGCACAGCTGAGAGCTGCTTCGCCTCGTGGGGCTCAGGCTGCAGGGCTAAAAATTGCTGTGTTGACATTCAGGCTTGGGCTGGAGCTCTCCCCCTTCTAGCCCAAGCCTCAATGATTACATAGCAGTTTTACAGCCCTGCAGCCTGAGCCCTTTGAGCCTGAGACTAGCCACAGGTGTTTAATTGCTGTGCAGACGTACCATAAGTGACTTGCCAAAGGTCATTCAGGAAGGTTGTGACAGAACCAAGAAATGAACCCCAAGTCTCCTGACATTAAGTGCAATGCCTCAGCCACAAGGCCACTCTTCCTCCATGACCAGGGTGGAGGGAGCCTCCTGATTCCATGGGCGCATTATACTAAACTGTTGAGAGGGCACCAATTACCCTCAGCAGAATCCTCCGCCCTAGCACCACAACCCTAATCCTGACCTGGTGTGGAGGGTGGAGAGGTGCTGGTGACTGAACACACCTCAGAGTGCACATACAGCATGTTCTGTGATGCTAGGCCCAGCTCCCATTCTGGGCACTGCAACCAGATGCAGGAGATTACAGCACCACTAAGGTTTGGCCTGGCCACCACTCCGTGAGTGGCACTGAAACCCCCTGCACCAGATTGCAACATCCAAAATGGGGAGCCAGGCCCAGCCCCATGGGACTGGAGCTGCTGCTTTAGGGCAATCAGACAAAACCTGAGTGGCGCTGACTGTATGTGCTAGGTTTCAATGTCCAGAGTGTGAGCTGGGCCCTGCCCCATGGGACAGGAGCTCTTGCTATGAGATGAATGCAGTGTGGTCTCACTCTCCAAACTGCACCCCTGCTCCAGGGTTTCCCCTCTGCATCAGGCCAGGAGAAGTGTATGTTTGGCTGGCTTTGCACCATTCATGATTTCTTTGGGTGCAACTGAACCCAGGAAGTGCTGCTAAAGCTGCCACTGCTCTGCACCCATCATTTGTGTGTCTCTAACAATTGGCTTCCAAAATCATTCTGAATTTCATATTATGTGCATTGATGTACATCACTAATGCCTTGTATGTCAAAAGCAATGTATATAACCCACAATTTGCTTTTTCTGGACAAGAAAGTGTGAATTTGCACTCTCTCTCTCACACACATAGCAGCAGTTGCACATACACACAAACACCTCATTTGCATGTCCCATTTTCATACTTAAATCACATAACTGCAGGTGCAAATCAGTTAAAGGCTCACACGTCCGTGGCCAGTTGTGCGTGTAACTGGGCACTAGTATATGCAAATATCAAATTTGTGCATGAAAATTAGGTGTGCAAAAATTACATCTGAAAACCCGGCCTTCAGTATGCAAGTGAACTTCAGTGCAGAAATATGGTATCCCTGGAGAACAGGGTATAGCCAGCAAAATCAGCTGTGCCCCATCTGGCTCTTGCATAAAATTGTCTGAGACATGAAGAATGGCATATTTTTCACAGTCAAAGGCAAGCTATGGAAAACTTTCACTGAGGATGACAAGGCAACTCAGCCTGTCCCATCTCACTATGGCACTAAAGGATGTGACAGAGTCAAAGTCAGCTCAGAGCTGTCAGCACAACTGCCTTAGGAGTCTGCCTCCTTTCCACAACTCCCTATGTGGAGACTGATTCAGCAGCAGGCACTTACAGCGCTGCTGAGAGAGAGGAAGGGAGAGATGGAGAGTGAGGTTTGTTCCTTTTAATTGAAAATGGAAGGTGTTGTCTTACATCAAAAATATATAAATGTGTATAACGTATGTATAAAATAACACTAGTCTGTGCCAAATTCATCCCTCGTATAGCTCCATTGGCTTCAGCTGAGTTATACCTGGGATGGCTTTAGCCCAATAAGACAACCTCCCAGAAAACTGTAATAACAGCAAATAGGTGAATATCTAATTCTTAATTAGCATGACAGGGCTCTTGAGGGCAGTTGGAATGCTAATTAGGCTGTCCTTGTCTGCAGAGTTAATCAGGAAGCAATTACCTCTCATTCATCATGTTGATGATGCTGTATAGCTTAATAATTCCCATCCACAACAAATGGGTCCTTGTGTCCAGCGGGTCACTCTTAAAGGTACAATGAATATGATCGCGAGCAGAGTGTGCTGCTTAGGTCTTTATTAGACACAGCGGTGTGGACTGCTGGTTTGAGCATGGGCTGGAGGCCAGAAATACTTGCATTATGCACTAATAAATGACTAACTTTGGCCTTAAGAAAGATACTTAAATTTTCTCCCACCGTTTTCCTTTCGATAAGGCCGGGGTGGTGGAACCAGCATGGTGGGGGGCAAAGGGAATTCTGAGGGAGGGGGAGCTGACCTATCTTTCTGCCCTACACACCACACACCCTATCCTCTAACCCTGAGATGCACCCCCACTCCTGCTGCCTTTGAGCCATTCCTCAACACCACCCTCTAACCCTGAGCCCCACGCTTGACTCAAGTGGCCTCTGAGCCCTGGTTAGGCAGCAAGTAGGAATCAGAGTGATCAGGCTAGGGCTGGGTGCAACTACCTCTGGTGAGAGAGATGCCCTGACCACCTTCTGCTGCCCTTGAAACTGACTTCCTGCCCTGCAGTCAAAGTGAGCTTCTGCTGCCTCTGCTCTAAGGTGCTAAATCACAAGGGCATTGTGATGGTTCTTTGTTGTTTTTTAAAGCACTTTGAAGATGAAAAGTGCTAGGTCAGTGTAGCCCATTGGTCATTGTGTTCAGGGGCGGCTCTGTATTTTGCCGCCCCAAGCACGGCAGTCAGGTGGCTTTCGGCGGCATGCCTGCGGGAGGTTTGCCGGTCCCGCGCCTTCAGCATACCCACTGCCAAATTGCCGCCAAAGCCATGGGACCGGCGGACCTCCCACCAGCAGGCTGCCCACTGTGGCTTGCCGCCCCAGGCACGTGCTTGGTGCGCAGGTGCCTAGAGCCGCCCCTGATTGTGTTACAGGTCTCTCACTGTGCCTGATCTGCTGAGGATGAGAGTCTGTTTACGCCACAGGCAGCCAAGCTGCAGTAGCTCAAGCTTTTAGCTCTGTAGGTCTCAGGTCCAATCCCTGCTGTGTTGGCCAAGATGGCAGGCATCCACAAACTCCAATTATTATAATGATGTTGTTGCTATTATACAAGCGACTGAGTGATGCCTGGTTTTTAGCATCACTTCTACTAATAGCAAATAACATGTAATGGGTTATAGGGAAGAAATGAAATTGTGTATCTTTAGCTGATGAATGCCAAATGGTAGTTTCTGGTGTCATGATCAAAGTCAGACTGGAATGGATATCATTATTTTAATGAGTGAATAAATTGCTGTCTTTAGGTAGTCAGGTGGAGAAAGGGCATGGACATTATGATGGGAAGGGCAAACTTTGTTTTAATTCTGTTTAATGCCCAAATGACAGTCATCTCAGATGTAAGCAGTGAGGCAGACATCCTGGCTGCTTGTAGGGGTTAGATTCCAATCTCAGTTGCGCTGGTGTGTTAGGATATAGATATTCAGGCCTGTCTGCAAAGGCCAATACTTTAAGAATTTAGGGGTGTTCTTATCACTTAGCTAGTTATAGAGGTATAAAAGAAAGAATCAAAATCACTGTCTGTGGAATGGCCTTCTCTTACTGTGACAGACTAAGGCTGTCAGCTAAGATGTAGTTAGGCAGCCATAAACTGGGAAGTGTATGGTCACATCCTCACATTCCAAACTAGTCACATTGCAATAAGGTGCTATTGGGCTATTAGGAATACAATCCTGTCCTGATATTCCTATCACCTCCAGAGAAAGGGTAGAGCCCTAGAAGATGTAAAAGGAAACTTAGTTTAATAGCATCCTGTCTGGCAAGAACTCACTTTTCAATAGACACAGCTGGAAAACCCGTATGTCTGTATAGATGTAGTTGTGAAATCCTCACTTCTGTATTGTTTTGTATGTTTATTTGCATGGTCTATGTCTGGTTCTGTAATTGTTTCTGTCTGCTGTATAATTAATTTTGTTGGGTGTAAACCAATGAAGATGGTGGAATATAATTTGTTAAATAACCATGTTACAATATATTAGGATTGGTTAGTTAAATTTCAGTAAAATGATTGGTTAAGGTATAGCTAAGCAAAACGCAGGTTTTACTATATAGTCTGGAGTCAGTGAGGAGTGGGGGGGGATGGGAACAGTGACTGGGAATGGGAAATTGGGATCATGTTTTGCTAAAGGGGAAAATGGGAACAGGGGATGGGAACAGGAACAGGGACACAGGCAAGGCTCTGTGGTGTCAGAGCTGGGAAGGAGGACACTAAGGAAGAAAACTGGAATCATGCTTGCTGGAATTTCACCCCAATAAACATCGAATTGTTTGTGCCTTTGGACTTCGGGTATTGTTTCTCTCTTCATGCGAGAAGGACCAGGGAAGTAGGAGGGTGAAGGAATAAGCCCCCTAACATGGTGCAAACCCAGATTTATACCAGTGCTCTGAGCTGCCTAAGTTAGTCAGTAAGAAATGCCAAGGAAATGAGTGTGGCCTACATTTTGCCCCTCAAAGGAAGTAAGGTGTCTAACTGGGCTAAAGAGAGGCACCTATTTCTGCTCAGGATTCATAGCCACAAGCCCTTTCCTGCAGTTAGGTGCCTAAGACAGATCATCCCTTTCTCAAGACAAACCCAGGATGAGGTTGTTGGAGTGCTCCCCTCCCCAGTATCCAATCCAGGGCCATCCCTAGGGGGGTGTGGGGTCCAGGGCAGAAGTGACTAATCCATCACTTCTAGGAATAACCCATCACTTCCTGGACTGATCACACCAGCCAATCAGTCTGGCCTGTGGGGGTCCCCAAAGCACAATGCCCGGAATGGTCACCCCAATTCGCCATACCCAAGGGATGGCTCTGCCAATAACCCTGTAGCTAGAACACTCAAGATGTGAGTGACCTGGGTTCAAATCCCTAGACTGCCCAACGTGGAGCTGGGACTTGAACCCAACTGGGTCTACTACCTCCCAGTTGAGTAACCTAATCACCAAGCTATGGAGTATTCTGGAGTGGGTCTCTCTCAGTCTTGCCTGTTGAAACAGTTCCACTTTGTATAAAATACTTAAATAATCACTGGAACAGAGACTGGAAGGGATCTTCCAAGGGGTGTGCTAAGCAGTAGGCTATAGACTCATTCTTATACTCTCTCTGGCCCAATAGTTCTCAGAACTTTCAGGCTCCATTCTCCATAGCAGGAAGTTCTGAGAGCAGCAGCTAGAGCCAGGCCTCCCAGGCCCACAGCAAGGAGTCTGGAAGCCCTGGCATGGCAAGCCTGCTATAGACCCTGGAAACCCAGGCAGCCCTAGCTGGGAGTAGAGCAATACTGGGCAAGGGAGGGCCTCCCTCTCAGCAGGTGCAAGGCATGTTCCCAGTGGAGGAACAGTTAAAAAGGAGCCGAGGAGCAGGGGGAATATGCTGTATGTGGCACCAGGAAGCAAAGCTGATGCTGAGAGCTATGCCAGGATGGTAACAGCTTTGTGAAAGCTGCTCTAGCAACAGGGACTTGGATTCCCCCTTTTCCCCTCCACACACTCTGCTTTGGGAATTGCAAATGCTAAGAGACTTTGACTAACTGAAGAGACTGAGGAGAGTCTGCTAAGCTGGTGGTACCACGCCCCAAACAGAGGCACTTCAGGCTGGTAGGAAGTGATGTGGGTGAAACATAATTTAGAGTAGTTCAGTAACTGGGCTGGATGCTTTGATAAACCTGGGAATCTGCTGGAGTAAGTGGACTTGGGTTTTTCTGCTTTGCTTCTCCCCTGCCACCCCTCCCCCATAGTGATTAAACTCTGAAGGAGCAACTGGAGCATGAGGGGTGGGTGAGTGAGGTTGCACCCAGGGTCCCCTTTGGGTTGATTATACTGGCTGAAACTGTAAGGACTCTAGGCTAGCTGGTTATCAGGTCTTCATGCTACAGGTGAGGAGGATACATAGGTTGCAGTCAAATAACGAACTTTCCCTTGTACCAAGGGGAAACATGTTTTCAGAGGTTTCAGATAATGTGGTGAAGGATCTCCTACTTGTCCCTCTGTCTGTTCTATGGGTGATTCATAGCACGCAGAGATACCTTGTGTATTTCAGAGCAGAGCCATGATTTAAAAAAAGCTAATCGTGCACTTGTTCAAATTCCTTTTTAAAGCTGTGATACCATATTTATGTGTTGTCCCTCGGAAGCAGCATGTTCAGGTCACAGTGTAATTAAATACAATTAATGTAATTACATGCAAGTATGCTGCTTATGATACTCCAGCTGCCACTATCACTTGATGATTCCTGATACTGCCACTTGCTTACTACTGTTGATACAGTCTCCTTCCAATTTGCTCATATGTCGGACAGCTGTAAGTGGATTAGCTGGCTGAAAATGGAGGGGGAGAGTGAATGAAGTGGTGTTCATTCTCTCCTTACCCTCAGAAAACTTCAACTACATGTTTAAGTGCATTAAAAAGCCCCTAAAATGCATTCTTACCTTTCCTCTTCTGTTTAATAAGTGAAGAGAAATGAACAGAACAAAAGCTGGAGTACTTCATGAAGTACTAAAGCTAGTGTTACACTGTGGTATAAAACAGTACATTGGTGTAAAATGGTCATGGCTCTTATAAAGCACTTTAATGTATTTTTACAATAATCTGTGCCGCATTTAAGTGTATGCTAAATGTGCTGATTTCCACTAATGAGTTCTATAATTACAAAAGCCAAGTATTCGAGTAGGCTATGGGTATGGCTACACTTACATTTGTGGAGCGCTGGGAGTTACAGCTGTGTAGGGCCAGCGCTGCAGTGTGGCCACACTGACAGCTACCAGCGCTGCAGTGTGGCCACATTTGCAGCATTTGCAGTGCTGTTGGGAATGGTGCATTGTGGGCAGCTGTCCCACAGAGCACCTCGTCCCATTTTGGCACTGTGGGTTGTGGGAAGGGGACGGAAGGGTGCGGGTCTTTCCGTTTCCTGTTCCAATGCCCCGTGGTGCTTTGCTACACATTCCAAGCAGTTTGGCGCCATTGTGAGTCTGCAGCGCTATTTCTGTTACAAATGGAGCCTGAGCTGCTGAGGAAGTTGCTGATGAATGTTGCCAGCACATCACATTTGGCAGTGGAGCTATTCCTTCAGCTCCAAAGTGACAGTGAGGAGTAAGACGATGATATTGATTCGCTTGACGCGCAAGACACTAAATTGCTTGTGGCAGTAACGGACGTGCTCAGCACCGTGGAATGCCGCCTTTGGGCTCGGGAAACGAGCACTGAGTGGTGGGATCACATCGTCCTGCAAGCCTGGAATGACGAGCAGTGGCTGCAGAACTTTCGGATGAGAAAAGCCACTTTCATGGGACTGTGTGCTGAGCTCGCCCCTACCCTGCGGCACAGGGACACGAGATTGAGAGCTGCCCTGCCAGTGGAGAAGCGGGTGGCTATTGCAATCTGGAAGCTGGCAACTCCAGACAGCTACCGATCGGTGGCGAACCAGTTTGGAGTGGGAAAGTCGACCGTTGGAATAGTGTTGATGCAAGTTTGCATGGCCATTAATCGCACCCTGCTAAGAAGAACCGTGACTCTGGGGAACATGCAGGACATTCTGGATGGCTTTGCACAAATGGGTTTCCCTAACTGTGGAGGGGCAATAGATGGGATGCATATTCCTATTCTGTCACCACCCCACCTGGCATCAGAGTACATTAATCGCAAGGGGTATTTCTCTGTGGTTCTCCAAGCGCTTGTGGATCACCGTGGGCATTTCACTGACATTTACTCAGGATGGCCTGGAAAGGTGCATGATGCACGCATCTTTTGGAACAGTACCCTGTTCAGGAAGCTGCTGGCCAGGACTTTTTTCCCAGACTGCAAGATCACAGTAGGGGATATCGAAATGCCCTTTGTGATCCTTGGAGACCCTGCTTACCCCTTAATGCCATGGCTTATGAAACCGTATACAAGGAAGCTTGACAGAAGCAAGGACCGGTTCAACTACAAGCTGAGCCGGTGCAGAATGACTGTGGAGTGTGCTTTTGGCCGTTTAAAGGCGCGCTGGCGGTGTCTCTAAAGGAAGCTAGATTTAGGGGAAAGCAGCATCTCCGCTGTTATATCCACGTGCTGTACCCTCCATAATATTTGTGAAGGGAAGGGTGAAACATTCAGTGAGGAATGGACCTCCGAGGTTCGACACCTAGAGGCTGAATTTGCACAGCCAAAGAGCAGGGCTACTAGAGAGACCCAGCAAAGGGCTTCAAGGATTAGGGATGCCTTAAGGGAGCAATTTGAGGCTGAAAGCCAACAGTAATGTTTGGTGCCTTTGCTGTGCCCGTTTTTCCCTTGGGCTACAGTATTTCTCACTTTCTGCAATATTAAAAAATGTTTTAAAAGCCAAGAAATCACTTATTCAAAATACAGTACATAAAAGGGCAGGGGGGTAGGGTGGTGGACTGTACATTCAGAGGTTTGAATATGTCCTGCTTGTATTGCTGTTCAATACCTGCTGCACTTCAGGATTAATATGCTGCATCATGATGGGGGTTGAGTGCATAGGTTAAGGGTTGTAGTTCTCAGGGCTGGTAGGTGAACGTACAGGTGTTGGGGGCAGCTGGTGGTGGTAAGAACCAGGCTGCTGGAGAGAGGTGTTTTGTGCAAACACTGGGGAACAAGGGAGAGAGCTTTGGGAGGGGTGGGGGTTACCACAGTACTGATCTGACTGCATGGCTACGAGAGTGCATACAGTCCATTTGGTGAGCCAGGAGGCTTATCAGCTGCTTTGTGCTTTTCTTGGTAGCCAATTCCTTTCTCCTGCTTTGTGTTTGCCTCCACTCATGCATTTTCTCTCTCCAGTCCTGCAGCCTCTTACTGTCTGTGGTGTACTGATTCATAACTGCTTTGATCAAATCTTCTTTTGATTTCCTAGGACTTTTCCTCAAGTTCTGTAGTCTTCGCGCAGGCGGTGATAGGGCTGGAGGATTCAAGGACACTTAAAATAACAGAAATAGAAACATTTAATACAGAGGCTACATTGTTTATTATCACAGTGAAGGAGTTTGTAGACTATTTGTAGCATCATTTACACATACCAAACATAGCACAGAGGGGCCATGGCAGCGAAGGCATGTCAAGTAATGGGGTAAGTGTTACTGCCGCGACTTCACCTGGGAAGGGGAACTGCCTGAGGGCTCACTGGGGTTTCTGTGCATTGAGGAAAGCAGAGAGCAGCTACTTGGGGACCTGCACTGAACACCACCCGCCCAATTGCCACAGCAGTTACTCCTCTGGGAAGGGGAACTGCCTTAGGGCTCACTGGGGTTTCTGTGCAGTGGGGAAAGCAGAGAGCAGCTACTTAGGGACCTGCACTGAACAGTATCCCTACATTTTCAACAGGATTTTCTGCTGCCAGATATATCACTGCTGCGTGTTACCTGGGAAGAGAGGGAGGGTCTTCTACAGCAATGTGGATTCCACCCTGGTCCCTATGCAGCTTGCCTGTGTGCAGCAATGGTCCCCCCACCCCTCGTGGCACAGTGGCGTGGACGAGTTAGCCTGACTGGGACAAGGACCACGGTGGCTCTCTCTATAAACTTGCACAAGCACATTGCCCACGTTCTGGCTGCAACTTTTGAAGAGATTACCGAGGCCGATTACAGAGACGTGATAGACCAAATCAATGGGCTATTCCACATTTAGGCATGCATGCAGGCAGCCATAACCCCCACCCTCCACTCCCAAAACATTTCCATCCTAAAAATAAAATCTGCTTACCGGGAACCCGCTCCTCTGCTTCTTCTTCACCAACAAGTTCCAGCTGCTGTGACTGGCTAGCCTCCTCCTGGCTTGAGAAGAGCTCCTGGCTGCATGCCTCCTGGGACTCCGGGGTGTCTCCCTCCACCCCAGTAGCCTCACTCTTGGCTTCCTCTACACCCTCCCCCACTTCTCCCTGCTCTGAACTCTCCATTGTGCCCCTCGGATTGGCAATGGGGTCACACCCAAGTATGGCATCCAGCTCCTTGTAAAAACGACAGGTCGTGGGGGCAGCTCCTGAGCAGCAGTTTCCCTCACGGGCTTTGCAATAGGCACTGCGCAGCTCCTTTACTTTTACCTTGCACTGCAACGCGTCCCATTCATGGCCCCCTAGCAGGACTTTGATATCTGCCCATAGGTATCATAATTTCTACGGCTGGAGCGCAGCTGTGATTGCACAGCTTCCTCATCCCAAACACTGATGAGGTCCTGCAGCTCAGAAGTGTTCCATGCTGGGGCTCGTTTGGGGCATGGAGGCATGGTCACTGATTGATTGCACTCCACACCTGGCTGAGCAAACAGAAGGGGATTTTTAAAATTCCCGGGGCATTTAAAGGGCGGGTCACCTGAGCCCAGGGCAGTGGAGTGTGAAACGATGAGCAGAGTGGCTGAAAAGGTATGCTGGGATACCTCCTAATACCCTGGAGGCCAATAACAGCGCTTTTTGGTGGCCACACTTGATGACCAGCGCTGCATCACCAGCGCTGGAATCGCTACACCCCAAGCAGACCAGGTGTACAGCCAGCGCTGCAACCAGGGAGTTGCAGCACTGGCCGTGCTTTGCAAGTGTGGACACAGAGTGAGTTGCAGCGCTGTAAACCCACCACCAGCACTGCAACTCTCCAGTGTAGCCATGCCCTATAACTTTGCAGATAATAAAACATGGAGGGGTTGAAGTGGCCATGACATTCACACCTTCCTTTGGCTGCTAGCATTGTTTTCTTCTCTCCCAGCTGCTGCCAAGTAATTCACAGTTCAAGAAAAGCTAATGGAACTCTAACAAGATGTCTGTTTAGTTTCTTTCATTGGGTTGCATTATGGAAACACTCCTGTGGATTTGCCAGTGCTACCACAGGTGGGGCCCCCGGGGGTTATGGAAATACTTGAAGTCCTGTATTTATTCACATAAGAGGTACCAAATAAACCATCTCATTGTCAGTTTTCCCTGGAGGTAATTCGGTTCAGTCTCTATACCCATTCAATCTCCCTGATATGGCTGCCAATAGGATTGGTAACAGTGGTGGTTTATTTTGAATGTGGGCATTTGTCAGCTGGAAAATGGAGCTGGGCCACTACACTCAGTAAGCCCTTGGGTGGGAATCAGAACTGTCAGTTACTGTGAACCAGGGTTAGTCAAACGGGTGCTTTAGGTAAATAGCTGGATAGTCTATAACTAACCCCGGAACCAACCAGTCACCACAAACTCGTTGAAGTTAAACATCCTGGACCTGGTTCTGTGCTCACTACAGTGTAAATCAGGAAGATTTCCACTGAATTCAGTGGAGTTACGCCAGTGTAAGTGAGATCAGAATCAGACTCTTTGAGCCTTGACCTTTAGAGCCAGGTTCACCCCAGGGCTGATTCTGGAACAAAGGGGTGTGATGGGGGCGAGGGGTAGAATGTGTCCTGGGGAGTATTATTCAGGGGCTACAGGAAACTGGTGCAGTGCTCCCACCCACAGCTGATTTTCAGTGACACTCACACTGCCCAGGTCCTGGCCACTGGTCCAGGTGGCTCTGCATTTTAATTTAATTTTAAATGAAGCTTCTTAAACATTTTAAAAACCTTATTTATTTTACATGCAACAATAGTTTAGTTATATATTATATACTTATAGAAAGAGCCCTTCTAAAAACGTTAAAATGTATTACTGGCACACGAAACTTTAAATTAGAGTGAATAAATGAAGACTCGGCACACCACTTCTGAAAGGTTGCCGACCCCTAATCTAGATCATCCCAGACAGGTGTTGTCTAACCTGATCTTAAAAATGATGGAGATTCCACAACCTCCCTAGGCAATTTATTCCAGTGCTTAACCACCCTGACAGTTAGGAAAAGTGAATTAAGTCTGTTCTGATACATTGTTGTTCTCTGAGGGTTTTTTATTCTTTTCAGCTGAGAGAGAGAGCGTTCTATGGAGTAGTTAATAATCAATGTTAGAAAAATACGTAGTGCGATCTCTACATTTGGAAATACACATTGTATTCTGTTTTTCAGTATTGTGTCATGAAGATCAATGTGACTGAATTTCATTTTTCCTGCTTCATTAAACTTTGCGCACATAAAACAGTGGAACTGCTATACTTTTCCACAGAGATTCATGTTCAAGTCAACAGGGTACAAGTCAACTAGCTTTTGGGAATCTTGTGAATATTATTCATCAGATAAGTCCATATCATTTAGAAAAGAAAATCTACTTGATACTTCTTTGTACACTTCACCTCTCCTCTTCACTTGTTCAAATGTATCAGTTATAGAAGTAGTAAGTAGATGTGCAAAAATAGTCTCTAGGATTCAATGCTGTTTCTGCTAATGATTGACAGAGGTCTGCACATGTTTTCAAATCCAATTCTTTTTCTTGGAGAGCTTGACTTATGTGGTAAAAGTGTTGTAAAATTTCATTCCACGTGGTCAACATGAATACAAACTCTAGTTCTTGCATCTTGTTTGCAATGTTTTCTGTGTCTTGTAGAGTTTCTCCCTTTTGTGATTGGTCTTCAGCTATACTTTCTAATGCATCCACAATCTTTGAGTAGGAATTGCACTTGTTGCCACTGCATGTGCCTCCCAGCGAGTATTAGAAAGATTTCAACACACGATCATTACCCAAATATATTTTAAGAATGGACGGAATGCTGCCCCTTAGCATGTGCCGCCCCAGGCATGTGCTTCCTCCGCTGGTGCCTGGAGCCAGCCCTGGTGCATATTGTACACAAACCATATTGGAAGTGTGTAATAGTTATATAAATAACAAGAATTTTCACCATAGAGTCTCATACAAGGCGCTGAAGGAGGTAGCATCAAGCTCTCTATATGGCTTTTAAAAAGTCCTGTATTGCCCAGATCAAATATTTTTGCAATATATGGTGTCAGTGAGATGTAGTGCATTGACTAGGTAGTTAGTGCTACAAGCTTTTTGATAAAAGCAACTGTATTAAAAATGAATTCAATGTTCATGAAAAGTGCCGGGTTAACAGCCTGAAATTCTCTATAGCTACAGATCAGATATACTGTTTAGTCCTATGCTGTCCTAGAAGGACCACATGTAGGGTAGAAAGTGTAGTTCAGTTTCCAATACTCTTGGCTCTTTGAGAGTAATAAAGATACCATTCCAGTAGGACCTGGGCAGAAAACTTCAGCTAATTTCACAGATGCTACAGCACAGCTCTTGGTTGGACAGAACTTACGACCTCAAATAAACTCTTCTAGTCCACTGAGTCCTGAATCACTTAGTCCCCATATGAATAGTTTTTAAAATTACATTAAAAATATTGGTTTTGCAAGATGTATTTTGTTAATTTTTTGCTTTTGTTATGGGAAGTCTAAAATAGTTTGTATGCTGGTGCTCCCTAGTGGTGAAGTTTATATTAAATAACCTTGTATGAATTCTGTTAATGATTATGCAACTCAATATGTTAATTAACTGGCGTTTAAACCTCCTCAATAAGACATAGTTACTCAAGTGTACGTTTGCAAGCTTGAGGCCCTTCATAGCACTATAGATATGTTCTATAAAGCATTGTGTATATGATATGAAGATTTACATGGCAATTGTTTCACAAATAATAACCTGATAAATTCTCCTACATCAGCTGAAAAGTTATTACATGAAAATCCCATTTCTTTTCTCATTCAGTATCACACACATACATTAAGAATGTTTCAGTTTAAAAAAAAAATCCCTGGATATGCCTTTTGTAGAAAGGCTTGCCAGTGATTTAGCAACATTCTGTCAAAAGCTGGGTTCAGTGGCTCACTACAAATTCTTCTCACAGTAGTCCAGAAAAGTACATTATTAGAGATTGACTAAAAGGTCTTAATGTCAGTTCTTATTTTATTTAAACTTTGCTTATCCCTTGAACTGAGCTTTATTAAATCAAGAAATAATTGAGAGGGGAAGCAAAGCTTAGGGAATATAGCACTCTAATTTATAATATGCTTCCTAAATACACAGGGCCAGATTTAAAGGTGACACTAAATTAGTATAATACACATGGTGAGGGGACTGAAGGAAGGCAAAAATTACATCAGCACCAGAGTCCCTCTTGATTTACCTTGCCCTTCTTTACATTAAGAAAACTTCCAGTGTTGTAACTACATTGACGTAATCCCTAATTAGTGGGTGGCACCAGCATAAAGTGGGCGTATCCACGTGTCACTGAACTTGGTAATGGACTGAATTAAGCTATGCTAGAATGAAGCCCACTTTGTGTTGGTGCATCCAGCCTCTGTAACTAATTTTCACTGGTGTATATCAATTATTTTAATGCAGACAAGACCTTAGACTTATTTACACTAAGACTGATACTCACTCATCATGATGTAACTTATACACAACATCTCTGCATTTTGCTCATTGTGTGAGTGGAGGAGTCTGAATGAATCTGGGCTGTTTTCACTCTCGTTTTGAAGGGCCAGAGCAGCTCAATATAATATGATAAATAACTAATAAGGCATAAGAATGGGCATGTTAAAAATACATGCCTTTATAGTGAATGTCTAAAGAAGCTCAATATATTTAGTTTATCTAAGAGAAATTTTGAGTGACTTCATCATGTCTACAAATACCTACCTGAGGAAAAGATATACCTGACAGTATATTATTAAATATAATAGAAAGTATGTACCTTCCTTCTGTGGTGTTATGTGATTATTCTTCTGTCACACATACGTATTAATCTCCTTGTGTGTGTTTGGGCATTCATTTCAACAGCCGGCAGTGATGTAATGTTATAACTAGGGTCTTCGTGTGATGTCCCTGCCCTGAAGAGGGGAGAAAGGGCTCACAAACTGTATCTCTTACTAAATCCTCGAGTCCATTCAGACTTTAAGCACCTTAACTGATACTCTGCATTAACAGTCAGATTATCTTTCCTTAAAGTCTCAGGGATTTATTTTTTTTATTTTCACATTGCTCCTTCTTTCACAATTCTCCATGGTCCCAGTCCACCTCCCATTGAAAGCAATGTCAAAACTCCCATTAACTTTTGTAGGAGCAGGTTTGGGCCTCACCCCATGAATTTTAGAGACCCTAACTACTACTCTTCTTCTCTCCAAGAGCTTGATTCTGTTCTGCAGACTCAATACAGCATCAGCATTCTCTCCTACTCCAATTTTAGCTAGGCTGGCCCCCGAGCTGGGTCAGCCACGGCCATTTGTACAGCCAACAACTTAGCATGATATCAGTTCTGAATGCTTTGTACTCAATTAGATGTTCTTTTGAGTCCCCTTTTGTAGCAGGGAAGGGGCTTTTCCTTCTCT
This sequence comes from Gopherus evgoodei, assembly GCF_007399415.2. NCBI lineage: Eukaryota > Metazoa > Chordata > Testudines > Testudinidae > Gopherus > Gopherus evgoodei. The sequence goes on from NC_044327.1 coordinate 107,456,003, forward strand.
GCTTTAGATAGAGGTGCCAGCTTGTCTCCAGGAAGCTGAGACCAATCCTACCACTAATGAGCTTGCCGGAGAAAGCTCATGGGAGTCCCTTGTTAACAGAGCCAGCCTTTGGGCCCTGGAAAGGAGAATGTCAGTTTCTGGTTTTTAAAATATGTTCCCAGACCTTTTCCTTGTGAAAATAGTCTCGAAAGCCAAAACTGGTTAAAAGTTGTGCAACTAGGTTCCACTTCAGCTGCTGGAAACTGGGAAAGATCTGTCCCCTTCCTTCCTGTGTCCTTTTAAAGCATTGGTTAAAGCTTGGAGCATCACTCCCAGAATCATCTCACTGACCCTCTCCAAAATCCTTAAGCTGGCCATGCACATCATGATGTGGCAATTGTGGACAGTAAGTGGTTATATTGGAAAAGAGGCTGGGGAAAATATTCCCCAAAATTCTAAGGCCAGCTCTAGTTGTTCAAAATGCCCTGTCCTCCCTGAGCCACATCCACTGTTGCCATATCTGCAGCAAGTGCTGCAAAGTTAGGTCCCTTTTTGTTTCTATAAATGCACAGGGGAGACTCAGCCCTGCTCTTAGACATATATTTGGGTGTGTAAGGATGACTGCAGTCCCTGGCAGGTGCCCAGGAGCACCGGCAGCCTTTTTGGCGCCCTAGGCAGCGGAAGGTCCCGCCCTCAAAATGGCGCCCCTGACAGAGGCAGGAGAAAGTCCAACCCCCAAAATACTGCCGACAACCATGGCAGCCAAACATCCGTTTGCTGCAATCGCCGCCCCCCAAATGTTAGTGCCCTAGGCGACTGCAGCAAACGGATGTTTGGCTGCCATGGTCGTCGGCAGTATTTTGGGGGCGGGACCTTCTGCCGCCTCTGTCAGGGATGCCATTTTGAGGGCGGGACCTTCCGCTGCCTAGGGCGCCAAAAAGGCAGCCAGTGCTCCTGGACACCTGCCAGGGACTGCAGCCATCCTTACATCCTAATGGGTTGCCAGCCCTGCAGGTGCCCCCTAATGTCCCAGCTTCTTCTCTTTGCATGGAGTATGTAGAGTCCTGGTTTTCAACCTGTGGTCCAAAGACCCCGAGTGTCCACAAATTAAGATTTCCAAAGGGCTCTGCACCTCCACTCAAAGATTTTTAGGGGTTTGCAAATGAAACAAGATTGAAAACCACTAATATAGAGGATGTGATTTCCTTTGGCAGGAGTGTTTGTCAGGGAAAAACCATGTCACTATTTCTGTGGGCTTTAGGCTTTCAGAGACTATTGAATGACTAGGCATCTTGCTGGCTTGTGGGCAATAAGGGTAGTTCACTGCCTGTGAAATGCTTCTAGGTATAGTGGGGAAAAAATCTGAAATCATGTTATGTTTGATTCCAACTCACAATCCATTAATGTAAACCCACAGCAGATGGCAGGCGGCATGTTCCACCCCACCCCTCAAATTCAGCTCTCCCCTAGAGATAAGATGTGACTGGCAGCTTGTAATTACTGACTTCAATAACACTCGTATGCAGCTGCACAGGATAGTGCCTCTCTCTTTCTCTACAAAGCTGCCTCTGCACCAAGCAATAAAACTGTTGCAGGGTTGTCCATTACAGGAAATGATTAGTTGTGTCACTTGTCCTTTGTTCAGAGTGTCCTCCCACACACACTGCCTCACAAGCATGGGTGTATCACAGCATTCTGAACCACCGGCTCTCTTACACTGCTTGGCCTCTCTTGCTCAGAGCATGGCATTTGGGGTTTTTACCAAAACACTGTTCCCCACCTAATGAAGAGAATTGGTCCCACCTAGTGATCCTTTATGGGAGTTTTATGTACTGACCCCCAGATCTTCAGTCCCATTCTGTATCACTGCCCCTACTAGCATAGATCTCTGCTGAATAGATTAGTACTACCAGGTTTTTACAGTGGCCTCCAGTTTTATATGAAAATGGATGTGAAGGGAGACGTGAAAATAGTGATAGGTGGAATTTAGGAGAGTATTAAATCACAACATTATGATCTCATGGTCCACAGAACAACAGCCTAGGACAAGGATAATAATGCACACCTTATGGCCATCCCCAGTGCTCAAAGGGAATGCTGACTTTAGGCCAGCCCCAAGCAACTTAATGACTGTTTTACTTTGGTATGTGCCTGTGAGGGTTTACTGCTGAGTGAGGTGCAGCAGAAGTTCATGATGTTATGCACAGTCAGTTGGAACTGGACACAGAATAAAGTGGGTCACTTTCAAGTACCATAAGGAGTGAGTGATCACTGAGCCCCCTAACAATCACAGGACACAGTTCTGGGAAAGTGGGGTTAACAGAGTGCTTGAAGAACTTCCATTTGAAGAATGCCACCATAGACTGCTAGAAGAGTAGGATGGGAAGGGACCTCAAAAAGTCATCTATTCCAGTCTTCTGCACTTAAGGCAGAACTAAATAATAACTGGACCATTCCTGGCAGGAATTAGTGTTAGGCTCATATTACATACATTGGCTCCATCCCTAAATTGCTTTCTACAGATGCTGGTTCTCCATCCTG